>NC_081155.1:9311649-9620149 GCF_012432095.1 Onychostoma macrolepis
TGAGTTATGCAGCGAGACAACAACCCCATGCACACAAGTCATTCTACCAAAGAATGGTTAAAGAAGAACAAAGTTAATGTTTTGGAATGACTGAGTCAAAGTCCAGACCTTCATCCAATTAAAATGTTATGGAAGGACCTAAGCAAGCAGTTCATAGGAGGAAACCCACCAACATCACATAGTTTAAGTGGTTCTGCTCTAAGGAATGGGCTAAAGCTCCTACATGTTATTGTGCAGGTCTGATCAGCATTAACAAGAAACTTTATCTTCAGTTACTGCAGCAAAAGGGGGTCACACCAGATACCGAAAGCAAAGATTTGCATACTTGTGCAACGCACATATGTAACACTGGAACAAAATATTTTTCTCTCACTTGTTTGATTCGGTTATTTTTGTCTACGTTCAGGACTTATATGAAAATCTGATGATGTTTTGGGTCATTTATGCAGAAAAATAGAAAAATCTAAAGGGTTCACAAACTTTCAATCAGCACTATAATCTTGTTAGACACTAATACACACACACACATATATATATATATATATATATGTGTGTGTGTGTGTGTGTGTATTAGGGGTGTCCCCAACTAAGGATTTTCATAGTCGAATCGGAATTTTCGAATCTTGCCGATAGTCGACTGATAGTTGAATCATATGTTTGGGGGCGGGGCAAAATACATTACCAAGAGTCAAGTCAGACATTCGACAGTCATAAATACTGACATTAATACACAGGGAAAATGTGCAATGGACGCCTCGCAGATACAAACGGAGTGAATAATGTAATAAACATTTTTTTACAATAGTGCTCTCATTATAACGTTATGTATATGACAGTTATTAATGTTCTGCATTTCTGTTTTGAGCTGCGCGCGCTGAATGACCAGCAGAATGAAGCATTTGATAGAAGGTTTTTAAATCAATGGGATTTAGCTAATTTATCTCATATAAAATACGCTTCATTATTTATACAGCATAATTATATAATAATGTTAATATAACAACTTACAGGCTATGTGCACAAAATGCTCCGATGCATGAACGTGTCTGCGTGGCTCTGAACTCGTTTTGTGGATGCGTTCTTGACGCAACAACTTGCAGAAACACGGGAACTAAATTCACAGCGTTTTATTATAATAGTGTTCTCATTATAATGTTATGTGTATATGACAGTCCCAGTCATAGTCATTAATATTCTGCATAGTTGTTTGTCCTGCTCGCGCTGCGCACTGAAGAGATAATCACTGTTCAATAAAGCGCTTTACTGCAGCGACTCAACCAAATGCATCTTATACGAGATAAATAATATCCCAGTCAACAATTTGATCTCACAGCGATGTCACCATGATCTCACAGGATACTCGTGATGAGGTCACAATGTGAGGTAACAGTGAGCTAAAAGTGTAACCTCACAGCGCCCTCACTGTGTGCTCATACTAATGTGAGGTCAAAGTGCACTCACTGCACAGAGACTAAGTACCCAGCATGCATTGCAGCATGAAACTTTTGATTGTCACCATTGTTGAGATTCATACACTGATTCTTGATGTTTCTCTTTGTGTTTAAATGACAGAGTAGTTAATAATGTTTGTGTCTTATGCTTTTATAATTCTCCATAAATGATTATGAAAATGACGTGACTCAGAATTTGTGCTCTGCAATTAACCCATCCAAAGTGCACACACCCAGAGCAGTGGGCAGCCATTTATGTTGCAGTGCCGGGAGCAGTTGGGGTTCTGTACCTTTCTCAAGGGCACCTCAGTCATGGTATTGAGGGTGGAGAGAGCGCTGTACATTCTCTCTCCCCACCTACAATCCTTGCCTGCCCAAGACTCAAACCCGCAACCTTTGGATTAAGAGCCTGACTCTCTAACCATTAGGCCACAACTTCCCAAGACTGCATATGGAATCTAGGTGATGACTGTGTTGTTATCATCAATAACAAACCAATATCACCTGGTTGCAGTCTCTTTTTGGGTTTCCTTGCCATAACAAATGTGCTTTACAAACACAGTTACAGCAGCCCCAAAAAATATAATGTTATAAAGTAAAGGGTCAAGAGCCCAACTAAAGCAAACACTAATCACTATGATGGTGACATCAAACAAAACAATAAAACATCATGAGTGAATAATGAGTGAAGCTGTGGATTTGTTTATTTAAGTTGATTTCATCGAAGGCTGTGTCTGGAAGTCAGTTGTATGTTTGGAGAAGGTTCTTATAACAGAAATCTGTTAGCTGGGCGTGCACTCATGAGCTCATCATGTGAGAGCACTGTGATATCTCTGTGATAGTGTTGAGAAACAGGAAGTAGAATGTACCCCGGTGACTGATATTTGAACTGCCTCCTCTCAACCTGCTCAACATTTTGAATTCACAATGAGCTCACATATTACTCACACTGTGAGTATCACCGTATGAGAATGGTGTGATGTCACTGTGATCATCGCGTGATCTCACGTGTTGACTGGGATATACACGATATAAATAAACCGATTGAAATGTTTTGAAATCATATCCTACCTGATCGAAAAAAATCCAGTCTTTCACTCTGCCTGTGTCAGTTTGAGTGTTGTTAAAGTTTTAAATCCTTGCCGCCAACATGCTCCTCTGTCACGGATTATGGAAAGTGAAACTTAAATTTATAGGGGTGGTTGAATTTATTCACGCACGTTAAAATATTTATTTAAAGCTTTTTTTTCTTTTCAGATTCTTATTTACAGCATTATCATAATAGGCTGTATATTAACTTATTGGGAGAAAACCGGTAGTTCTATGTGAAATCAGACATTGCACCCCATATAGCCAAAATGGCATGATCATAACACCCCGTGAATATTCGACTGTGAGATTGGGAGTTGAATCAGGCTCCTCGAATCAAAGCATCGAATCGTTGACTATTCGGGGACACCCCTAGTGTGTATGTATATATTTTTTGTTTTTGTTTTAGTTTTTTAATGTACAAAATAACCAATTTTTTGACCAAAACATGCAGGCCTAGTTCTGAATCGATTCTTGATGGACTTTTAATATTTCTTTTATTTAATTTTTTTTGTCGACGTATGTTTGGTGGTAATTTATTAAGTACTTAAGTATTGTTTTGTTTTGGATAAACTGCTGAAAATCCTGACAACCATTCAGCCAGTATATAATTAAAATACACTAATCAAATATCTCTGTTTCAGTCCGAGGGTGTGCTCACTAAGGTACAGGAGGCAAATGTTGAGCTCAATCCTGCTAAAATGGGTAAGAGTTCTGAATAAAAGAGTTTCTCCTACAGAATATCCAAAAACAACTTATACAAACCAAATCAACCTGAACCTGTGCGACAGGTGGAGTACAACAAGTATCTGTCAGGAGCAACAAACCAGACACTCAGGTTCCCAACACACCTGCTAACACGTACATCACGGTGACCAGTAAGGAGAAATCACTACAGTCATTAATTCCGTTTGTCCATTCGTTTATCCAGTCCTGACCGCTGTCTGTTACTCAAGGTCAGGAGTTCAATAAGTTGATCGAGCAGGCCATCAGTGGAGACTTCATGGGGCAGTTTATAGTTCAGCCTCGTGGTAATGGAGAGGAGAACATGATCTATATGACTCTACCTCTCATTGCTACTCATTATTTGGACAGCACCAATCAATGGGAGAACGTTGGCATGGAGCGCCGTAATGAAGCCATTAACCATATCAGTACAGGTCAGCTGATTCCTCAGTAACACAGTATTCTCTGTTATAATGCCTGTGTTGACGGGACAAATGCTATAAAGTCATATGTTTACTGTATTGTTCTTGTTAAGGTTATCAGCGACAGCTAACTCTCTGTAAACCAGACGGGTCCTTTGCTGACTTGATGAACACACCTAGCAGCACATGGTGAAAGACATTTCTAAAGTGATGCGGTCACATTAGCGAAATTTTGAAAAAAAGGAGGAAAGAAAGGTCTATAGATCTTAGGCAGGGCAGGTACCATTTTTAATTTAACACAAATGAAAACGAGGGGCAGACTTAAAGCCAGTTCCCACTAAGGACAATAATTATAATCAGGGTTGGGGAGTAACGGGAATACATGTAACAGCGTTACGTAATCAGAATACAAAAATCCAGTAACTTTAATCCGTTACAGTTACATCAAAAAACAAAGTATTCAGATTACAGTTACATTATGTAAAAAGTGGGTTACATTTGTTTCATTTAAAATTAAAGGCGTCCTATTATGCTTTTTCACTTTTTGAATTTTAGTCAGTGTGTATGTTTGGGTTTAAAAAGATCTACAAAGTTACAAATCTCAAAGTCCACTCCAAATGGAGATTCAATTCAATTCAATTCAAGTTTATTTGTATAGCGCTTTTTACGATACAATCGTTGCAAAGCAGCTTTACAGGAAATTAAGTTTCTACTATACACATACACATATATATATACATATATACATACATGCATACACATATGCACAATTTCGTAAAAAAAAAAAAAAAAAAATCCCTTTTCAAGAACTACAACGAACGCCTCATTTGGACTACAGCGTTGTTTTCCAGGTGTTGTGACATCACTAAGCGGCCAATTAGAATATCATTAAAATAAACCCCGCCTACGGAAGTTCGAATGGTTGGGGAGAGGGGAGGGGTGAGGTCTTGGTTAGAACGCTTGGTTGAGTGCATCGGAGACAAGACGACGACGAAGTGCTGCTGTAGCGCCAAGTTTTCGCAAGTTATTACACATGCACCTGAATAATTATGTATGTAAATATGTGTTATAATTATGAAAATGTTTTTATAAATTGCTGACAGTACAATACTGGACAATGATGTAATCTGCAGAATTTACACTTCAATTATGAGACTTAGACAGTGTCTCCCATACATTGCTTTATTTGTGACACCCACCACAATATCAAAACTGACCGCCACAAATAGATTTTCCAAAAGGCTTTGACTTCGTTGAATAAACAAGAGCACTGCACGTTTCAAAATCGAAACCCGGTGCGGGTGTTTTTATATCACTGTATTTCTGAAGGAAACCGACTGTCCTCAGAAAATATTGCATGTAATGCCTGATAAAGCAGCGTTTGTGAGAGGAGCGCAGCTTTGTGTGCAGCCTTTACTGGGGAAACCTCGATCTCTACCACTCCAACAGTGCCTCCCACTGGCAGAGAGTAAATTTGCATATGTATGCCGCCACAAATAGAGTGTCTGTGGGAAACACTGGACTATGGTATAAATAAATTCAACTGTATAACAGTTTCACTGCAATTAATGTTATAATGTTAGAATTAAAGAACAATACACATAATGCATATTACCGTTGCACTTATCTGTACATAGTAAATGCAATTATTTTTAAGCGGTTGTTGTCATCCTACCTAAATTGTGATTTAGCCAAAAAAAAAACAAACAAACAAAAAAAAACAATAACGTTACCACTCTAATATGTCTAGCAATATCAGAGTAGTAACGTTATTGTTTTTTTTGTTTGTTTTTATGCGAGCGCGGCCGTCAGCTTACAGGCTTTGGACGGGAGACACGGATGATTCCTCCATATTTCCTTGTACAATATTCTTGGGTCTGAATCCGGCTTAAATTGATATGGCAATATTGACGAACTTGCTGCTTTGCTGCTAATCTAGTCGTTTGTTCCAGGCTGGGGAGAAATGTATTATTGCAATGTAAATTATGTGAAAGCAAGCATGAGAGCATGTTCTAGTACACCCCCAAAACAAAATCAAGATTTTGTAAAAGAGCATAATATGACCCCTTTATATATATATATATATATATATATATATATATATATATATATATATATATATATATATAATTTTTTTTTTTTTTTTTACATAATAACTCTATTTAGCGCTGCTTCATCATACAGTAGTTCCTGGTTCCCTATCTGTTGGTCACTACGAGTTATGTCGTGACGACATAGGGGATTTACTTGGGAGCCCCAATCATCTCTGACTTAAGAGAAAATGGCAATGAATATTGGCTAGTGGATTTTGCATACCTGCGCTACTCCCCGTGCACACGGGTATAAATAGGCGGCAGGTGCATCCACTCATTAGCTTTTTGCTTCGGAGCCGAGTGGATGAGAAGAGTGCTGATCTCCACAAAAGCCTTTCATCTTTATTTTGTTCCTGGTTGGCGTCACGGTGCAGTCAGCGGAGTCCCTACAAGCAGCGATTCCCCTGGGCACTTCAACTGAGAGAGCAAATTCTAAAAGAGTAAAATCACGAACGGTCGCGTGTTTTTCAAGATGTCGTTACGTTCGTGTATTCTTGGTTGTGGTCGTTACCTGTCTGCGGATGACGGACACGATCGTTGTCTTCGGTGTCTGGGTCTCCAGCACACCGAAGCTGCGTTCGTGGATGACTCATGCGCCTGTTGTGGGCGCATGAGCATGACATCACTGCGATCTCGCCTTTCTTTTCTGAAAAGATTGGCACCCTCTGCCGCCACCCGTCCCGATCTCTCTAGCTCGAGTAGAGGATCGCCGGCTGGTGCTCTGGGAGATCTGAGGGTTACAGTAAGAGCTTCTCTGCCGGGTACGTCCCCACGGACATCTTACTCCTTACACAGCGAATGTCCCGTCCGGCTCCCGGGTGATTTCGCTGGTTCGTCCCACGGGGCGCCCAGCATTTCATTCAGTGCGCGCCCGAAGATACGATGTCGATCGCAGCATCGGGGGATGGGCTTACGTCCTCTGAGGATGACGGAGCGTCGGGGCTGCCCCCTTCGGGTGTGGTCGCTGCCGCCGCACCAGACCCAGAGTTGACGGCCATGCTTGCCCGGGCAGCCGAGTGCATTGGGCTGGAGGTCAACAGACCGCCCAGTCCCGAGCCCCCTCGGCTGGATGATTGGTTTCTCCTACTCCGGTTCCTTTTTTCCCGGAGGTGCATGAGGAGCTGGCGAAGTCGTGGATGGCCCCTTTTACGGCCAGAAGCCGCTCGTCCGTCTCCTCCATCCTTACTACCCTCGACGGCAGGGCTGCCAGGGGGTACACGGGCATTCCCCAGGTGGAGAGAGCGGTCGCGGTGCACTTGTGCCCGCGAAACGCCGCCACTTGGAGGAATCGTCCGTGTCTCCCGTCCAAAGCCTGTAAGCTGACGGCCGCGCTCGCGGCCAAAGCTTATAGTGCGGCGGGCCAGGCAGCCTCTGCCCTGCATGCCATGGCTATCCTGCAGGTTCACCAAGCCAAGGCACTCAAACAAATGCACGAGGGTAGTACCCGGGGTTGATGCAGGAGCTGCGCACGGCAACTGACTTCGCTCTACGAGCGACGAAAGTCACAGCGCGGTCCCTCGGGAAGGCGATGGCCGCCATGGTGGTCCAAGAACGCCATCTCTGGCTCAACCTGGCAGAGATGAAGGATGCCGACAAAGTACGCTTTCTCGACGCCCCCATCTCCCAGTCTGGGCTGTTCTCAGGCCCAGCAATTCTCGGCAGTGCAGAAGCAGACAGAGGCGATCCAGCACATCCTGCGTGTGACGCACCGTCAATTGCTGCCCCCGGGGCCAGGCCTCCGTCTGCTCGTTGCCGTGGGCGCCCTCCTGCGTCCTCCAGAGCCGCTCCGCCCCGTGCTGAATCGGCACCTAGGCCGGCGCGTCGAGCCTCACGCAGGAGTGCGGCGTCCCAGCCGGCCCCCAAGTCACGGAAGTCGACGAGGCGGCCCTGACGCGGGCAACCCGGAGATGTTGGAGTTTGCTCTTTCCCAGGAGACGACGAGGATAGCGTCGCTCCTTCCCCCGGAAGAGGGCCAGGTGGAGAATCCTGTGTTTCGTTTTGTTTCTGTTCCCCACAAAATCACAGAAAGAGCAATCTCCTTCCCCTGTGGGTTTTCAGGTCCACGGGCCGACAGTGTGTGACGTGTTGCCTCCTCACTCTCGCCCGCGACCCATCTTGCCAGTGGCCAAGAGAGTGTAGTTCGGGGACGCAGTGCCTCCCCACGCACCTCTAGCCAGTCCCCTCTGGGACCCAGGGAGTTTTGCGAGGATGCCTCAGAACGCACAGCCTTCTGTACCATCCCGCTCTACTTCCCTTCGCTGCACCACCACAGGTACGTCGATCGTGCCGTTGGAGCCACTTGCACGGCGTCTGGAGGCGTGGCTCACGCTGCCCAGCCCGTCTCTTTGGCTCACGCGCACGATTCGACTCGGCTACGCGATTCAGTTCGCCAGGCGGCCTCCCAAGTTCAGTGGCGTTCTCGAGACCTCAGTGGTAGCTTGGAACGCTCCTGTCTTGTGCGAGGAGATTGCTGTCCTCCTGGCAAAGGGTGCAATCGAGCCAGTCCCTCCAGCCGAGATGAGGCAAGGGTTTTACAGCCCTTACTTCATCGTACCCAAGAAAGGCGGTGGTCTTCGACCAATCCTGGACCTGCGATTCCTGAACCGGGCCCTACACAGGCTCCCGTTCAAGATGCTGACGCACAGGCACATTATAAAATGCGTCCAGCCCCAGGATTGGTTTGCAGCGATCGACCTGACGGACGCTTACTTTCATGTTTCTATCCTTCCGCGACACAGACCGTTCCTACGGTTTGCGTTCGAGGTTCGGGCATGGCAGTACAGGGTCCTCCCCTTCGGGCTCTCCCTGTCTCCCTGTGTCTTCACGAAGGTCGTAGAGGGCGCCCTTGCCCCGCTAAGGGAAGTGGGCGTCAGGATCCTCAATTATCTCGACGATTGGCTCATTCTGGCCCAGTCGCGAGAACAATTGTGCGATCACAGGGACAGGGTGCTCCGGCACCTCAGCCAGTTGGGGCTTCGGGTCAACTGGGAAAAGAGCAAGCTCTCCCCTGTGCAGAGAATCTCTTTTCTTGGTGTGGAGTTAGACTCAGTGAGTATGACGGCGAGCCTCTCGGAGGACCGTGCCCAGTCAGTGCTGAACTGCCTGAGTTCCTTCAGAGGCAGGACTGTGGTTCCTCTGAAACTGTTTCAGAGGCTCCTGGGGCATATGGCATCCGCAGCCGCAGTCATGCCGCTCGGATTGCTTCATATGAGACCACTTCAGCACTGGTTGCACTCCCGAGTCCCGAGGTGGGCATGGCGTCGCGGTACACTTCGTGTGAACATCACATGGGAGTGTCGCCGCTCCTTCAGCCCCTGGACGGACCTTGCCTTTCTACGGGCCGGGATACCCTAGAACAAGTGTCCCGGCATGTCGTTGTCACGACGGATGCCTGCAGTACGAGTTGGGGCGCTACATGCAACGGGAAGGCAGCCTCGGGGCCCTGGACAGGGCCTCGACTGCTTTGGCACATCCACTGCCTAGAGTTGTTGGCAGTGCATCTAGCTTTGCGGCAGTTCCGACCACTGCTGCTTGGCAAGCATGTGTTGGTCCGTACGGACAACACTGCGACTGTTTCGTACATCAACCGGTTGGGAGGTGTATGATCATGTCGCATGTCACAGCTCACCTGCCATCTCCTCCTCTGGAGTCAGACGCGGCTCAAGTCGCTGCGTGCTGTCCATATTCCGGGGGAGCTCAATCGTGCGGCCGACGCGCTCTTACGACAGCTCACGTTCCCCGGAGAATGGCGACTCCATCCCGAGACGGTCCGGCTGTTCTGGAGTCGATTCGGGGAAGCTCAGGTAGACCTGTTTGCTTCCCGCGAGTCCTCCCACTGCCAGCTGTATTACTCCCTGACCGAGGGCCCCCTCGGCACGGACGCACTGGCACACAGCTGGCCTCGGGCTCTGCGCAAGTATGCGTTTCCCCCAGTGAGCCTGCTTGCACAGACACTGTGCAAGGTCAGGGTAGACAAGTAGCAGGTCCTGCTGGTCGCGCCGTACTGGCCCACCCGGACCTGGTTTCCCGAACTCATACTCCTTGCGACAGCTCTTCCCTGGCGCATCCCTCTGAGGAAGGACCTCCTTTCTCAGGGGCTTGGCACCATATGGCACCCGCGTCCAGATCTGTGGAACCTTCACGTGTGGCTCCTGGACGAGACGCGGCAGACTTGAGCGGTCTCCCACGGACTGTGGTAGAGACCATCACTCAGGCTACAGCTCCTTCAACAAGGCAAGCCTATGCACTGAAGTGGAGTCTGTTTGCGAACTGGTGTTCTTCTCGCCGAGAAGACCCCCGAAGATGCACGATTGGAGTAGTGCTTTCTTTCCTGCAAGAAAGGTTGGAGCGTAGGCTGTCACCCTCCACCTTGAAGGTGTATGTGGCTGCTATTGCGGCCCATCACGATGCAGTGGACGGCCGGTCCCTGGGAAAGCACAATCTCATCGTGAGGTTCCTGAGGGGTGCCAGGAGGTTGAACCCTCCTAGGCCACCCCTGATGCCCCCCTGGGATCTCTCTATTGTCCTGGCTGGGCTTCAGAGGGGTCCCTTTGAGCCGCTGGATTCAGTTGAGCTTAAGTTCCTGTCTGCTAAGACAGCGCTCCTGACCGCGCTCACTTCCATCAAAAGGGTCGGGGACCTCCAAGCATTTTCGGTGAGCGAAGAGTGCCTTGTGTTCGGGCCGGTCTACTCTCACGTTGTCCTGAGACCCCGGCCTGGATACGTGCCTAAGGTTCCGCGGAGGAGGCAGATCCAGCCTTGGCGTTGCTGTGTCCCGTAAGAGCGTTGCGCATATATGTGGACCGCACCCAGAGCTTTAGAAGCTCTGAGCAGCTCTTTGTCTGCCACGGAGGTCAGCAGAAAGGGAAGGCTGTCTCCAAGCAGAGGTTGGCCCACTGGATAGTGGATGCCATCGCCTTGGCATACCAATCCCAAGGCGAGCCGTGCCCCCTAGGGGTGAGGGCTCACTCCACACGGAGTGTTGCCTCCTCCTATGCGTTGACGCACGGTGCCTCTCTGGCAGACATCTGTAGAGCTGCGGGCTGGGCGACACCGAACACCTTCGCAAGTTTTTACAATCTCCGCGTCGAGCCAGTTTCTTCCGTGTGTTGGGTAACAGGTAAGTGGCGGGAAGAGCTGGCGGTGTCACGCTTGCTGCGCCATTCCCCTCACCCGGGATACGAGCGCCGTTTTCCTCCTCCAGTTCAGTTCCCCGGACGGCGAACCCTGGTGGAGTTCCTCCAGCACCCCCGGCAGTCATTCTGGGCCGAGCAGTTTGACACCAGGCCCAGTATTTTGTTAGCTCGCCCGGGTCTCCGGTCAGCCCCTGTACTGGGCTAGGTGTCCGTATGGCTTGATTCCTTCGGGTAATCCCATATGTGTATTCTACCACGGTAAGGTTTCCTCACGGTAAACCCGTGTCTTCCCTTTGACAGAGCCCTCTGTCAGGCCCTGCTGGCAGCTCTCCTCCCTACCCCTAGGTAGGATCTGCCCCAGGGTCCAGTCGTATGTAGTACTGCCCCAGGCCTGGGTCAGTCCATATCAGTGTCTCCACATGTTACATCCCTTCGGGCAGGATGTGGCCTCCGTAGCGCCCTTCTCTGGAAGGCTCGCTTCCCCCTCGTTACTGCCAAGCTGTAACAACAAATAGGAAAGACTTGAAGCTATCTTTCATTGAAGGTCGAAATCCCTTCCGACTTCTGTGGGGAAAGGAACAGCGGCTTGGCTATCTCCAGCAGCGATGTACTCAGTGGTCCCTGCGGGCACCAAGGTTAGCGAATTTGCGCTGGGGCGATGGGAAGGTTGCGACCTTTCGCATGGCATTTGTCTGTCACGCGCTCGCTTGTCAGCATCTGCATGCCACAAGGTTGTGACGGGGTTCAGGTTGTGCCGCTTTCCATAGGACCCCTATGTCGTCACGACATAACTCGTAGTGACCGACAGATAGGGAACGTCTCGGTTACATACGTAACCCTCGTTCCCTGATGGAGGGAACGGAGACGTTATGTCCCCATGCCACAATTTCGAACCATCGCTGGTTGCCAGGGACTCGTTCTCGGCTCCTCAGCGTAAAACCTAATGAGTGGATGCACCTGCCGCCTATTTATACCCGTGTGCATGGGGAGTAGCGCAGGTATGCCAAATCCACTAGCCAATATTCATTGGCGTTTTCTCTTAAGTCAGAGATCATTGGGGCTCCCAAGTAAATCCCCTATGTCGTCACGACATAACGTCTCCGTTCCCTCCATCAGGGAAGGAGGGTTACGTACGTAACCGAGACGTTCTGTTGACACATGTTGACTCACATGAGCCATCTGCTGGTGCGTGCACAAATAACACCACTCTACAATTGAAGAGTTCAGATGCAAAAGTCTCTAAGTGCCATCTGAAATTTTCATCTAAAATGAGCATTTTTATCAGGCTCCTATGTTTAGGTTCAGGAAATGTATTCAAATGGCAATGTATAGGTCCTTTTCTATGCAATTAAAGTGAAATAACTGAACATAAATGTAGGAACCTGATAAAAATGCTCATTTTAGAAGAAAATTTCAGATGGCACTTTGCTTTTGGATCTGAACTATTCAGTTATTCTCCTCAAACACGAGATGAGACGCTGCTACAGTTAATTAATTACGATGCTTCCTTCTGGGAAAAATCTTTTCATGTGTTCCCAGACAGCAAGCAGTATCAGCCCAGATCCGGCCCACATCTGGCCCGCATGGATTTCACACGGGCCAGATGTGGGCTGGATCTGGGCCAAAACTATGTTGCTGTCTGTTTATTTTTACTTATACATGTTAAAGAGAGAAGAAAAAAAAAAAAGAATAATAAAAATAAAACTCTAATACTAAACTGTATAGCCACTATGTCTGCATAGTGTTTTATATAGGGGCTGTAATATCTAGATGGTGAAACAAGATGCAATTTTTAATAGTTTCAAATAGTTTTACAATAGTTTTGATTAGATTTAATTTTAAAGTCATAGTTAAAAAAAAGTACTTGGATATTGTTTTTTTTTGTTTGTTTGTTTGTTTGTTTGTTTTTTACTTTATTTACATATGTGACTAAAATGAATCCAAAAGTAATCAGATTACATTACTTTTATAATGTGGTACTTGGATTACGTTACTGAATAGGCTACTTTTTTAATGAAGTAATTTGTAACTGTAACAGAATACATTTTAAAAGTAACCTTCCCAACCCTGACTATAATGATTAAGATGCCAAACGCACAAGCGCCTATTGAAACAACTGAATTCACCCGCAAAAATTTGCTGAATACGACCGCACCTTCAACCTTGAGGAAGATTCCTGTCTTAGTTATCTGCTTAGTTATCTTAGTTACACATTGGTTCTTATTCTTACCTTCTCTTCCCATTCCGTCTGTCCGTTAAAGGCTGACAGCATATGTGGCTAAAGTGATCGCGATGGCCAGTGATCTGATTGTCGTAGATGAGAATGTGATCTGCAGCGCCCTCAACTGGCTGGCCAAAAACAAACAGCAGCCAGACGGCACGTTTAAAGAAAACGCACCTGTTGTACATGAAGAGATGCTCGTAAGCCATTTTAGGACTTAGTGGACGGATTATTATTATTGCATGGGATGATTTTTGACTGTTCTTATATCAGTCATTAATTCTCTACATATTTATTGTGAAATTATTTTCAAAAAAATTATTTAGTCAAGCTGTAAATTTGTCAAATTATGCAAAAAGTATAATATAGCCTATAAATTAAGACAAAAGAGGTGATTTTTATCCTACTAATTATTATACTAGTGTTTTTTGTTTTTTTTTGGGGGGGGGGGATAAGTAATGAGAATACATTACTTGAAATTGTGATAGAAATGTTCAATGAAAAGAATCGCAAAATTCTACTATGATTCTTGCATGTCCACAGACTTATTAAATTTAATAGTGCATTCAAAGGGCCAAACGTGCCAGTAGTTGAAGAAATATCCAATAATTTATGATAATTTATTTCAATAGATAATAAATAGTTTTGAGAAACTGGACGACATCAAGGTCAATATGGTGTTAAAGAAATCCTGCAGTAGCATTTTACTAACAGTTGTTATGCAGTTGTTTGGTGTCTCGTTTATTTTCATATGTTAGTCTGATTTATATGTGAATTCCAGGGTAACGTACGTGGGAAAGATGATGATGCCTCTCTGACTGCATTCGTCCTGATTGCCATGCAGGAGGGAAGCAAGATCTGTGCTGGATCTGTAAGTGTGATTCCTGAAAACAGCGCAGTGATACGTCACCTTCATCTCGAGCTCGTCTCACTCAGTCTCTCTCTCAATACTAGACTCTTCAGAACAGTATGAAAAGAGCCACTGATTACCTGCTGCTGAGAGTTCACAGTCTGACCAGCACTTACGCTGTCGCTATGACTTCTTACGCTTTGGCCCATGCTGGAAAACTCAATAAAGAAATTTTGAAGAGTCATTCTACCCAGAACGAAGGTCAGTTATGTTACAGTCAGCTCAACTACAGCAGCATAAGCACATAGTAAAAATATTGTAAAAAAAAAACACAGTTCACTTCCTACTTCTGTTTGTCATTCGTGTTGTAATCAGGTGGAACAGTTTGTGTTTTAAGTTATAAGGGAAGAAAGCTGAAACTAATACTACAATTCAAAAACATTATGCAAAATATTCTGCAATACTAACCTGTTTCGTTTCACACTAGATCCTGTAAAAGTAATCTTCTTAATATTCAGTATTGATAACTATATCTAAATTGTTAATTGAAATGTAGCTGTAATAAAATAAAATAAAAATATTAGATGAAAAATGTAAACTTAGTTCAGATAGTTGCCAAGGCAGTTGTTTTCATTACCGTTTAGTTTAACTTGAAGCGCTAGAATAAACTGAATAAAATGTAGTGAAAATAAAATAAAATAAATCTAAACTAAAACTTAAATTAAAATAAAATGAGCATAAATAGTAATATTAATCAAAAACTAATAAAATAGCAAAAGCACAAAAAAAAACTTAAAATTTTAAAGAAAACTGAAAGTATAAAAATACAGGTTAATTCAAAATATTTTTAAAATTATAATAATATAAAAATAATACAAAAATAACACTGGTTCTTGGAAGAAACAAAATATATAGTTTATTTTATTTAATTATTTTTTTACATAAATGTATGTGTTTGTTTATTTATTTATACTAAATTTGTAATAAGTGCTTTGAACAACTTTGTAGTTTGTTTATTTGTTTGTTTATTTTTAACTTTGCATATTGTGTGTGTGTGTGTGTGTGTTTTCTCCTGCAGGTTGCCATTATAAATAAGAAAATAATTCTTTATTGATTTACCTGGATAAATAAAGTTAAACACACAACATTTAAAAATAAAGAAATAAATTTCCCCCAAACACAAATAATACTAATAAAAATAATATATATATAATTTATTTTCAATTAAAGCTAGTTAAACGTACTGTAACTAAAAAAAAGTGAACAGATGATAGACCTGTACCCATGTCATCTTTTTCCATAAACAGCGGGTATGTTCTGGCGGGTTCCTGGAGCACATCAGCATTCTCTAGAGGCCACAGGTTATGCACTTCTCGCTCTGGTGAAAGCAAAGGATTTCCAGAGCGCCGGAGCAGCGGTGCGCTGGCTGAGAGCACGGAGAGCCTCATACGGAGGCCATGGAAGCACACAGGTGAAGATCACTAACACTTTGGAAATGAATCCTCCTGACTGCTAGTTTGGTGGAGATGGTCTAACTTCGCTTAATCAAAAACAAATCAATATCGTCTGCTAGGCAAGCATCATCGTTTTCCAGGCCGTAGCTGAATATCGCATGGAAGCGAAGAAGCAGGACATGAATCTGAACATTGAACTCTCTGTGGAAGGAAGAAAATCTCACAACAAATGGACTTTCACTAGTTCCAACAAGCATGTGACGCGCTCAGACAAGGTGAAAGAGCAAATGATTACACGTGCATGCTATTTATTGTGCATTTCACATAATGTCAAATATAATAAAACTAAGTCAAATGTTTCACGTCAGGTCAAACTGACACAGAAATTCAATGTCACTGCTCAAGGGAACGGACTGGCCACTCTCTCGGTGAACACTCACCACTTCAGTGGATTTTAAAAATATCATTTAAAATACATTTTACGTTAAAATGAATGCATGTAAATTAATCTAATTCTTTTTATCTATCCTCTCAGGTGTTTTCTCTGTATTATGCTCTGCCTGAAGAGAGAGAAAATGACTGTAATGTATTTGATCTCAGTGTGCGGATGAAGAAAGAGCATGACGGTAGGCGTCATCATGATTCATCATCTGTACATACAATACCTCTCACAAGTTTGGGGCCAGTGAGATTTTTTAAATTGTATTCATCAAGGATGCATTAAATTGATCAAAAGTGACTGTATAATGTGCAACAATGCTGTTCTTTTGAACATTCTACTCATCAAAGAATCCTGAAAAGCAAAATGTAATGGTTTTACTGTTTTCACAAAAATATTCAGCAGCACAACTGTTTTCAACATCGATAATAATCAGAAATGTTTCTTGAACAGCAAATCGGTGTATTAGAATGATTTCTGAAGGATCATGTGACACTGAAGACTAAAGTAATGATGCTGAAAATTCAGCTTTGAATCACAGCAGTCAATTACAGTTTACAATATATTCACATAGAAAACAGTTATTTTAAACTGTAATAATATCACACATTACAGTATATTTGATCAAATAAATGCAGCCTTGGTGAGCAGAAGTGACTTCTTTCAAAAACATTCAAAATTTTAACACCCCCAAACCTTTTCTTCAGCCTATTTATTTGTCCATAAGAACCTCTATAATTAGTAACACTTAACATTGTTATATCTTCCTGCACGCAGTGTCACATCCAGGCGCCATCGAAAGTTACCTGTTCACGATTGAAACCTAGTGAGTATAAAACTCATTTCAGTTCCGTTCATCCAAATGTCAGCTATTCACATCTTCAGCATAATGTCAGAATGTATTGATGATATATTAGATTGTGCTGCATCATATATATATATGTTGTTTTAATCCATCTGTGCAGTTTCAAGAGCTCAGAGAGAGACGCTGCCATGACTGTTGTGGATGTTGGTCTGCTGACAGGGTTTAAGGTGGATGAAAATGATCTTTCAAAGGTAAAAATGCTCAGTGATTGTAAAAAGTTGACAACCTCTGACTGAAAGTAAGCCTCATGTGATGCTAATGTCATTCGACTGCAATGCATTCGGTTTTGACTGATTTTCATTCTCTAATCGATTTCCATCAGTTATCTAAAGGGAAAGAAAAGTACATAGAGAGATTTGAAATGAACATGGAGCTTTCTGAGCGTGGATCGCTGATCATCTTCTTAAATAAGGTACACTGGCTCACTGTTTAATGCACCATTCATGTACAGTCATGGCCAAAAATATCGGCACCCTTGGTAAATATGATCAAAGAAGTCTGTGAAAATTAATCTGTATTGTTAATCCTTTTGATCTTTTTATTTTAAAAAAGTCGCAATCTAATCTTTCATTGGATAATAAGAATTTAAAATATCATTATGAAATGTTTTTTCTCTAATACACATTGGGCACAATTAACGGCACCCTTTTATTGAATACTTTTTGAAACCAAATGCCAGTTTAACAGCTCTAAATTTTCTCCTATAATGCCTGATGAGGTTAGGAAACACCTGACAAGAGATCAGAGACCATTCCTTCATCCAGAATCACTCCAGACCCTTTAGATTCCCAGCTCCATGTTGGTGGTGCTTCAGTTCACCACTCATTTTCTACAGGGTTCAGGTCAGAGGACTGGAATGGCCAGCAGAAGCTTGGTTTTATGCTCAGTGACCCATTTGTTGTTTTTGAGGTTTGTGTTTGGATTATTGTACGGTTGGAAGATCCAAACATGGCCCATTATAAGATTTCTAACAGAGTCAGTCACTTATTGATTTTTTTATCTGATGGTATTTGATAGAATCCATGATGCCGTGTGTCTAAACAAGATGTCCAGGACCTCCAGCAGAAATATAGGCCCACAACATCAAAAATACAGCAGTATATTTCATTGTACACATGGGGTACTTTTTTTTTTTTAAATTTAATTTTTTATCCCTGTGTTCACCAAACCCATCTTGAGTGTTTGCATTAGGACGATCTAGGGGTGCCAATAATTGTGTCCAACGTGTATTTGAGAAAAAACATTTATTTCATAATGATATTTCCCCCCATTTTAAATTCTTATTATCTAATGAGAGATTCGATTTTTTGAAAATTTTAAAATAAAAGATCAAAAGGATTAACAATGCAGATTCATTTTCACAGCCAACTTTGATTATATTTACCAAGGGTGCCGATATTTTTGGCCATGACTGTAACTGCCAACATCAAATGTTTGATCACCAAACCCTTAAGAAACTCTAAGAAACCAGACAAACAAACGCAATTTGAAATTGCCATCTAAATAAACACATAGCCAGGATTTAATGTGCATGTACTGTACATGTATCGTATATTAACAACATAACATAATGTGACACTAACACACTTTTACTTCTAAATGTTATTTAGTAAGATCTGTTAAGGACTTGTTTAATAATATCCTTCAAGGAAATGTTTCCAAGTTTTTATTTGGTGTAAATTTAAAACATCTTGTGTAATTTTAATCTATTTTGTTTGGTTTTATTTTGTATTATTTATACATCTCATATGTAACTGGTAGAAAATATACAGTTACTGTTACTGTATGAAAGTCTGAGAATGAGAAGCCTTATTCAGTGTAATTATCATTATTGTGTTTAATTTCTCTTTAAAATTAGTATTTGTATTCAAATACTTGTATTATGTAACTATGAAAACAATTTGTTTTAGTTTCTCAAAGTGCTCAGAGGTAAAAACACTTAACTTTCAATGACCTTACAATGTTTAATGTAAATTCATAGTAATTGTGCATGTGTCTCATTAGGTTTCTCACACAGAGAGGGAAAGGATTGCCTTCAGAATGCACAAGTTGAATGAAGTGGGAATGCTGCAGCCCGCAGGAGTCACTGTGTACGAGTACAATGCTCCAGGTGTGTGATGGACAAGAAAACAGGGTGTTTTTAACAGCATGCAATGAAAATCTTGTGCTTAATCTAACATGCATATTTCCACAGATGACCGCTGTGTGAAGTTTTACCATCCTCATAAGAAAGATGGGGCACTGAACAGACTCTGCCATGAGGACCTGTGCCAGTGTGCTGAAGGTACGCACACCTATAAACTGAAAACTGCAAACACCTGCAAACTGCTGAAGTTTTTAAAGAAATGAATACTTTTATTTAGCAAGGATGCATTAAACGGATCAAAAGTGACAGTGAAGATGCTTATAAAGTTCCATTTCAAATAAATGCTGTTCTTTTGAGCTTTCTATTAATCTGTGAATCCTGAAAAAAATAAAAATGTATCGTGGTTTCCACAGAAATTTTCAGCAGCACAACTGTTTTCAGCATTGATAATAATCAGAAATGATTCTTGAGAAGCAAATCAGCATATTAGAATGATATCTGAAGGATCATGTGACACTGAAGACTGGAGTAATGATGCTGAAAATTCAGCTTTGATCACAGAAATAAATTACATTCTAAAATATACCCATACAGAAAACAGTCATTTTAAATTGTAATGATATTTCACAATATTACTGTTTTACGCCAGTCTTCATACTGTTCAAGTAATGTTTGTGTGACATGTGTCTGTATTTGCAGAGAACTGCAGTCTCCAAAAGAAGCATCACATTAAGGAGTCTCAGCGTTCATATAAGGCCTGCGCGCCTGGAGTTGAGTACGGTAAACACACCACTGTCTGCTTGTTTAAATGTGTGTGTCTGTGTGAATTCTTAGAGCTGCGATTTACATGCTGTAACTCGCTTCTTTGTAGTTTATAAGACCAGAGTGGTGGGAATGGAGCTTTCATTGCAAGCAGACATCTACAACATGACCATTGAGCAAGTGCTGAAAGAAGGTAAGAGCACATCCTGTCAAGCAAAAGTGCTTTGTAATCTCAACCTTGACCTTTGTGGTGGTTGTAAATATTCAGTAGTCTTGAATTTGCAAAAATTCAAAAGTTTGGGCTCGATAAGATTTTTGAAAATAAATCTCTTCTACTCACCAAGGCGACACTGATCAGAAATAAAGTAAAAAGAGCAATAATGTGAAATATTGTAATATAAAATGACTGTTTTCTATGTGAATATATTGTAGAATGTAGTTTAATCCTGTGATCAAACTGAAGTTTCAGCATCATTACTCCAGTCTTCAGTGTCACATGATCCTTCAGAAATCATTCTAGTATGCTAATTGGCTGCTCAAGAAACATTCATGATAATTATCTATGTTGAAAACAGTTGTGCTGTCGACTATTTTTGTGGAAACCATGATACATTTTTATTTTCAGTATTCTTTGGTGAACAAAGTTCAAAAGAACAGCAGTTATTTGAAATAGAAAACTTTTGTAAGATTTTAAATGTTTTGTCATTTTTATCAATTTATTGTGTCCATGATGAATAAAAGTTCATCAATTTCTTTTAAAGAAAAAAAAAAAATCTTACTGACCCTGAACTTTAAATGGTGGTGTATGCAGTTCTGAAAATATGAATATGTCAATATGAGGAATGAATAAATTAATTTGAAGTTTTAAAGTAAATCATTCTTCTCTACACTTTAAAAATATGTGTTGGTACTTGTTAAAATTAGCATCTGCAAATTTATATTTATAGAATGGAATGCAAAATTGGTTGGGAAGTACTGCATTTTTTTCTTTTTTCTTTTTTTTTAAAGTACAATATTAGCACAAAGTAAAAAATAAATAAAAATAAAAAAGGCATTTTAGAACATATATTTTAATAAACCTTAAGTAAATATTGCAATGAAATGCAATGGTAAAATCACAGTCTAATTCACAGTCAATTTGCTATCCATATTTAAACTCTATATGCTGTTAAGGGTTGTTTTTTGACTGTCAAATACAGTCACCTGATTAAAAACTCTATGGGTTCCAGGCACTGAAGCAGATGTGGAAGGGAAGATGAGGTCTTTCTTGGCTCATCCTTTTTGTAGAGAGTTTCTGGATTTCCAAGAAGGCAAAACCTACCTGATCATGGGCCAAACCACATCACTTCCAAGGATTGGTGGAAGGTAGGAGCTTTATGAATATTATGAGGACAATTTCCCACTTACATTCAAGTTCAGTTCCAGTCCACTCCAAACCACAGTAGGTTTACGTGATCCCTGAGCTTTCACATCGGCTCTTGAGCGTTGAACACATTATCTTCATGTGTTTATGTGTTTTTTTTTTTTTAGACTGAGATACAACCTGGGTGAGGAGACCTGGATTGAATACTGGCCGACACAAGAGGAGGCCCAAACCCAAGAATACAGAGACACGGACATCGGCATCGCTGCACTCGCTGACGAGCTCTTCAACTTTGGATGCACAAGTTAATGATCCTGCTGCGATGTCCCATGAAATCTGTAATTCAATCCCAAAACGTTGCTTGATTTGTATTTCCTTTTCTGGTAACACCTAAAGGCCTTATCATAGCAGGGATGATAATTCTAATGACAATGATAAAGATTTATTTTTCTTCTTCTTCCAGAATCACTGCAATAAATTGTCAATGTTCATTAGCCTAAGCTTTATGTAGTAGATAGACCAGGGCTAGTTGTCACAGTTTTTACTCATCAGAGAACCTTGAACATACACATGTTGTTAAATAAAAACTAAAATTAACTTTGCCACCCTAATGCAGTCAGTTTGCATGCATATGTGGATTAAATGACATGAATTTGTGCAGTTTAATGTAGACCTTCCAAAGACAGCAATGCATGGTTAAAAGACTGATTGAGTGCTAATTAAAATACCAATTAAAAACCTGTCCATTTTCTATGCAGTCGTAGCTAGTGGATGGTGTGTTCAATTACACAAAAACTGGAAGACTGTCCAGATGTGTGTAAGTGGCTTAATTTAGAAAGGAAAATTTAAAAGGAGGAGGAGGAGGAAAGAATTGGCCTGAATCAATAAAATAATAAATAATGTACTGCCCTAGTGTGAATAATATGTAATTCATTAAAAAAGTAACTGTAATCTGAATATGAGCAATTCAAAACATAATACAATCTAATTACAAGTAGTATTTTTTTTGGAATCTGATTACATAATCAGAGTTGCTACCCAGCACTGAAAATGCTACTGAACATTGCTGCTATTATCGCTCAGGAGATAAAACATTTAATCCATAGAAGAGTACTGTATGTGCACTGAATTTGCAAAAAATAAATAAATAAAAATCTTATAATCTGATGTACAAAACACTGCTAAAGTAAATACACATTTTTGTAACGTACTTCAACGTGACTCCATCTATTTACACTTTTCAGTATCATTTTTATGTTAATTCAGCAGAGCTTTGAATGTGTTAGGATTATTTGTTTTTAATTTTCACTTCATTGCAAAACACCGGCTCAGTGGATGATTGTGAAAGACAGAATGACTGCATCAACTTACAGAGCCTTACAGGGGAAACTGCAAGATCAAAGTGCTCTGTATTATAATCATTACTGTAGATCAGGCCGCTGACGGTGGATGAATCCGGTTGTGTTACAACCACCAACAGCAACTCGATCGATTGAGAAATTGTGGTTTTTAACTTCAGGTTCACTATGAGTTTACATACACCGACAGAAAACAACAAATTCTAAAGCTGGGTGTTGGATTGGCATAAATGGGTGCAAAACTTATTTTCACAATATAAAAAGTAATTAACTGACTAATTTATTTACTAGCACATGATTCCATTCCAGTGTGATGCTGCTATGAAGCTCTGAACCAGAGACAGAGAAGAGGAAAGAGAAGATGTCACAACTTTATCACATAAGACAGTCCTCCGCTGATTCATAGCAACAGGTCCCTCCACCCATCTTACCCAATAACTGACAGTGAGGAGGAGGAGGAGGATGGTGATGATGAGGGAGGATGACTATATTGTGAATTAGTGTCTGGTACTTTAGTTCAGAGCTCGTCAGGGACAGACAGGCACGATGCGCGTTGACTCGCTGTGGCTGGCATCTGTTGTCGTTTCATTACCGCTCCTCTCTCTCTGCACCCCTCTGTGAGTATCACAACACACACACTAAGACTGCACCATGTAACGCGTAATGTAATGTAACATGCAGTGATGGGCAGTAGCGTCGCTACAAGTAGTGACGCTACTAGTTTAACTACATTTCTCAGTAGCGTGGAGGTAGCGTCAATTCTTTCTGAATCAAATAGCTTTTCGGTAGTTAAGCTCTTTTTTTGATAAAGTAGATAAAGTCAACAAAAGCTAACGTTACATTTTCCAAAGAAAGCATTCTGAAGCTCAAGCTCAAATCAGAAATATAACTGCTACAGATCACTGATCCTGGATCAGCAAGTGACGCCACAGACACTAAAGCTCGTAACGCCATTGGCTCCTCAAACTGTCAGTCAAAGCTCATTATTCCTCCCGCCTCTCTCGTCAATGAAGTGCGGCGCGCAGTTTAGAGCATCTCAGCTTTGCAGTCTGGTAAGAACTGTTGATTGAATAAGTACAACGATTTCTTTACTCAAAAAAAAAAAACACTATTTATAAAGGCTAATGCTTTTTTTTTGCATTTGAGGCGCGGAGAAGAGTTTCTCTATCATTTGTTGTCGAGTCACAGCCAAATAGCTCGTGCGAAGCGCTGAATCTTTCATAATATGATACTTTGGCCAAATAACAAAAAAACTGAACGCCCACATAATGACAGAAAACTGGGGAAACGGGACACGAGTTAGAAAAAAAAAAAAAAAAAAACATTCACTGGTCAAAAGCTTCGTATTTGAACTTGATTTTGGTGAAATGTTTATATTAATATTATGACACATGCAACGATTCAAATAAACGCAGCCTAAACATCTATATGGTAACACTATACAATACGATTTCATTAATGTTAGCTAACATGAGCATACAATGTATAAAATACATTCATTACAGTATTACATTAAAATACATTTGTTACAGTATTTATTATTTTTTGTTAAAGTTAGTTAATTAAAATACAGTCGTTCATTGGTAGTTCACAGTGCATTAATAAATGTTAACAAACAACTTTTGATTTTAATAATGCATTTGTAAATGCTGAAATTAACTAAGATAAATGCTGCAGAAGTATTGTTCAGTCTTAGTTCATGTTAACACTAATGCTAACTACTGAATCTTATTGTGAAGTGTTACCTTTTATATAAATGTATCTGTAAACAATAAAGCCACAATACCAACTACCAGGAGGTTTCCAGCAAAAAAGTATGTCACAATTTGAGGTCAATCCGGCCTGTATTTGTTACTGATTATGTTGCCAAATTGGTTTGGAACAGTTGTTGAATAAACAATTAAACTGAACATGCCTGTCTATCTGCTTGACTGACAGTTTTATTGATCACTGAGAGAGCATTGACTTGGTATGATGTTGGTTCAATAGAATTTATTTTTTTTTTAAATAGCTTGGATGTAATAAACTACTTTTGCCATGTTGCTGTAGCTTAGCTTGCTACATTTCCCAGGGCTGTAGCTTTAGTGTAGTTAAGCTTCATTTAAAGAAGAGTAACTGTTAGCTTAGCTCACTACATTTTCCAAGTAGCTTGCCCAACACTGGTAACATGTAATGTAACACCTTCTCTAAAGCTTCGGAATTCATATTGTATTAAAATATAAAATTTATGCATTTCTTAGCCAAACTTTATATTTTAAATATGTATGTGTGCTTCATATGATTACACATCTCAACTTGGTCCCACTTTATATTAGGTGGCCTTAACTACTATGTACTTATATTTGAACTAATAATTTGGTACAATGCACTTATTGTGTACATACATGTTTTTAGATTGTACTTATATTTTAAAAATACCTATATGTAATTACATCTGTAATTAATTTCTGTAATTACATTTATAATTACACTGTTGACCCATCCCTTACACCTTAACCCACCCTTAAACTTACCCATACCACCAAACCTGTCCCTAACCTTACCCGTATCCCACCTCAATAACAGCAAAAGTGTTTTGCAATACAGTATGAACACAATAAGTACATTGTACTTATTTTTTTATGTAAGTACATAGTAGTTAAGGCCACCTAATATAAAGTGTAACCCTCAACTTTATTGGGACAAGTTCAGGCGAAACTTTCTGAATAATAGATAATACCAAATAATAAATTATATCACTGATTCTTGAGAAGTGGGACAAAACAAGGTGCAAAATTAGAAAAATAAAACCTTGTACTCAGACAAATGCAACTACATTTATGTGTCTTATGTGTACTAAGCTACTGAGCTATGCTTTGATGCAACCTACCAACTTTTCTCTTCTTTTTTATCAAAATGTGCTTTTTACTTTGGACCATGTGACCAACAATTCCTCAACAAATTTAAAATATCATAATCAAATATTATCAAAATATTAATCTGATAGAGGTGACATTCCTGACAGAGTTGACAGAGTTGACACATCTGACGGTGATGACTGAACGTTTTTGTCATTTTAACTATCAAACAATAACTGTATATCAATCCACAAAAGCAACATATGCTGTCAGGTCATATATTTAGTATTTATACATTAACCGACAAATTAAACACTATTTTATATTTAATATAATGAAAAATAACTTGAAAACCACAAAAAAAAAAATATATTATGGTGACTAAGAATTAAACAAATATTAGATTAAAATTAATTCTCAATAAGAACTTCTGTAGACATCTGACAGAAAGCCAGTCTGGTTAGTAGTGAGTGAAAATGGTAAGGCTGTTTGTGGAGTTGTTAAAGGGATAGTTCACCCAAAAATGAAAATTATGTCATTAATTACTCACCCTGATGACATTTCAAACCCGTAAGACCTCCGTTCATCTTCGGAACACAAATTAAGATATGTTTGATGATATCTGAGAGCTGACCCTCCCATAGACAGCAAGGGTCCTTACACGATCAAGGTCCAGAAAAGTACCAAGATTATCGACAAAGTAGTCCATGTGACATCAGTCTGTCGACTGTAATTTTACAAAACCACAAGGATACTTTTTGCACAAAGAAAACAATAATAACGATTTTATTCCACATTTTTGTCTCTACTGTTTCTCTTGTGGACGCGTGTTCACGATCCAGTGTGATGATGTTGAACGCAAGGCATGTGTTCAACGTCATCACGCTGAATCTGGATCAGCGCTTGCGCCACCACGCGCTTGCGTCATGTACTGTCGTGAACGCATTTCATTGCAATTCAGAATTTTTTTCTCCACATTTTTGCTTTCCCATCACTTCGATAAAGGTTGATCTTTGTCTCATTGGTCCATAAACACAGTTCCAAAACTCTTCTGGCTCACTTTTGTGCTTTTTTGCAAACTCTAATCTTGCCTTTCTATTTTTGGAGCTGGTCAGAGATTTTTACACATCTTGCTGTGTAGCATCTGTAATTCTGTGTCAAAGTCTCCTGAGGACAGTAGATTGTCAGAGCATCACCCCAGCTTTCTGGAAGTTCTTGGTGATTTTACAGACACGTCTTTTAGGGTTCATTTTCACAGCTTTTATGATTTGTCTGTCATCAGCTACTGTTGTTTTCTCAGCCGATCAGGTAGTTGGTTGCTGGTGTCTCTGGTGGTTTCCAAACTCTTGATTTCTCCATGCCCTTTGTTTTTGCTATAGCTGTAATTGACTTCCTCTTTTCTTTTAGCATCCAAATTGCTTGCTTTTCTCTCAAAGCCAGCTCCCTCATCTTCATCCTGGTTTGTGTGTGTCATCATCGAATGCAAGATTCAGAATACAGAAGTAATGGATATAACTGATACGACACATTCCCTGCTTTTAATATCTGAAGAATTAATGCAACAGGACACAGCTGATCACTTAGAAAGACCTGTGAGGCAACTGATCCAATACTTATGCTCACATCAGATGAAACTCTAAAATTGCTGAACTTCTTAGTTGGTAAAACATCTTTGTGTTGAATCACCCAATAATAAAATGTGACATTCTGTAGTTTTGTCTCATATTCATCTTTTAATCATATTTGTAAATGTCTTGACTCCACAGCCAACAGAGCAATTTTGTCTTTACTGTTCAACTTTTGGAGGGCACTGTATATCCATTTTATAGCATATGACTGAACCCTTCTCTGTGGACACTGTTTTAGATGCAGTGAGATGACAATAAGTGTTATAGATTTTATATAATAATGATGAAATTGAACTGAAGGTGATAATTGTGTTAAATACATTCTATTATTAATCCCCTATAACATTTACAATTGAAATTGTTCACTTTAATGCTGCCTTCACGTGCTATCGGAAATGTCCTATTTCATACTTATGAAGTCGTGATTACGAGCTTGTCATAATTCAAGTACTTTAATGTTGGAAAAAAAATAAAATGTAGCATCCCATTGGTTGACAATCATATAAACATTTACCGTGTTATGCATGCAGTTTGCTGACAATTGTGGAATTTCGGTCAAATACATCCTTTGTATTTGCTTATAAAACATACAAACATACAATATATGCTTTGAATGATCGTTCAAATTGTAGGGTTTGATACATAAATATAATTTAATTTAGCTCAAAGGGAATCATTTATGATTTTATAGGTAATTTGAACAGAATCACTGTTCTGCGGCTGATCACTGAGTCGGCAGCGATTCACTGAACGAGCCGTATAACATCAACTCTGCACTGGATATTAAAATCCAAAATATAGTGAAAACACTATTAATAAGCACAGTAACAAGATCGGCAGATTAAGACATTAACTTGTAAGCACAAAACACAAGATACTTCTCTTTTGAATATAAATAAGACTTTATTTATATAAACCTAAGACAAACTAATCTAACATGAACACACGCATTCACACATTCACACGTTACAGAAAGAGAGAAAGGATGAGTTTAGAGAATGAGAATGTGAAATCCCAAGTTTATAGCAATATGTGCTATTGCATAGACCTGAACAAACCATCAATCACTTAATTAACCCTCGCATTGAGTTTCGCAATGAGGCTAAATTTTATATTAAATGCACCAGTTCAGCCAGAATCTGGAGTTGTTTTACTTTGCCTTTGGTTACAGGAATTCCCTTCTGTCATCGTCATTGCAGGAAAGGGGTTTTCCCGAGTTGGTGATTGGCTGGAAGTTCAGTAGTCTTTGAAGTGGTGTCTTGGGAAGCCAATGGATGGTCTTGGAGTCAGTTGCTGGTTGAAGTTTGAAGCAGGTGCAGTCGGAGCTGGACTTTGCGGCAAACTTAACTTTTGAACACGAGACTCAACGGAAAGAAAAGAAACTGAAGTAAAAGAATAAAATGAGTAACGAGACTAGGTGGTTTTTCCTCTCATCGTGGTGTTAAGTAGCAACTGGCCTGTAGGCCAGAGCACGCTCAAAGAGCGCTAAAACAGCGTCAAAACGCGGTGGCGAGAAGAAGAAGAGGAGAAGGGAAGAAGGGGAGATTTGATGGTGTCCTGAGGTTTTAAACTCTGCTTTTTGGACACATCCCATCTGGTGTCTTGACCAATTAGATAGGCTATTATCTTAGCTAGGGTTGTTCCTTCCATCATAAATCAGCATGTTATCAGTCACATGGTCTGAATTTTACACACTCTTGCAAAGTATAATTTTGGATGTGATTTCTATAACCAGAATATGATACATTTGACAAAGAATCAGTTGGAAGAAACGTTTCAAGCTAGAAATGTCAAACTCATACATACCAAACACGACTAACCTTAAAGTCATTCAATAGTTATTAGAAAGACATACATAATATGTGCTTAAAACATGATAGTCTAATGTGTGGTTACGTACATAATATAGTGTTATGCCTAGAAAAGTTCCTTTTAGGATGATTTTATATGCATATGAAAAAGAAAGTCTCTGTGTAGATCTGTGGGGACCAAAAGACATGTTCTTTGGACAGAAGGATTTCCGTCTGGTTCTTTGTCTTCTATGTGTGGGGGAAAAGTCAATCTAAAGAAGCTTGTGATTTCTCTCGTGGAACACATGTGATGGCCATCTCTTTGACCATTAATCTTGATTATTTACCCCAAATTTGACGATCTCCTTCCTGCGTTGAACACTTATCAATAAGTGTTCTTTTATCTTAATGTTGCAAACTGTTCTGGAAGAGGCTTGTTGGTTAGGCTTGCTCCAGAGGTCGGAGATAGGCATCTTTACGACGTTGTCATGTTCTCCTGGAATTTCGGCTCCTCATGTTTCGATGTCCTGATCGCATCTTAGTTTTGTCTGACTCGTTCTGATGCTACAAAATCTAGCCTATAAATACACTACTTTAGCGACAAGACAAAGGGATGTAGTTGTTGTGAGAGCAACACTGACAGCAGCAATGGACTGGACTGTCTATGTGTATGTTTTCCTCCCCATGTGCTCTCTGTGACCCAGTTTCGGTCTCTCGATGATTGCGTGATTTGGTTCAGGTGTGTCTTTGTATTTACCCTTGTTGCATGCATTTAAGTCCCAGTCTGTGCTGTCTTTTTTGTCGGGTCTTAATGTTATGTACATGTGTCTTCAGCCATCCCTAGTGTGGATTACCCCTTGTTCTGGTTACTTTGATCCACGTCTCCAATTCAATCAATTTTTGCTCTAAATTAAATGAGGATAAAGGAATTAGCAAATTCTTAATCATCTCTTTTCATCTCTTATACAGTAGTTTAAATATACTTGTTTTTTTTTAAATATACTTAATTTATTACATATATTAATGATATATTTATTTTAACATTGATATAATATGTGATAATTTACTGATAATGATCATTTACTGGAGTTTAAAAAAGAAATTAGCTGTTAAGGTCTTTCCTTTAGAGCCCTGTGTGCTTTGTGCATTCGCTTTTGAGAAAAGAGATTATAACTCTTCCAATCAAATCACTCAAAACAGAATGAAATCTATTTAATCTCATAAATTATCTTCTTGGGCAGCACTCCTTTTCAGTAAAGAAATGTAGTGCCGTATCATTTGTAAAAGTGCTGTCTGTGAAAAGAGAACTGTTCCTCCTAAATGAATGTGTTTTGTTCAGGTACATTCTCTCGGCGCCCAATATACTGAAGGTGGGGTCCCCAGAGAAAGTGTTCGTGGAGGCGCAGGACTACTCTGGAGCCAGTCTGAATGTTAGAATCTCAGTAAGAAGCCCTAAAGATAACAGCCGTGAAGTGGCGAGCGCGTCGGCTACTCTGACACCCGCCAAGAACTACCAGGATCTGGTCGAGATCGAGGTGAGGCGTTCCTCTCACACCAATGCTTTTGGGTGGAGGCTGTCAAAAATGTGTAGATAGATGTGTTTTACAGTGAAATTTGACTATGTTAGCACAATGAATGCTAGTTTTCTGTGTTTCAGAGTGTTTTTTTCTCAGTTGTTTGTGTATGGCGTGTCTGTAGATACCCGGAAATGCATTTTCCTTTGAGAAAGGAGTGCAGCAATATGCCATCCTGCAAGCCCAGTTTCCACAGAAGCTGCTGGAGAAAAAGGTCATGGTGATCTTTCAGTCTGGACACATAGTTTTACAGACAGACAAGACCATCTACACTCCAGACAGCACAGGTGCGCTAATATTTGCTGCTCTGAATTTGTTTCCATCATAGTTCTTGCACCAAGTTGGTCTCCTAATACTTGTCTTCTCCTTGTAGTTTATTATCGGGTGTTTTCACTGAGTCCAGGCATGACACAGCCTGTGGAAAGTGGAGTCAGAGTGGAGATCTTGGTAAATGTGTCCTTCGTCTGTGTATGAAAGTACAACAAAGCAGTGGCGTAGCCATAAGGGGGCCCTCATTTACATGTCAGGCCCCCTCAGATTTCTGATTGCTTAAAAAAAACAACTTTTAAGCCTTTATCACACTTCCATATTCGAAAAGCGGAAGATTCAAATAGTAGGGGGGGAGGGGGCGTTCACATCGTGCCGAAAATGGGTTGAAAACTTTCTTCTCCTTCTTGCAAGCTATTGCCGTTGCTAAGCAGCCTAGACCTGTGCTCTCCATGAAGACGTGGAAGTTTCAGCAAAGGATAAATGGATTTCCAGCACTAAAAATCGCTTGCACTCTGCTACTAAATTTATTTAAAATGGCTATCCCTCCCTGTACAGCTATGATCAGCTGTTCCTCCATCTCGGCTGAGCTTTCAATAGGTGTGTTCGACTTGAAGCGGCGCTCCGCAGAATGATCAGTGAATGACATCAAAGTGCCGTCAGAATTATTCGAAAGCATAAGGATCTGTTTGGTTGGTTCTTGTCACATGACCCGCGGTGCGCTTGCAGCATTCTGAATGAAATGTTTTTTATCTCGATGCAGTGCGGACGCGAGCGGAAAAAATTAGCGCACCTGCTGGGAGTGTGCATTTCAAATAAAGGACTTGAGCGTGCAAAGAGGCCATATGTGAAAGGCCCCTAAAAGAACTTCAGCTGCAGCCTCTATCAATGGCTGTGCCCATAGCATGGCATTGTTGTGGATTATTTATGTAGAATTCAGCACAGATACCTCTTCTAAAGACATCAATCTCAGTTTACAACAATTGATTGAGTACTATGAAACCAAGGAATATGTTGTCAAGATATCCTGATGCCTATTTCGTAACTTAAACAGAAGCGCGTGAGCCATACTGAATGTGTATAGGCAATTCTTCACTGTTTCACACATTTTTCATGCACTGACTTTATGATTTAAATATAATATGTCGGCAGCCATGTCACCCTGTAGCCCAAGACTGGTTACTCACTGAAGCTAAGCAGGGTTGAGCCTGGTCAGTACCTGGATGGGAGACCTCCTGAGAAAACTAGGTTGATGCTGGAAGAGGGGCTAGTGAGACCAGCAAGGGGTGCTCACCCTGTGGTCCGTGTGGGTCCTAGTGCCCCAGTATAGTGACGGGGACACTATACTGTAAAAAGCACCGTCCTTCGGATGAGACGTTAAACCGAGGTCCTGGCTCTCTGTGGTCATTAAAAATCCCAGTATGTCTTTTGAAAAGAGTAGAGGTGTGACCTCGGCATCCTGGCCAAATTCGCCCACTGGCCTTTGACCATCATGGCCTCCTAACAATCCCCATATCTGCTGATTGGCTTCATCACTCTGTCTCCTCTCCACCAGTAAGCTGGTGTGTGGTGGGCGTTCTGGCGCACTATGGCTGCCGTCGCATCATCCAGGTGGATGCTACACACTGGTGATGGATGAGGAGACCCCCCACACTGTAAAGCGCTTTGAGTGCCTAGAAAAGCGCTATATAAATGTAAGGAATTATTATTATTATTATTAAATAAAGAAATATTTCCAGCCCATAGACAATAATTAAAAACAAGTTTGATCATCTTAATCGCGTTATATTCTCTGTGATTGCGTGCAACGATTGAATGTCATTATACAACAAGAAAGGGAGGTTAATCACAATAAATATAATGAAAAAATAAACAAAATAATATTAAAAATAAATAAAATTAAATCAGTCCGAGTATTCCTCTGGCAGTAGCTGCGTGCTCGTGCAGACGCGAGTATAAACCAGGCTTTAACAGTCATGCAGTATAAGCGCACTGCTATTCAGCTTCCACACGCCGCACAAACACTTGAAAATGCGCACATTTAATATTGACATTATAGCCAACATGTAATATAGCCGCTCTAATTTATTGTGATTAACCTCCCATTCTTGTTGTATAATGACATTCAATCGTTGCACGCAATCACGGAGAATGTAACTCGATTAGGATCAAACTTGTTTTTAATTATTGTCTACTGGGCTGGAAATATTACATTTTAAGAACCCCCATTAAAATTCTGGCTACGCCACTGCAACAAGGTCCTAAATTTGAGACCGCAAAACCTTAAAAAGGCAAATTTGTGTCTCTTTGTGGAGACTTTTGTACTCCACAGTATTGTTTGTGTACATCTTGTCAATGTGTTTAGCTGTTTGTGTTCACGTTTCATAAATATTTCAACATCAACTTCAATGTTGGCAGACACCTGATGGCATCAGCCTTGAGAGCAAATCTGTTTATCCTGGTGGAGGAATGGTGTCAGGAACCTTCAGCCTGACGGATCCGGCCAGGTGAGGACAAGTGAACAACCTGTTTGAATAAAACTTACAATTAAAACCTAATAGTGCTCAGTCAGTTTCCAAAAAATGTAGTACAAATTATCATCCCATCTTTGTGCTTTTATTTTAAACTTTATTTTAAACGTCCTTTTGCAATGAAAAGTATTATTTAAACTAGCATGTACTTTAGTTAACTTGAGTTAACATGAAATAAGGAATGAAAAATTATTTAAACTTACATATTTTGCCATTAGAAGAAGCTAATTTTAATCATACCATGTCTTTTTTTTTTGTTTAACAATATAAAATATGTAAAATGTGTATATAATATAATAAGCGACATTTGTTAAAAAAGTACCATTTTTGTGAAACGTGCCTATTAATCTTTCAATGAAGTTGTGAAATGACAAATAATATATTTTGTTTTGCAATAAAAAAAATAAAAATATGTATTTAATTTATACTGTTTAATTTTATTTGCTAGAAAATTAAGAAATAGCAAAATAATGACCATTTTACTTGGTGTCCAAATAGCCCAGGGTTGTGGAAACTTGTGGCGTGGCACCAGAACAGCCCACAGAAGAACTTCTCCAGTGAGTTTGAAGTCAAAGAATACGGTAGGTGCCTCTGCGAGCTGTTACGAAACAATATTGCAAAAAGATAAACCCGTAACATCTGCAATCCGCTGATACCAACTCAGCTTCTTCCTGTTCGTCCTGCAGTTCTTCCAAGCTTCGAGGTGTCTTTGAGTCCACAGAAAGCCTTCTTCTACGTGAATGATGACAGTCTTACAGTCGATATTGAAGCCAAGTACAGTACTTTTTTAGTTTTATGGCAATATGCATGTTTCTAAATGCATAGCATTCTTAATAAATGTTTTGCTAATATGTTTATATTAGCCATCAGTGTGTATATATAAGTGTGTGTATCCTTAAGGTATTTGTTTGGAGAGACGGTCAATGGCCATGGATTTGTTGTATTTGGTGTGGTGACTAAAGATAAAGGGAAGATAAGTATACCAGGCTCCTTACAGAGAGTGCAGGTACTACACACACACACACACACATATGCATGTATCCGTGAAAACACCAAACTGATATCAGATTTTACGATTATTTACCCCATTTATGAATCAACTTTTGAATCACCATTTTTAAAAAATGGAAAAGGAAACGCAGTTTTGACCCTCGTGAACACCGTAAACCCACAAACACATTCTGTGTGTTCATTATATCACACAAAAAGAATAATGAGTCCAATGAGATAGAATAATGTGATTTTTTCATATGTGGAGAAAAAGTTGACACATACACCAGCAATCACACAGATCTGATCTGCCACAGACACAAGCTATTGGTTCTGTGTTGAATGTCAGATCTGGGATGGAAGAGGAACAGCAGAGCTGAGAAGAAAGCACATCCTACAGACCTTCCCAAACATCATGCAGCTTGTCGGCCAGTCACTGTATGTTACAGTGAGCGTGTTAACCCAGTCTGGTAAGAACTACACAAAGTCTGGTAAACCGTCTTGCTGGACAACAAAATTGACATTTTTAGGCCTCGAAAACATGTGTTTAATTCTGATTATTCTCATACTTGTGTTTCAGGCAGTGAAATGGTGGAAGCACACAAGAAAGGGATTCAGATTGTGACGTCACCGTACACCATCCACTTCAAAAGAACACCACACTTCTTCAAACCTGGAATGCCCTTTGATGTCTCGGTATACATTTTTAACCAGGAGAAGGAAAAAAAAAAAAAAAACATAACTTACTGGAAACTTATTGGGAGTTTAAAAAAAACACTTACTGCATTCCATATTTTGTTTTGGTCTGGGTTTTGCATAAAGGTCTACGTAACAAATCCTGACCAAACACCTGCTAAAAATGTGGAAGTGGAGGTCAATCCTGGAGGGGTCAGAGGTCAAACAAGAGACAATGGCATTGCGAAGACAACCGTCAACACTCCAGAAGGATCTTCTACACTAGAGATCACTGTAAGACCTGACATCTCAACTCCACTAATGTTAAGTCAGTTTCAGTTTCTGGTGATCTAGTATAAAATAGATCAGTTAACAGATGATGAACAAGCAGTGGAGCATATTCAGCACATCAGAAAACAATGTATTTATTCTTTCCAGGCAAAGACCAAAGATCCACAATTAAGCAGTGATCAGCAGGCAGTGAAGAAGATAACGGCTCAGGCTTACAAGCCCAAAGGCAGCTCTAACAACTACCTGCACATCGGCATTGGGGCTGCAGAGCTTCAGATCGGTGATCAAATGAAAGTCAGTCTGAACTTAGGAAGAAGTCCAGGAGTGAGAGATCAAGATTTCACCTACATGGTGAGGGACAGTCATACCATGATACAAGAAGAGACGTTGTTATGTATACCGTCTGTTCTTATGTGGTTTGTTAAATGTTGTAAATGTATTCAGTGTTTTTCATCTGCCTCATTTTCAGGTCTTGAGTAAGGGTCAGATTGTTCAAGTGGACAGGTTTAAGCGAAGAGGACAATCTCTAGTGTCTCTGTCTCTGCCTGTAACCAAAGACATGGTGCCATCCTTCCGCTTTGTGGCTTATTACCATGTGGGGTCGTCTGAGGTGGTGTCTGATTCAGTCTGGGTCGATGTGAAGGACACCTGCATGGGAACGGTAATTTAGACCTGGTGACCCAACACCATGAATTCATTTGTTTGTTATTTTGATCTGTATTCTTTGATCTCCCAGCTTAAAGTGGAAGTTCACGATCCAGTCAATGTCTATGAGCCCGGTGAAGACTTTGGCCTGAGAATAACAGGAGATCCTGGGGCCAAAGTTGGGTTGGTGGCTGTGGATAAAGGTGTTTATGTTCTGAACAACAAGAATAGAATAACTCAAACAAAGGTTAGATCAGAATCAAATCTTTCCATTGTAAACTAAAAGAGGTAACATTTTCTTACCTAAACACATTGCCTTTTTGTCTCTTTGACTTGTTTCTTCCCCAACAGATCTGGGATGTCGTTGAGTCACATGATATTGGCTGCACAGCAGGAAGTGGAAAAGGCAGTATGGAAGTTTTCAGCGATGCTGGCCTGCTGTTTGAGTCCAGCTCTGCTGGAGGCACTGGCATCAGGACTGAAGCTGAATGCCAATCTTCATCACGAAGAAAAAGACGAGAAGTAACCATAGTACATCTCCAGCAGTCTCTAGGTAAGAAAGATCCAGCCGTTTCAACCAATTGATCGATACAGCTAAAAAGCAGTTATAGATACGAGGATGTATTGTATCCAACTTTTGACCACCAAGGGCAAACCCCAGATTTCCCATGGATTCTTATGGCATGTCCCAAGGTTTGGCATTGGTTTTCATTTGTGAATAATTGCAAAAAAACTGCCATCAACTCTGATGAATCACATATTAACTGTTTGGTATATTGGAAATATGTGGGTAGAATTTGACCAGCGCTGTATCAAGACAGTTTGAAAAAAATTTGAGGATGGTATGAAGAAAGCTCAGGGATCAGTTTGAGGAACTTGGCATGTCCTGAGGAATGAGAGGGGAAGTATTTTCTAGACCTCGTGGTTAAAAGAATTGCAAGTGCAGCTTTTAGCTTTTGAGAAATAGACCATAAATTTGGCCTGATAGACGTTAGAACTGCATGCAATTAGTATATTTCATACATACACATATATTTCAATATACTTTTTCAGATAAAGTTCTAAAGGTTCATACAATTCATGGCCTCCCAGTCAGAGACAAAGATGATGCCAAGAAAACTTAACAGCACCATCAGGTGCTTATGACCATTATAAAGCAACATCAAAGTTTCTGTGCATTGTATTCCAATTCTTCTGAAGCCATTCAGTAGCTTAATGTGAGGGACATAATCATAGATCGTTGTGTGTCACATTCGTTTAAAGTCATCTTGATGAAACTCTCTGATTCAATGTCCCTATTATTATACTTGATCTTAAGATTACGTTTTTGCTTGAAAGGACTTTATTTTGCTGGAGTTTATTGCTGTTTCTAAACGATGCAGCACTCACTATGGGCTGTCTGTTAGATCACAACACTGAAGTATTTACGCACACAGTAGCTGGAATTGAAACGTGAAGAAAAAAAGACTCAAAGTGTTGCATAGGTATCATACACTATGTATCCACATCTTGTCTTTGTGCTGTGAATCTTGTTTTCTCATATCTATCATATATCATTTTGCGGGAAGTCGTGGCCTAATGGTTAGAGAGTTGGACTCGTAACCCAAAAGTTGCGAGTTCGAGTCTCAGGTCCAGCAGGAATTGTAGGTGGGGGGAGTGAATGTCCAGCGCTCTCTCCACCCTCAATACCATGACTGAGGTGCCCTTGAGCAAGGCACTGAACCGGGGAGCAACTGTGCACTTTGGATGGGTTTAATACAGAGCACTAATTCCGAGTATGGGTCACCATACTTTGGCCTCACGTCACTGTTGCCCCATTAAGAGCTGCACTGTTCATCTTTTAACTATAATTTCTAAAAATAGTTTTTCATGATTGTATTTTATAATACTACCCAGTCAACAATTTGATCTCACAGTGATGTCACCATGAGCTCGCAGGATACTCGTGATGAGGTCACAATGTGAGGTAACAGTGAGCTAAAAGTGTAACCTCACAGCGCCCTCACTGTGTGCTCATACTAATGTGAGGTCAAAGTGCACTCACTGCACAGAGACTAGGTACCCAGCATGCATTGCAGCATGAAGCTTTTGATTGTCACCATTGTTGAGATTCATACACCGATTCTTGATGTCTCTCTTTGTGTTTAAATGACACAGTAGTTCAAAATGTTTGTGTCTCATCATGCTTTAAAATCCTTCATAAACGATTATGACACAGTTGGGTCCTGTTCTGCAAGATCACAAAGCTATTATAAAAACTTTAGATTAATAACTCCTCACAAAGACTGCATACTGAATCTAGGTGATGGTTGCTGTTATCATCAGTAACAAACCAATATCACCTGGTTGCAGTCTCTTTTTGGGTTTTCCTTGCCATAACAAATGTGCTTTTCAAACACAGTTACAGCAGCCCCAAAAAATATATTGTTATAAAGTCAAGGGTCAAGAGCCCAACTAAAGCAAACACTACTCACCACGATGGTAACGTCAAACAAAACAATAAAACATCATCATCTAAATCTGTTAATTCTCAATAAGCGCTTTTGTAGATGTCTGACAGAAATAAGAACCCCACTCATCTTTTTGAGTTCACAATGAGCTCATATATTACTCACACTGTGATGAGAATGGTGTGATGTCACTGTGATCATTGTGTGATCTCACGTGTTGTCTGGGTAAGTTGTATTTGTTTTTCTTAACATTTTGCCAGATTTGACTAGACTTTGTTCAATCGTATTTTTTATCCACTAAATGTTAGGTTTTTATAAAATTATGCTCTTTTTATAAACTTATGCACTTATTTCTAGATTTACCTTTGCTGCTGAATTCCCCACAAACCTAGTTTATAATATCTGTTTGTTCATACAGTATATTCTAGTTTATAATATCTGTGTTTCTTCATAATGATATAAATAAATATATATGAAGAGTTCAGATAAAAAAGCCTTTAAGTGCCATTTGAAATTTTCTTCTAAAATGAGCATTTTTATCAGGCTCCTGTGTGTAGGTTCAGTAATTTCACTTTAATGGCAATGAATAGGTTCTGAATAGGTTCTTTTCATTGCCATTAAAGTGAAATAGCAGAACATAAACATAGGAGCCTGATAAAAAATGCTTATTTTAGATGAAAATTTCAGACGTCACTTAGAGGCTTTTGCATCTGAACTCTTCATATATATGTGTATATATATATATATATATATATATTACTCAGCACCAAACAATGACAATTCAGACTAACAAAATTTTCTGTAATCTTAAGATTGCAACATTTTTAAATCTTTATTGTTACAGCTTTTAAAGCTTTATAAAGCTTTCTATCAGATGCATCTTTCCTCTTTTGCTTGATCTACCTCCAGTGAACAAATACTCTGACTCTGAGAGAGAATGCTGTTTGGATGGAATGAAGAAACTGGATGATTACACCTGTGAGTATCGGGCATCTTTCATTGTGGATGGAGAGGAGTGCAGACGGGCTTTCCTGCACTGCTGCACTGAGATGGCCACCCATAACAAAGAGTCAGCTGAAGAAATGATTAATAGCCGCAGTAAGAGCATTCTCAATAATAAAGCACTAATTTCAGTTTAAACTCACTCTTGCAAATCTGCTTGGAGTCATATCAGGTGTGTCTTCAGCAGGATCATTTACCCCATAGGTGTTACAAGTTTTGCTTCTACAATTCAGAAACAATTTCAATTGGAAAAATACTTTGTGAAAAGAGTTGGCCCTGTTTTGCGTAAATAAATCAACCACTCATTCACACCCAGGTGAAAGCGAGGATTTTGTGAACTCTGATGACATTGTGACACGTACGCTCTTCCCTGAAAGTTGGCTTTGGGAGGAAGTGGTGTTGCCCAAATGTTCATCACTGAACCGCCAGTGGTGAGTTTGGCCTGCAGTTTCCTACAGTCAGTGCTCAGCCAGTGATGTTCAAGTTTTAGTAAAAGATGATCTCTCTTTTAGTCAAACAACCACCTTACCCAGGGATGCACTCAAGCTGAAAGACTCCATAACCACCTGGGAAATCACAGCCATCAGCTTGTCCAGCACTCATGGTACAGACTCTTGTTATGAACACACAATTCATATTAAAGGAATATTCACAGCCATTTCCAATCTTGTGTATTGCATTTTGTGGCATGCTGTTGATTACCCCAGACAATACTTTCATTGCATTATTCAGTGTTTTCTCTGTACTGTTCGGTCTCACTGGAATGTTCTAGGTCTGCGATACATGCTTTCTATAAGATGTTGCTCTCTTTTTTCTCTATAAAGGTATCTGTGTGGCAGATGTCCATGAGATGACAGTGGTGAAGAACTTTTTTATTGACCTAAAGCTGCCATATTCAACCGTGCGCAATGAGCAAATTGAAATCAAGGCCGTTATACACAACTTGTACAGCAGAAGAGTAAAGGTCAGATTAGAAGAATGATTTACCATCACACAGGCCCTCAGCATGATGACAGAATATGATTTGGCCACTATCAGCCCTCCTTTCTTCATAAGGAATGTGTGAGTTTCATTTCTTCTTGTAGGTACGTGTGGAACTGATGGAAACCAAAGACATCTGCAGCCCGGCTAGCAAGAGAGGAAAGTCCCATACCATTGTGACAGTAGATGCTAAATCATCATATTCTGTACCTTTTGTCATCGTCCCATTAGCTTTGGGACGCCATGCCATTGAAGTGAAGGCAGCTGCTGCAGGACGTGGCAGTGACGGCGTGAAGAAAGATCTCCTAGTGGTGGTAAGAAAATGAGACCTTCTTGATCACATAACAAGACAGTTCATTGCAGAGTGTAGGTTTAGCATAATGTGAACATAACCCAAAAGAAGACATAAAGTAACATAAAGAAATGAACCGGCATACATTCCCCTCAGCTTTCCTCAAGGTTTAAAGACAGCAAACATTCACAAACAAATATGAACTGTATAGAATACACCAGGCTTTGTTCTCTCTCTCACTCATTCTGCACTTCATATCTTTAGTCTGAAGGCGTTTTGACCAAACTTAATGAAAATCTACAATTCAGTCCTTCTATGAAAGGTAAGAGGATTCCAACAAAACCTTTATATGGGCATTTTACAAAATGTTTTGGGGTTGTTGGAAGTGTTTTCTTTTCACTCAGTGTTTTATGAATGTTAAAGTTTTATGACTTTTATCTTGAGCCCTGGTTAATTTCTGGCCCTGCTTTTAAAGGGTTAGTTCACCAAAAATTAAAATTCTGTCATTAATTATTTAAGAGAAGATTTGCTTGTCGTTGTTTTTGTTTTCTTTGTGCACAAAAAGTGTCCTTGTAGCTTCATAAAATTACAGTTGAACTAAGGAATGACATGGGGTGAGTAATTAATGACAGAATTTTCATTTTTGGGTGAACTATCCCTATAAACCCATCAGTGTCTCTCCTGGCCTCAATCATATACTTAATAATGGCCATGGCAGTCATTGAAATTTCTGTCCTGCATGCACAAATGAGAGTGAGGTACGACCGTTTAGTTCTTGTCTTTCTGGAACAGGTGGTGAACATGTGGAGGTTATCAAGAGCCTTATACTAAGGGATCAGGCACCCAACACACCTGCGAGCACATATGTATCAGCAATAGGTGACTCTTCTAACATCTGCTGTAAGTTTGTCAAATAAAACTAGGCCTTGTTTATACCAGTATGTCAATATCTTGTGCACAGGAGATACGATCAGTATAACAATAGAGAAGGCTATTAGCGGTCAGGCCATGGGTTCCTTGATTATCCAGCCTGGTGGATGTGGGGAGCAGAACATGATTAGCCTAACGATGCCTGTCATTGCGACATATTACTTGGACAAAACCAATCAGTGGCACACCGTGAGGGCTGGACTTAGGCAGACAGCAGTTACGTACATCACAAGAGGTAAACTAAACACTGGAAAGTTAACTATTCTGCTCTTTAATGTTTGTTTCATATAGTACACCCAACTTATTGTCTTGATGAACAGGTTACAATCAACAGTTGGCATATCGTAAAAATGACGGGTCCTATGCCGCATGGATTAATCGTTCAAGCAGCACCTGGTAACTAATATATTTCTCAATAGTTTTGCTTGTCAGTAAGAACTGTCAATCAGGAATCTCACCATGATTAAGACTTAATTTTGGTTTTCTTTCTCCTAAAGGTTGACAGCATATGTTGCTAAAGTATTTGCCATGGCCAGTAACATCGTAAACATAGACCGGAATGTGATCTGCTCTGCTCTCAAGTGGCTCATACTGAACAAGCAGTTACCTGGTGGTGTTTTCAGAGAAGATGCCCCTGTAATTCACGGAGAGATGACTGTGAGTGAGACCTGTTTTAAAAACTATAACACTGAAAGGACAGTTCACCCCAAAATTAAAATTGCTCATATTTTACTCACCTTCATGTCATTCTTAACCTGTACGACTTTCTTTCAAAAAGTCAAACTCCAAAAGTCCCAAAAAGTAGTCTGCAGTCCAACTTTCTCTTAAGCCAATAAGAGATTTGTTTAAGGAACAAACTAAAATTAGATATTTACTATAAATGTCACAACACCATGGCATTTTGATGAAGCAACTTTGAATAAACTATAAACTATTCGTATTTCTCTATATGGGGCAAAAATGACAAAACAATGTTTTCAAACACTACTATTGCCATTGGTCAAATAACCTCAACCCAAAACATTCTTTAAGTTTTGAACTCTTCAAACAAACAGAATGAGCGTTTTCACACCAGATTAAGCTGGAATATGAAGACAGCATTTAACCTGCAAGGATGTATTTAACTACCAATATAAACCTGATACTTTATCTTCTCAATCTTAAAGTGTAATTACACTTATCATAGCTCGGCACAATTTAGCATGAATGAAATACAGTAATAAAAATGAAGAAATAAACACACAGCGCTATTCTACCAGCAAACAGACCAACCTCTCAACCAAACAGCCTCTTTTTATGGATAATTGTATGATATTGAAATGATTTGTTGTACTGAAACTGGCAGAGAAGATGCTGCTCATCCAACTGTGGTTCTTCTGTTTTGATTTGTTGCTAAGTTTTGAGTCTCCGCCCACACAGAAGTCACTGCCGAACATCAACCAGAAAGTTTGTTAGTGGTCAGTGCTGCCAATTCATGTAGGGAGATTTCTTTGTTGCTGGAGGTTTATTTGGTGATATTCTATATTGCTCTGTTTCTTATTGAAATGATTAGATTTCACCCACAAAATTTCACAGAGCAATGGTAAATCTGACCACACCTTTAATTATTTCTGATATCACTATTTCTTCACTGTGCACAGGGGAACATACATGGGGGAAATTCACAAGCATCCATGACGGCTTTTGTGCTCATTGCCCTGCAGGAGGGGAGGGGCATTTGTGCCGGCCAAATCTCAGTGAGTCCTGCTGGGCTTTGAGTTAAAATGCCATCCTTGAAAAAGCTAATGCGTTTCTAGCTCAATTTGCTATTTTTTTGTATGCTACTCCATGTATTTAATTCTCTCAAATCAACTGTTTTTGTTTTTTTTATTCCACTTTAGAGTCTTGACAGTAGCATATACAAAGCCACTGTGTACCTCAGATCTCAGTTACATGGTCTGACAAATCCTTATGCAGTGGCAATGACATCTTATGCTCTTGCCAATGGAAATGCACTTGACAAACAAGTCCTGTTGAGAAAAGCCTCTGCAGGTAAAGAGACAGCCATTTATGTTGAATTCATGTAAACAGTTAGTTTAACCTGTTCAGAAAACAATGTGCTTTGTCTGTTTATTTGTGCTTAAATGTTCAACTGTTAAATGTATTTGTGCTTAAGAGTCAACAATGCACCTATTTCACACAGCATTAACATTTCTTGTTGTACTTGCCTGGGTATCAAAGCTAAACGATTAAAGCCTGGAATACACTACGCGATTTTTGCCCCAATTTCCCCCCGATTTTACAGTCTGAACAAGTTGACGCTAGTTGAGGAAAGTCGGAGCCAGTCTGCAGATTACAGCTGACAGATTCCACAGAAAATCGCGTAGTGTATCATGGTCACAGACTCCGATTTTTTAGCTTCAGACTTTGATTCTATCCAGTCGGAGGATATCAAACATGTTTGATATTTTCAGCCGATTTTAGAACACCTATGTTTTCATTTGTCATGCATCTCCTAGCAACAAGGCGCACGTTTCTGCGTGAGTTTGTTGTGATCGGAACAACTTTAAAGTCTGGTAGTGTATGATCCTCGGTCGTGTAGTGTATGATGCCCAGTTTTCCTTTGTCACTATTTACAAAGTCGGTAAGTGTATGATGCCTAGTGTTTTAAAAATCTGTTCAGATTTTAAAAGTCGTGTAGTGTATTCCAGGCTTTAGATGCATAGCATTATCACATTTACATTTCATTCAAAGCAATGAAGACAAAGATACAAGCTTATAAGGGAATGAATGATGATTGGTATAAACAAATCAACAGTGATAACAAAATATAAAACTAAAAGTCAACAAGTATATCAAATCTAATTGTTTTTCTCATCTGCTCTCCATAAACAAAAAGTATAGATGCTCAGAAACAATCTGTATGGTGAAAATTGCTATACAAATATTTTTTGAATTAAATGAATTAAATGAATCCCAAACAGATGGAAGTCACTGGCCTGTCCCTGGAAGCAGTAGCTTTACTTTAGAGGCTTCGGCCTATGCGCTTCTGGCTCTTGTAAAAGTTCAAGACTTTCAGAGTGCAGCTCCCATCGTAAACTGGCTCAACAACCAGAGGCAGTACAGTGGAGGATATGGCACGACTCAGGTTTGTAGTTTACATCCAACATGCACATCTGCGTTGCATATCTGTTCACATGTTCAATATGCAACATTTAAGAAAAGACCATAAACAATTTTAGGACCAAAAAGGTGAAGCCTACACATGAAAAAACGTTCAAACTTGTCTCCTCCATCCCAGGCCACCATCATGGTGTTTCAGGCCGTAGCACAGTACAGGATTCATGTGAAAGAGATAAAGCAGTTAGACCTGGAGATGACGATCCGAGTGGAAGGCAGCCGGCAGCCGATTGTGTGGAAGTTCAGCAAAGACAACTCTCATCTCGCACAGACAGAAAAGGTGAGTTTGTGGTGCAAAGTAAGAATTCATTTAAACACAGTCGATTATGTCTTAAGTGAACATAAACACTTCATAAGAATGAATGAGTATCATTATAGTGGAACGGTGTATTAGGTCTTGAAGTGACCACAGCTTAATATACCTGCTGCTGTCTGTTTCATTAATGTTAATCAAACAAGGATTAATCCATATTTCATTTATGCAGTTAAGACTATGCAACAAGTCACTGCGGTCATACTGTATGATCGACTATCATTGATGTATACCTGGTATAAGATTAAACTTAAATGTTTTAGTCTATTAATCAACTACATTTGATCTCTTTTATCAAGATGAATAATTTTATATATGTATTTATTATTGTTATTTTTTATTTTATTTTATCAACAGATTCCATCCAATAGGCAGATCACCATCAGTGCCAAGGGTTCTGGAGAGGCCTCTGTAACTGTGAGCGACTGAAGAAAGCAATAATCAAAAATAAATGCTGTAAATACAAATGCATCGGACCTTAGATACTGTCTTTAACTGTGTTTTGTGTTGTTTTCTCCTCTGCAGGTTGTGACTGAGTACTATGCAAAACCAAAAGAAAGCAAAAGCACTTGCAAAACTTTGAGCTTTCTTTGGCTTTTGAAAGGGAAAATAAAGGTTATATTTGATTAGCACTTTGTTGATCGTAAATACAATATATTTCTAATTTTAATAATTTATGCTAATAATGCTAATAATTTCACTCTGCTCTGTCACTGGTGACATTTGGTGTTTATGTTTTGTATAAAAAGGAAAATGAAGCCCTTCTGCTTACAGTGCAAAATGTTAATTAATTTTTATTTAATGAAAAATACAGTATTATTTGTCATGGAATCTTGATGGTCCTAAAATTGGCTTCATTTTCTTGATGCAAAACAAAATATAATGAAACAAAAGTTTGCTAAATTTTTGGGGTGAAAAATGCCTTACCGGTTTTGTAATAATTGCCCATTACTATCTTGTGTACATTCACTTTTATTTATTTGGCACATGAATTATCCAAAGCAACTAACAAATATGGAAAATAAAATGAAATTTGTCTGTCTTTTTTATTTTTTTATAGTAACATATCAAGGAGCAACTGAGAGTTACAAAATCATTATCAATACCAGGTGTGCAAATATGTGCCATTTTCATCATGTGTCTGCCCTAAATAACTGAATATCAAAGTTAAAACTTTCAAATGTCACTCTGTTCAGTGAATAATCCTTGAAAATGATCAAATACATTACTAAATTTAACCAGCATTGCGTCCACTCCAAGGTTTTGGCAAGAATTTTAGCACTTTATTATGACCTTTATTCTGTTCTGTTGCAGCTGCTCTCTTATGTTTTTCAACATTATACAAATATTCTCTCATGCCCCAGTATAATCAAATGGGAGATCTGTTTGAATCCCTTATTTTTGCAATGCCATTAGTGCTAAAGAAAGCTTACATTTGCTTTGATGACTCCACAGATATCTGTCTGCTGACAGAGACGCCACCATGTCTATATTGGACATATCTTTATTGACAGGATTTGTTGTGGATGAGAATGATCTTAAGGCGGTATGAATCACACTTTCATTATTCACATTTACTTTTGACTAAATGAGAATATGAATATTTTTTGCTCGATTTTCACACAATTTCCATTCTCTGTGCTCCACTGGATGTTACGGTGGCCACATTGTCAAACTCTCCAATACTAACTTGTTGTTTCTGTTTGTAGCTGTCAACTGGACATGACAGGATGATTCAGAAATTTGAGATGAACAAGCAGCTTTCAGAGCGAGGATCCCTCATCCTCTACCTGGACAAGGTCAGATCATGATCAGATCAGATCTCTGTGTGGAGCACTAGCTGTTGTCAGACTCCTTGTGCAAACAAAAATCTCACTGGATTATTACAATTAATGGCAAAATTAACGTTTGGAAATATAAACTGATATTTCCTACTGACACACTACAGCAAAATATAGAAATAAATGCAGATTTGGTGCCATCATTACCAAAGGCTTAGTGAGGCTATCATCAAGAGAACAGGACATATAGTCCTAGAGTGCTCCCTAAATTGACTAACTACTATAATTATCGATTACTGTGAGAATGACTACAAAAAAAAAAATCTATTAATATCATCTGTTAATATTAAAATGATTTTGGGTTACACAAGTGCATATGCTAGTGCACACCCACACACACACACACACACACACACACATCTACTCATGCATGCCTGCTATAAGGTGTCTGCTGTCTGCACTTCCACTCTCTGCAGATTTCTCATACCAGGAAAGATAAGATTTCATTCCGCTGCACAGAATAATGAACGGAGGCTTCCTTCAACCAGCAGCAGTCACTGTATATGAATACTACTCCATAGGTATGAAGCTGATGTGGAAGCAAACATGTGATATTGGTTTAAGCAATCACACCTGTGTATTTAGTCTGACTGCATTATAATGCATTGTAATCGTACCAAATCATTGTTAATGTACTGCATAAAGTCTGTAAGATTGTACATTTTACATGATTTTAATTAATTTATTACATAAACAAATTCTCAAAAAAAAATAAACTAAGTTTATTGTAAAGCATTATAGTGATGGGATTTATGGTTCTTTGAGGGGATCCGGATCTTGGCGTTCTTCAAAAGAACGGCTCTTTTTAAATATTTAGTCAGTTTTAAGAAGCCAGCTTGGGGGCATCGCAGTTTATCCTGGAAATAATCACTGGGAGGAATGATGAGGTGAGATTTGTAGTCAAATAATTAAAACTCAGATATCACACACCAATATCTGAGTTTGAATTATTCTGAAATATTGATTATTACCTCATTTGTCATGTGTGGACTATATTCCATAGGGTTGCATAACATCCCTCTGCTTAGACAGTGACATCACTATTTTGGATTTACCTTTAGTACAAAGTGTGTGTATGTGTAAAGCTACGTTGACTTATGTTATTCATACAATACCTACTCACAAATAAACATCAAAAACAAAGCCGGCTGCAATAAATTTCTGAGCAAAACAGCTTTTACTACAAACACTTCCACACAAGAACATTGTTGTCACACAAGAACATTTTGATAGAATACAAAAAATATTTAAAGTTTTAAATATACTGTAGATAAAATTTGAATAAATAAAATGGAAATGTCTACATACAGTCCGCTATTACTGGCGATGTGGTGGGCCCAGTGGGGTCAGAGGCTGCTGTGGCTGCAGTTGCACTTGATGTGGAGGCAGAGGAGGCAATGGACACATCAGTGTCACTGTTGTTGTCTGAGTCTGGCTCTGCTCTCAAACCTGTGTCCTGCAGTGTTGGGTGTTGAGTCTTCAAATGCCTGTGTAAATTATTTGTTGACCCAGACTTAAATGAAATGACTTTTTGACAAATGCTGCATGTAGCCTTACTGTTTTCTCCGCGAGAAAAGTGCACCCAAATGCTGCTCCTTTTCCTCTGGCTCATTTTCAGACGTGTCACGTGTGTGTCTTCTTCCTTCGAACGACCCGCTATTACTGACGTTGGCACTGAGACAGAGAGGCACTCGCACGTGTTTTTTAAACTCCGCTCCTACCCAATGACAGAGGCACGCAGGATTTTTTCCACTGGAGTACTCACGTGAAGGATGCGTGCACAACTATCATCATGCTGTTAGGCAGTAGCCCCTCCCCCTATAACTGTTCTGTCTCGCGGAGGAGCTAATTTGTGTGCATCTGTGTGAAACACGCATAGGAAAAAAAGAACGACAGAAAGAACGGCTCCCCCCCAGCCGCGACTCGGCTCCCATCGTTCATGTTTATGAGCCGTTCAAAAGAATCGGTTCGTTCGCGAACGTCAGAACTCTAAAGCATTACCTTAGTCTGAGACGACGGAGCTTCGCAGATGATCTTATAATCAGTCTCTGTCAGTTCGCGTTCAAAGGAGAGTAAACGAATACCGCAGAAATGTGCACAGCTGCAAATATGCAGTTTGTTGTGGAGAAGAGTATGTAGCACAACGTTTATGTGTTTCTCGCTACAAAGGACGCATCTTTTTAGCGGTTTAAACACTGTACCATTGCTAATATGATGCTTTAAACACACTCATAAGTTTCCAATCTAAATCCATCACCCGGTGGTCTGGTTTCATTTGTAGGCGGTCTGGATTCAGTGCTAAGACTTAAGTTTCATTTAGGATATCCAATATTTTTAAAGACTGATCGAGGTTTGTTTCACTATTTTCAAATTCACATAAATGTGGGTGGGACTAACTGAATCGTCACTGACGAATCATCATTTTTGACAAGGGTATGCTATGCACCTATAGGAAGAAAACTCACGTTAAATATATTTTAAAGTAAATATATGAAGTTATAGGGAAACTATACGTTTATTATTATTATCGTTTAATAAATATCATTCATTTGGAAAAGTACCAACTTCTCATTGGGTGGGCCACGGCTGAAAGTGGGTGGACCTTGGCCCACCCGGGCCCACCCATAGCTTCGCCACTGGTCAGATCATGATCAGATCAGATCTCTGTGTGGAGCACTAGCTGTTGTCAGACTCCTTGTGCAAACAAAAATCTCACTGGATTATTACAATTAATGGCAAAATTAACGTTTGGAAATATAAACTGATATTTCCTACTGACACACTACAGCAAAATATAGAAATAAATGACTTAAAACCATTTTTTAGCTACTGAAAATACTATGTTCTAATAATATTGTCCACCATTGGTAATCCTATTAATATTATCTATTAATATTTAAATTATTTTGAGTATCACAAGTACATCTGCAACAAAAGAGAACGTTCTAAACATTGAAAACCTTGAGTTATTTTTACTTTTTTTTTTTTTTTTTTTTCATGCAAATGAAAAATCCCTTCTAAATGCTTACTATAAGGTGTCTGCTATTTGCACTTCCACTCTCTGCAGATTTCTCATACCAGGAAAGATAAGATTTCATTCCGGCTGCACAGAATAATGAACGGAGGCTTCCTTCAACCAGCAGCAGTCACTGTATATGAATACTACTCTATAGGTATGAAGCTGATGTGGAAGCAAACATGTGATATTGGTTTAAGCAATCACACCTGTGTATTTAGTCTGACTGCATTATAATGCATTGTAATTGTACCAAGTCATTGTTAATGTTCTGCATAAAGTCTGTAAGATTGTACATTTTACATGATTTTAAACAAATTAATTTATTACATAAACAAATTTTACTTAGTATATTTATGACTTGTTGTAGCATTATTTTAACTGCTGACTTCTTTAATATCATTGAAAATGAAAGTTGTGTGACCCATGTCTTTCTTCCATGTTTAGAAAATCGCTGTGTGAGGTTTTATCATCCAACCAGGAAGGAAGGAGCTCTTCAGAAAATCTGTAAGAACGATGTCTGTCAGTGTGCCGAAGGTAGCGTGTTTCATTGTTATAATAATTCCAAAAAAAAAAAGTGCAAAGACATTCAAAGTTATACCGTTAATCTACAGCACGTTAATTTCTCTTTCCATTGCTGAAACAGAAAACTGCAGCCTTCAAAAGAAGGAGAAAATTCTTGAGGCTCACCGTAATAAGAAAGCCTGTGATCCTAAAATAAATTACGGTATTTATTATGTGTGTGCATGTTTTGGTGCAATGACTGAGAGTGTTTACAGACTTTTTTTTATATATATATATATATATATATATATAATTATTAGTTAATGTGGTGATAAGTAAGATGCTACATAAATCTAATGCATTTTTACAGTTTATAAAGCGGTTGTTTTGAGAGAACATGAGGACGCCTTAACAGTCTATTACGACGTGAGGATTGAACACGCCCTCAAAACAGGTACGACTCCTCACTCCAACCACAGTGTGTAAACATTTGCAAATCCTGCCATTTTAATGTCCTGCTTATTTCAACAGTAAGATACACAAATGCTCTTCTGATGACTTGTTTAAGTTTAATCCATACAAAACAAGCTACTCATGTCTGGTCTTAATGGTCTTTATCTTACCAGACACTGATGATTTTTTGCTATGTTGTGTCAGTGCTAACTCAGTGCCTCAGAGGACGGAGAGAAAATCAAACATGTCACATGTTAGAAATGAATTTGTGTAGGTCCAGAAGTTGTCGTGGAGGGGGAGCAGCGTACCTTCTCCTTACAGATCTCTTGCAAAGAAGCTTTGAACATGAAGCGAGGTGAGAGCTATCTGATCATGGGCCAGGCTGATGATGTCCAACTGGTGCACAGAATGTAAGTACATTTGACCTGTGATCCAAGTATGTGCCCCCTCTGATCTGTGAATGTGCATCTGTATTGATAAGAGAACTTGAAATATGAAATACTTTTCAAAAGGTCAAATTTATAAATGCCTTCTCTTTTAAGTAAAATTATATACATAAGGATTCATTTTGTAACAATTTTCACTCAGAAATTAGGAAAGTTTACAAGTAATTACAAAGACATTGAATTAAACATTTTTTTTTAAAGTAGAAAGACTGAAGTCCATTAACCTTTTTATTTTATTTTTATTAACCTTTTTAACTCTGAATCATTCTTTACTGTGCTGTACAGCAGATAACACTGACTTTTGCGTGAATACGCCACATTCTATAATAAACCTCTTTTTCTTTTTATGTAAGCCCTTCTTTAACATGCTCTTCCTCTGATGTCTCCGCAGTGGTCAGTATGCTCTGGGCGAGAGGACGTGGTTGGAGTTTTGGCCCAGCTTGGAGGAGAGCAAGACTAGCGCTGAACTCAGAGAAAAATACAACGGCATGTTGAGTCTCCAGCAGGATCTGCACTTCGGCTGCAGCTAATGAGTCATACGCCAGACTATTGCTTTGAGATGCTCAGTGACTAAATTAAACATTATAAAACAGAAAAAATTGCTTAATTTTCAACTTTAAATGTTTGTTAAACGTGAGTTAATTTTGACTTTTGCTCTTTTTTAGCAATCATTCTGTTACTCAGTGATGAATTAATGTATACCTAAGCATGACTTGCTTACACCACCATTCTTAAGGTGTTGGGACACATGCATGTCTAAGCAAATTTCCATAATAAATGTGGTCAAGCAAGATCATCTGTCTCGATCATCCCCTTATTCACTATTCCAAAACAACACATTTTAGAAAGTAATGATTTATTATTGATGGCGATATGCAATTTTTGAAGTGAGATGCTTGATTATAATGCTTACTTCAGAGTAACCTTATGTTTTGTGATGAACCGTATGGTTTGCAAGTTCAATTTTCCCATAATTCAAGCTCAGCAGGATGTAAAATTAAAATCAAATAAATGTAAGCAAAATAGCATCCGCTTTTTTGGAGAGAAATGTGCATTTGAATATAGCACATCAGATCAGTCTGTAGTTCATCACCTCATAGTGACACTGAGCGCAGATAATACTCGCATAGAAAGGTCAGAATGGAAAGTTCATTTTTAATGCTTCTCTGTGCTGTTTAAAAAAAATGATGATGTATTATATTAAAGACTTCTGTAGTTGTTTTGAAAGATTTGAACGCAAATTCACAAAAATCCACAATAAAGACAAGAATAATTTTTCTAATATTCACCAGTATGTGAAGAAAGTGGCATAATGAGCTTTGCGGTTTGTCACTATGCAAGAAAAAAAAAAAAAACTATATTTTTACAGAAAAAAAAATATTGTTAAAATATATACAGTTATTATAATTATAAGTCAGTTAAGAATTTTTTTTTTTTTCTGCAAAATAAAGGGGGGAGGGGAGATTCCTTGAACCCAACATTTTTGTTGTGAAGCTGTATAGTTCATCAGTTTGCATTCTTGACAGTCAGCAATATGTAAATTCTAGGGGAGATTCTCTATATTAAACCCTGCACTCGTCCTCCTGAAGTCCACAGCTGAAGAGAAGTGATCATGGAACTACACAGTAAAATCCCCAGTGTTAAATCAACACTGCTCAGAGTGTATTTGGTCCCACTCCAAATAGTGTTAAAGTAACACTGAAGCAGAGTTAAAGCTAATGAGATAATTAAGTAATTAATTAAATGATGATTGAGCATTAGTGATGAACAGCTGTTGTTAACAAGCAGAGGATGATTAAACAACTCCACAAACAGCATCACCAGCTTCACTCATTAATAACCAGACTCACTTTATTTCTGTCAGACATCTACAGAAGATCTTATTGAGAATTAACTAAGGTTTAGATGATGTTTTATTGGTCAAAAAATGATGCCACCATCATGGAGGTTGGTGTTTGCTGTAGTTGGGCTCATGACCCTTGTAGAACTTTTAAATAATTTTGCTTCTAATTAATTGCAATAGTGTTTCACTGCAAACACTTAAACGTTGCTGAAACAGAAGCTTAATGTAGCAGATTACACTTTCTGCTTATCAAAGACATGACTAACCAACACAAAGTGGTTTCTCTTGCTTGCTCTTTGATTATTGACTTAAATTCATCAACTAAAAAGCAGCCAAGAAAATATGTAAGCTTATATATAAATAATATCATGTGTTGCTGGATATATAATTATCATATTTCTACAATAATTTTGAGCTCTGTATTAAACATATAGGACCGTAACATTTCAAAAAGTTGAGGAGTTTCAGGTCAAGCTTTTAGACATGAACACTTATCATATGATCCTCAACAGTGGTGACAATAAATATTTATACTGCAGTGCATGGTGGGAGTTTTTACTATGGTGTTACCCAGCATGCATTGCAGCTTGAAGAATTTTGTTGATTGTCACCATTGTTGAGATTCATATTATATATAGTATATATATACAGTTGTTCAAAAAATAAATTTGTTCAAATTAAATTTAAGCGTTCACGATAACTGTTGGCTACAATGTTTTCTCATACTGTAACATCAGCAAGTTAGTTGCAAAAATCCAAAGAAAAAAAAAAAAAGCGTAAAGTCTGGCCAGCTCACAATGATTGTCTCAACACACAGAAGCATCTTCTATGTGCTCAGTGTAAAGCACTGATCTTTCTCCTTTACAACTACATATGCATTGTTGCGAAGAAAAACTAGCACAGCAAGTCAAGTGGCAAGAGCCTAACCAAAGTAAACACTCATCTCCATGATGGTGGCATTGCTTTTGACCAATGAAGCATCAATGTTTAAACCTCTGATAATTTTCAATAAGAGCTTCTGTAGTCATCTGACAGAAATAAAGTCAATAATAAGTGGAGCTGGTGATGCTGTTTGTGGAGTTGTTTAATCCTCCTCTGCTGAGACCTTCAGAGATTTAATGTCTTTTATTTCAGTTGATTTTATCAAAGGCTGTGGCTGAAGTGAGTTGTAGTTCTTGTGTTTCTATTTTCTTTCAGTGATTCTGTTTGTTAACAGCAGGTGTTCATCACTAATGCTCAATCAGCACTTAATTAATCACATAATTATCTCATTAGCTTTAACTCTGCTTCAGTGTTACTTTAACACTATTTGGAGTGGGACCAAATACACTCTGAGCAGTGTTGATTTAACACTGGGGATTTTACTGTGTAGAGAGTGTTTATAAAAATGACAACCACGAGACCAGCAGCAAGTACAGTGAGAGGGGACTGGACAGAGATACTTATGCAAACAAGGACCAAAAACTCAGCTTCACTGAATCAAGAGCTCGAAACCACGGTAAGACATATAGTGTGATGCAGAAGTCATATGCATATGTCATATGGATATATGATTTTTACAAGTGCACTTGTAATGGTGAACATATTCTAATTCAACAAGAAAACTGATTGCAATTTTCAATTGAATGTTGATGCTTTCCTGTTTGGCACTGTGTGCTTTGGCCTCATGTGCATTTTCCTTGCGGCTACCATTGTAGTACTGCATATCAAACTCATGGCAGAGAGAGAAATACAAGCTACACACATGTTACAGTCCAGTTCAAGAGATCAACTGGAGAAAGACCAGTTACAGAACAGCTTTAACTCTTTGAATCAGAAGAAGCTGGAGCTGGAGAACAGAGTCAAAGATCTCACTGCTGAGAAAAGCCAGTTACAGAGCAACTTCAACTCTTTGAGTCAGGAGAAATTGGAGCTGGAGACCAGAGTCAGAGATGTCACTGCTGAGAAAAGCCAGTTACAGAGCTTTTTGAGTCAGGAGAAACTGGAGCTGGAGACCAGAGTCAGAGATCTCACTGCTGAGAAAAACCAGTGGAAGACCAGAGTCAGTGATCTCACTACTGAGAAAAGCCAGTTACAGAGCAACTTCAACTCTTTGAGTCAGGAGAAATTGGAGCTGGAGACCAGAGTCAGAGATGTCACTGCTGAGAAAAGCCAGTTACAGAGCTTTTTGAGTCAGGAGAAACTGGAGCTGGAGACCAGAGTCAGAGATCTCACTGCTGAGAAAAACCAGTGGAAGACCAGAGTCAGAGATCTCACTACTGAGAAAAGCCAGTTACAGAGCAACTTCAACTCTTTGAGTCAGGAGAAATTGGAGCTGGAGACCAGAGTCAGAGATGTCACTGCTGAGAAAAGCCAGTTACAGAGCTTTTTGAGTCAGGAGAAACTGGAGCTGGAGACCAGAGTCAGAGATCTCACTGCTGAGAAAAACCAGTGGAAGACCAGAGTCAGTGATCTCACTACTGAGAAAAGCCAGTTACAGAGCAACTTCAACTCTTTGAGTCAGGAGAAATTGGAGCTGGAGACCAGAGTCAGAGATCTCACTGCTGAGAAAAGCCAGTTACAGAGCAACTTCAACTCTTTGAGTCAGGAGAAACTGGAGCTGGAGACCAGAGTCAGAGATCTCAGTGCTGAAAAAAGCCAGTTACAGAACAGATTAAATTCTTTGAGTCAGAAGAAACTGGAGTTAGAGACTGAGATACCAAAGTTATCTGAACAAGGTTTGTAAAATAAATAAATAAAAATAAATTATGTAGTTGCACTTTACAAATGAAAAATACAATAGCATGTTTGTTTATTGAAAGCAACTGGCTGCCTTTTCACATCCAATGAGTTGAAGAGCTGGTCTGACAGCAGGCAGTACTGCAGGGATCATGGTGCTGATCTGATCATTATCAACACTGAAGAGAAGCAGGTGAGTTCAAAGGCAAATAGAACTAGTTCAATGTGATTCTGTTTTGAGCAGTGTTGTGCAAGTTACTTCCAAATTGTATTACATTATAGATTACTTGTTACTGTTATTTAAAAGTAATTCCTTACCTTACAATATTAGTGTCTCAGAATTGTAATGCGTTACATGACTCCTGTATTACTTTTGAGCAGTGGTGGAAGTAACGAATTACAATTACTCACGTTACTGTAATTAAGTAGTTTTTGCGGGTACTTGTACTTTTTTGAGTATATTTTTAAAGCTGTACTTTTACTTGTACTTAAGTACAAAATAATCTACTTTGTTACTTTTAAATCATATTTAATTACTGAATACGCCCACAATTTAAATTGATATTCAAACCTTTGATGGCACTTCAGTAGCCAATAAAGACATCCGAATGTAAACGGACCAATAAAAGCCGTAATATCTGAACCGGCCGGGAAAAGCCTGCAGCAGCAGGGTTGAAGAGCTGATCAGACAGTGAGGGAGGCAGGGAGCTCAGCGTAATTTATGGACTCAAAGTTCGGAGAAACAAACTACATGGTAGTGTCATCATAATTATCTATATTTTGATACCGATACTGAAATACCTGACACGGTTCTATTACTCATTTTCCACAGTATCTCACGTAAATACACCGATCCAAGCTGCATCTCGCTCTCTCTTCTCCGACAGTATATTGACAGGAAACGTGTCAAACTCAGAGTCTGAATGTCTGTGCGGGGTTGCAGGTATTCCACATAATTTTATTAATTCCTGGCAGATGTGGCTAGCGCTTTACCCAGTCAACAATTTGATCTCACAGTGATGTCACCATGAGCTCACAGGATACTCGTGATGAGGTCACAATGTGAGGTAACAGTGAGCTAAAAGTGTAACCTCACAGCGCCCTCACTGTGTGCTCATACTAATGTGAGGTCAAAGTGCACTCACTGCACAGAGACTAGGTACCCAGCATGCATTGCAGCATGAAGCTTTTGATTGTCACCATTGTTGAGACTCATACACTGATTATTGATGTCTCTCTTTGTGTTCAAATGACACAGTAGTTCAAAATGTTTGTGTCTTATCATACTTTTAAAGTCCTTCATAAATGATTATGACACTGCTGGGTCCTATACTGTATAATCACAGAGCTATTATAAAAACTTTAGATTAATAACTCCTTACAAAGACTGCATACTGAATCTAGGTGATGGTTGTGCTGTTACCATCAGTAACAAACCAACATCACCTGGTTGCAGTCTCTTTTTGCCATAACAAATGCGCTTTTCAAACACAGTTACAGCAGCCCCCAAAAAGTATAATGTTATAAAGTCAAGGGTCAAGAGCCCAACTAAAGCAAACACTACTCACCACGATGGTAACCTCAAACAAAACAATAAAACATCATCATCTAAATCTGTTAATTCTCAATAAGCGCTTTTGTAGATGTCTGACAGAAATAAGAACCCGCACATCTTTTTGAGTTCACAATGAGTTCATATATTACTCACACTGTGAGGATCACCATATGAGAATGGTGTGATGTCACTGTGATCATTGCGTGATCTCACGTGTTGACTGAGCATATGAGCTCATTGTGAATTCAAAATGTTGAGCAGGTTGAGAGGAGGCAGCTCAAATATCAGTCACCAGGGGACATTCTACTTCCTGTTTCTCAACACTATCACAGAGATATCACAGTGCTCTCACATGATGAGCTCATGAGTGCACGCCCAGCTAACAGATTTCTGTTATAAGAACCTTCTCCAAACATACAACTGACTTCCAGACACAGCCTTCGATGAAATCAACTGAAATAAACAAATCACCAGCTTCACTCATTATTAACCAGACTGACTTAATTTCTGTCAGACATCTTCAGAAGCGCTTATTGAGAATTAACAGAGATTTAGATGATGATGTTTTATTGTTTTGTTTGATGTAACCATCATAGTGATTAGTGTTTGCTTTAGTTGGGCTCTTGACCCTTGACTTTATAACATTATATTTTTTTAGGCTGCTGTAATTGTGTTTGTAAAGCACATATGTTATGGCAAGGAAACCCAAAAAGAGACTGCAACCAGGTGGTTTGTTATTGATGATAACAACACAGTCATCACCTAGATTCAATATGCATTCTTGGTCTTGGGAAGTCGTGGCCTAATGGTTAAAGAGTCGGACTTGTACTCGTATTCTAAAGGTTGCGAGTTTGAGTCTTGGGCCGGCAGAGATTGTAGGTGGGGGTAGTGGATGTACAGCGCTCTCTCTCCATCCTCAATACTACGAATGAGGTGCCCTTGAGCAAGGCACCGAACCCCCAACTGCATAAATAGCTGCCCACTGCTCTGGGTGTGTGTACCCTTTGGATGGGTTAATTGCAGAGCACAAATTCCGAGCATGGGTCACCATACTTGGCCGTATGTCACATCACTTTCATAATCATTTATGAAGAACTACAACAGCATAAGACACAAACATTATTAACTACTCTGTCATTTAAACACAAAGAGAAACATCAAGAATCAGTGTATGAATCTCAACAATGGTGACAATCAAAAGCTTCATGCTGCAATGCATGCTGGGTACCTAGTCTCTGTGCAGTGAGTGCACTTTGACCTCACATTAGTATGAGCACACAGTGAGGGCGCTGTGAGGTTACACTTTTAGCTCACTGTTACCTCACATTGTGACCTCATCACGAGTATCCTGTGAGATCATGGTGACATCACTGTGAGATCAAATTGTTGACTGGGTATCCTAGTCTGTTTAACTGCATCACTGCATTGTACAGACATTACAGGGCAAAGCCATCTGATATTCCATTTATCTAAATAAACAACATACATGGCTCTTAAATCACTGCCTATAAAAATTCAGTCTTGTCATATTTTGAATACCTCAACTGAACTGAGGTCATTTGTTTTATAATTGTATTACTGACTGTGTACTTGTCTTTTTTTGTAAATTCAATTCAGTTTGAAATCAAATCGGAAATCATGCTTCTTTTTGCTGTAAGCTTTTGCAACAAAGTTACCCTATTTTAAAGACACAAATACACAGAATGAACAAATGTTTAAGATTGTGATTTTTGTCATTTTCAATGTTTATATGTAGGCTATATAAAAGCCTAAAATCTGTTCATCATACACTCTTAAAAATGCTGGGTAAAATATGGAGGAACCCAGCGACTGGGTTGTTTAGACCCAGCGGTTGGGATACTGCCCTGCCCGGAAGGTTGGATTAAACATTTAACCCAACTGTTGGTTGAAAACAACCCAGCATGTGTTCTGTCCAATATTTACCCAGCACTGGGTTGTATTTAATCCAGCATTTTTTAGAGTGTATAAAGCGAACATTTTTTTTTTTTTTAGAAGACTTGGATTAAACCACTCAAAGCTTGGAATAATGATTGCCTTGAAAAAACGGATGGACAAAAAAAATTGAGATATTAAAATATTTATATGACAGTATGTGGTAGATTTGCCAATGGTATTGAAAATGATTAAAGTCATCATGACATAAAAAATGACTCTAACAGTTACTTACTTTTTTAGTGCACATTACTAGTCTTGTGGTGAACAATTAAACCGTGCAAGTCAATACACCAGGAAACAAAATTGTCTGCTGTTGTAATCTTTAATCAAAAACTGAAAATTTGCTTCCACTCTGGAATGATGTTCTCGTTCTGATGACGTCAGTTTAACGGCTTGGGGAGAATCTTCTTGTTAACTATGACGTAAGGACTGCTGTTTCCGGGTCCATGCCTCTACTCATTTCACTTGAGAATCCTATCTCAACAGCCATTTATGAGCACTATTTAATTAATATTACATATTTAAGCTAGGTGACTATCTAGCAATATCTGTGAATAGCTTGGGTCTATTTATATTAGCCACAACAGGACTATATGTAAACTCTAATGGCAACAATAAGAAAAGAAGAAATGTGCATCTTGTCATGGCATTATTTTATTCTCTTTGAATTCAAGAGGTTCACTGACAAACTTGAAGCAATGTGCATACGTCCATCTCACGAATGTACATTCTTCTGCCATCTTCACCCATTAGCCGCTTTTCCACTGGCCAGTGCGAGCCGGGCGGGGCTAATAGCCTCGGACCTAGAGCATAGAGGCTGAAATCATGCCTCGTGGCACCCCTGTAAAACACGCCCTAAACACGCCTTCACTGGACTATGTCAAACAATACAAAGTTCCACCAGCGATAGGGAGATGAATTAAATAAATTGCTAAACAAATATATCAGAAGCTGCCGTTTAGTCTTTATTTACAAACTTGGACACCACACTATTGACTGAATACGAACAGGAAATAGAACTAACCTTTTTGGTTCATTAATGTCTCGCCGTCTTTTTTTTTTTTTTTTTTGGCTTTTTTGGCAATTACATTTTGGGTTAAAAGTATGTTGTAATGCAAGCATTACTGAACATGTACCGAGTAAAATATTACTGAAAATGTATTAATAATACCTTACACTACTGTGTTACAGCAAAAAGTAATCCGTTACTGTAATGCATTACTTTTGTAACACTGGTTGTGAGCATATTTAAATATGTGCACATGGGGTTATTTAGACCAGTCGATTGTACTGGTTCACCCATTGAGACTCAGCATAGAACATACAGTAGAAGGTGGGTTGAAATAAGGATCTCACAAAAACTTTTATTTTCTTAATTTCTTTATTTTCTCATTATTTTATTTTTTTATTTTTTATAGGAGGCACTGCCTCTCTGTGTGTGTGGTCCTGGTAAACCCCATGTTATGGGGATAAAATGTCCCTACAAAGATGGCAATATCTGCAATCCTTGCCTAAATCATACAGAATAATGTTTTATTTTTTTTATTTTTTTTATTTAAAAATGCAGAAAGTTTTCTGTGAGAGTTGTCGTCGGGATTAGGGGATAGAATATACAGTTTGTACAGTATCCATTATGTCCACGGAACATGGAAACCCAACATGTGTGTTTATGTGAAAGAAGGGAAAGTGGAAGAATCACTCTTATTTTTTTTCCCACACAGAGAAACATATCTTCATTGGTCAAGGAGAGAGTGTGGATTGGTTTGTCTGACACAGAGCAGGAAGGCAACATGACATGGGTGGATAATTCAACACTGACACAAGGGTAAGTGTAACATTTAGTCCACTGAAGGCAAGCTGTGATGAACCCAAGTGCAGCTTTTATTTTCACAGGTGATCCAAAATACAAACATAATCCAAACCGAGACTTGACTTGAACAGACTTGACTTGGCATGAACAGATTAAACTCACTGACAGCAGGTTACAACATCAATACACGACAAGAGACAATGGCAACAAGAGGGCTACTTATAGCAAACAATACAGGATCACGACACAATGCAACCATTAGGCTTGTTCGAAATGAACTACACTAGCCTGCCACCGGCTGACGAGAGCAGACACTTGCAGTCGGGGCAGAATTAAAAGCACAGACATCAAGTCAGACACTTTCTGTTCCAGGTAATGACGCTCACGCGGTGTTTCCATAGTCTTATCACAGATAAAGTGAATTAAATACAATTTTTGTCAAATACACAGAAACACTTTTTATATACTGCTTAATACAGCACCATCTGTTCATGAATAAAGTTCAACATAAAAATACTATTTAAATATCAATAAAGTGGGGGTATATATGCTTTTACCAGTGCTTTTCATAAAAATGACTCGAAACAACAGTTTGCTGTGAAACAATATTGCAATTGCTTAGAAGCAAATTTCTTTGAATTATTAAATAGCTCAAGAGCTCAACTAAAGCAAACACTGACCACAATTATGGTGGCAATGTTTTTTTGTTTTTTTTCTTTCTTCCAGTTGATTTCATCCAGGGCTGTGGCTGAAGTCAGTTGTAGTTCTTGTGTAGTGATGTTAATTGTTAACATCAGATGTTCATTACTAATACTCAATCATCATTTAATTAGTCACTTAATCTTTTTTAATAGCCGCTTGCAGTCGGGGAGACGTCAAGTCGGACACTTTCTGCTCCAGGTAGTGACGCTGTCACGGTGTTTGCATACTGTTATCACAGATGAAGTAAATTAAATGCTATGTTTTTCAAATACACAGAAACGTTTTCATGAGCAACAGAAACACTTTTTATATACTGCTTAATACAGCGCCATCTGTTCACGAATAAAGTTCAACATTAACATATAATATTTAAATACCAATAAAGTGGGGGTATATATGCTTTTATCAGTGTTTTATCGATAAACGTGATTCAATATAACAGTGCGACTACACTAAAAATGCTTTTACTGTTGAAAAACAGAGATTTGTGGGCATTATTGGAATTGAATTGATAGAATAAACAGGCAACACACCTCGTGCTTGTCATCACAGAATCTAACCAATGAGAATAAAGTGTTTCGTCATCAAGGCTCTAGCAGCCGATTTTGAGCAACTTCAGCCCCTGACCTCGGCGGCTGGTCTTGTTTTGCTCTCGTGGTACTTTGATGGCACATCATGTGATCGTAAGGCGGCTGTAGCGCCGATCAAAGTCGGACAAATGTTCTAACCAGAATGCATTGATTTTGTCAGGCGGCAGCCGATCTTTGCGGTGCCGCATGAAGTCGAACAAGGCTAATGAGAACCCAGACCCATGACTAAGACAGCCAATGAGAACATGACACATGAACCAAAGAACCAATCAGAACATGACACATACACTAGGCAGGAATACCTAAGGGCAAGGGAAGCATGACACCAACAGCATGAATCAAATCACAAAATAAAAGATATGAAAACAAAAACATGAAACAAAACCTATGGAAGGGTTTTCCGGACTATTTTCAAAAGCAATTGCAAATTGTATTTTCAATTGCGTTTTCCACATTTGGGCGCATAAATTGGGACATAATCCAAATGCAATTGCAACGCACAGTGACTGCCACATTTCAAATGAAAGGCAAAGTCCATTTGCAACTGTATTTCCCATGTCTTACTATGAGCCTGTCATATTTAAATAGCAATATTAATTACCACATTTGCCTTTTCACTTTCTCTGCGTTGTGCATGTAACCTGCCAAAACTCAAATGAAATCACAATTCCTTTTGCATTTGAATTTCCGATGTCTACATGGAAAGCTGTCAATCAATGTGAGGGGGCGGGACTATACTAGGGGGCGTGTTTGTATTGGGAGGTGACGTCACTCAAAGACGACCGTGCCGAATGCTTTGATTAATGGAGGTAATCGGTGAAGGCTCCGCAAAAGGCAGCTGTCAATCAGTTTGTGCCTGTGTGAACGAACAGACAACCTTCTTGGCACAATACATAATTCTGTTTTTTTTTACCCCAAATGCAGCGATTATAACCCTGCTAACAGCGGGAGCAACAACGGTACGCACAATAGGTCAATATTCACTATTAAAGAAAAGCTTTTCACCTGTCTCAACATATCTCACTGTTTCTCTCACTCCGATTGAAATACACAGGAATCTTATGCTTTCCACGTTTCCAGAGGCCAGAGAACAAGAGAACAATCACATCAAACAAGCATTAAAGAAATGTGGTTACCCAACTTGGACATTTATCAAAACTCATACAAAACAAAAAAGGCAGGTGAAACAGTCAGAACAAAGGAGACATAATTTCCGAAAAAAACATGTTGTTATCGCTTATGTGCCTGGAGTATATGAAAAGTTCAGAAGGGTTTTCTCCAAGCATAAGATTCCTGTGTATTTCAAACTAATGACTACTTTGAGACAATGTTTGGTCCATCCTAAGGACCAGATTCCTAAACATCAAAGAAGTAATGTGGTATATGTTGTTGAGTGTAGTGAGGAGTGTGAGGACTTATACATAGGAGAAACAAAACAACCACTTTATCTACACATGACTCAACATAGATGTGCAAAATCTTCTGGGCAGGATTCGGCAATCTTCTTACATTTACAACAAAAGAACCATAATTTTCATGACCATGAGGTGAGAATTCTGGATAGAGAAGAGAGGTGGTTTGAAAGAAGCGTAAAGGAAGCGATACATGTAAAGGTGGAGCGTCCCTCTTTGAATAGGGGAGGGGGTTTGAGACACCATCTGTCCTACGCCTATGATGCGGTGCTGGAAACGGTGCCACGACGCTGCAAGGAGAGATTGGAGTGCTCCGTTCGGAGAGTAGGAGGGGCACCATCATGCAAGTGGATATAACTGCAGACCAGAGATCTCCAAAATGGGGCGTGAACTCCAAAAGTGGGCAGAACCTCCAAAATGGGGCGGGGTCTCTTCGCGCAAAGACTTTCACCATTGGCTCTGGCTTCAGCCAATTGTTATTGACTTACATTTCAAAATAACACTTTATAAATTAAACATTGTTTCTAGTTTTATCTAAAATAAAATATGATATATAAATCAATATTCTCCATGAGAGCAGAGCCCAAAGCTCGTGGCCAGTGGTGTTCGGACCCGAGTTTGAACCTCTGCTTAATGATATAAACGAGAATCTCTCACAAGCTCTCCCGCGAGCAGTCTCAGCTCAGCGCATGGGAAAGATTTTACTCTATCGCTTGGTTTTAAGCAACGGGGGCATCCCGGAGCTTGAAATTCACAGGGTAGGATGGGGTAGTGAAGCTGGGTGTAACTAAAAAGGTGCCATTGTCCGGTGAGGTCCGGTTGGGGAGTTATGAACGGCTCGGCTCGGAGATCTCATATCGCATAATCATATTAACTGCATATCTCCTGAACTGCAACTTTCTTTTCAGCGCCAATCCCGCCGTGCAGCCAATTTCACTGGTTAAGGTTAGGGTCAGGTGTGGGGTAGGTTTAGGGGTTAGCATTTTTTGTAGCATAGTGTAGGAAATTAAATTAACATTGTGAGTGACACAACCAATAAAATCTTTAGAATCAGCTGTGGGGCGGAGTTTGCGCTGAAGTTGATTGGGAGAAAAAATTGTGCATGCGTGTCATGTGCCTGTCTGTCAATGGGAGGAAGCCACACCCTATTTTGGAGCTCCCGCCCCGTTTTGGAATTCCCGCCCCCATTTGGAGATCTCCAGGCTGCAGTTATACCCTTCTCCCATCATGAGCTGTAACACCATCTACTCTGGCATGTGTCACACATTTAATCTAGTAGTCATATGACCTCTATAGGTCTGTTGATCATGTGACATTTGTGGATATATTTGCCTGAGTCATTTCCTGTTTTTACAACTGATGTAGGTGTTTGGATAGACACTGAAACGTCTTGTTAAAGTTTTTTATAGTCCAGTGATTTTATTAAAAAGTAAATTTTTTGGAAAGTTTCAAACACCTGGATGGTTTAGTGATAAATCTACATAGACAACAACATGAATTGAACTGCGACAACAAGCTGCTGTAAATACGCTTCATTCACTTTTCTGCACTTTCACTTCTGTACTTTTTAGCATACTCTTGAAACTTGTCATTGCGGTACTGTGAGTACCGTTGACCCTTGCATAATGTTGCATTTGAGGTTTCTCATTTGTTAGTTGCTTTCTGCTAAATAACAAATGTAAATGTCATTATCCTTATTGCTTAGTTGCTGAATAAAACTCTGGGGCTGTTTTAAATTAAATAAACGGTCCTAATAATTTAAAATCTTATACATGTTATTCAGGTTTTGGTTCAAAGGTGAGCCGAATAATGCTGATGGAAATGAGGACTGTATTGAAATTATACCTGGATATCCCTTCCTGAACAACTGGAATGATCTGCCATGCTCAGAGAAGAGAAAGGGGATTTGTGAGACTTCAAGTTCCACGCCTAAATGTTATGATATTTCATAATTTGTTCACTTTTATGTAATGTTTTATGGGATCATTTTCATTGTAATTTAATCATTTCTGATTGAGGTTTTTGTCATGTCTATGTCAGATGATTTCATCGTATTTGTAAATCTCCATATGATACTGATTTGAATGATCAGATGAAATTTGTTAGAAGGTAAATGTAAAATTGTCATTATAGGCACTGACAATATAAATAATAAACTCATAATATCCAGTTTCTCATGAATAAGGATATTTTTTTCACATTTATATAGGCTATTATACATATTCATATACTATCTTAGTATATAAATGGCAGAACACTGACCCCTACATATACACTTAGTAAATATCTACGTGAAGATCCTGTTGCCACCCACATATAAACTGTAAACATGAATGCATTTTCATTTTTCCTACAATCATCCTCTCTGTAACAGTCTAAAAACATAATTCCCTTCCAGTTAACAGACATCAATACAAAGGTCCAGTTAGGCCTGTTTAAGGGTGTGTGAGTCTGAATTTTTCTCTGTTTCCAAACTAATGAAGCCACTTCCTTTTCGGGGTTAACCCTATTTAAAAGAAAAAGAAACTGTATCTATCATTCAACCACAGCTCAACACATGTTGTCAGACATCTGAGCGGATAATGGAATTAGAGGACATTTATGAAAATATTGAAAAAGAAGATATTAAGGACACATGTGAACCTCAAACACAAAGTCGCTGCCAGGATGAAGGAAAAGCTCGAAAGCAAAGTAAGCAGAAAGTTTCATTTGAAGCAGAAATGGTGTTTGAGGAAATGAGAAACGTTACATATAATGTCAATCATATACTCGTTACATAGTCGTTTACATATAATGTCAATTTTTCAAGGAACAATGAGTCAGTGTTTCTGCCTTATGAAAGGTATTAACATGGATTTGTTTTTATATTTAGCTTTTCATCATATGTTGTTATTTGCATATTTTACCCTAGAAATGTCACTGTCATTATAAAATAATATATTTTCTAAAAAGACCTGTCTGTTATCTAAAGAAAAAAAAAAAGTGGATTTGAGCCTCTAAAAATACACTGTAAAACCCGACAAGTTAGGGTAACTCAAACCATTTGAGTAAACCAATTTCCCTTGGTTTAAACCATGTAAGTTTTAAAACTTGCAGTTAAGTAATTAAGTGATTAATTAAGTGCTGATTGAGCATTAGTGATGAATACCTGCTGTTAACAAACAGAATCACTGACAGAAAAGATAAACACAAGAACTACTACAACTGACTTCAGCCATAGCCTTAGATGAAATCAACTGAAATAAAATACATGACATCTCTCAAAATCTGATTAAACAACCCCACAAACAGTAGTGATGGGATTTATGGTTCTTTGAGGGGATCCGGATCTTGGCGTTCTTCAAAAGAACGGCTCTTTTTAAATATTTAGTCAGTTTTAAGAAGCCAGCTTGGGGGCATCGCAGTTTATCCTGGAAATAATCACTGGGAGGAATGATGAGGTGAGATTTGTAGTCAAATAATTAAAACTCAGATATCACACACCAATATCTGAGTTTGAATTATTCTGAAATATTGATTATTACCTCATTTGTCATGTGTGGACTATATTCCATAGGGTTGCATAACATCCCTCTGCTTAGACAGTGACATCACTATTTTGGATTTACCTTTAGTACAAAGTGTGTGTATGTGTAAAGCTACGTTGACTTATGTTATTCATACAATACCTACTCACAAATAAACATCAAAAACAAAGCCGGCTGCAATAAATTTCTGAGCAAAACAGCTTTTACTACAAACACTTCCACACAAGAACATTGTTGTCACACAAGAACATTTTGATAGAATACAAAAAATATTTAAAGTTTTAAATATACTGTAGATAAAATTTGAATAAATAAAATGGAAATGTCTACATACAGTCCGCTATTACTGGCGATGTGGTGGGCCCAGTGGGGTCAGAGGCTGCTGTGGCTGCAGTTGCACTTGATGTGGAGGCAGAGGAGGCAATGGACACATCAGTGTCACTGTTGTTGTCTGAGTCTGGCTCTGCTCTCAAACCTGTGACCTGCAGTGTTGGGTGTTGAGTCTTCAAATGCCTGTGTAAATTATTTGTTGACCCAGACTTAAATGAAATGACTTTTTGACAAATGCTGCATGTAATGTAATTTGTGTGCATCTGTGTGAAACACGCATAGGAAAAAAAGAACGACAGAAAGAACGGCTCCCATCGTTCATGTTTATGAGCCGTTCAAAAGAATCGGTTCGTTCGCGAACGTCACAACTCTAACAAACAGCATCACCAACTCCACTTATTAATAACCAGACTGACTTTATTGCTGTCAGACATCTACAGAAGATCTTATTGTGAATTAACTAAGGTTTAGATGTTGATTTATTTTCAATTGAAGTAACCATGTTAGAGATCAGTGTCTGCTTTAGTTGGGCTCTTGACCCTTGACTTCTGTGTCAGTTGTTTTTTTTTTCTGTGGTTGTTGTAATCATGTGTTCCTCGAACATATTTGTTACAACTCAAAAGTCTAGAGGAAATGATCGGTAGTTGGTTGTTACATATTTATAATGACAATCATCTGTAAGTGAACTGATATCATTGAGAGTGAACATGGACTCGTTGAGTGTCTAATCTCCGGTTAAATGAGTGTTGTATTAATTTTAGTAAAAGTGATTCTAAGAGCCTGTGGTTCTGTGATAGTCAGTTAATACAAAGGACCTTCTAAACAGTTTGTCCACAAAAAGTTTTAATCTATGGAAGCAGTTAGACTCACACAGACATCAAGAATCAGCTTGTGAACCTCAACAATGGTGACCATTAAAAAATTAATTTTAAAAAATCATGCAGCAATGCATGCTGGGAGCCATGGATGAGTTTTGTACTATGCTAGTACCCAGCATGCATTGCAGAATTATTATTATTTTTTTTTTTTAATGGTCACCATTGTTGAGGTTCATAAGCTGATTTTTGATGTCTGTGTGAGTAGTTGCTTCCATAGATTAAAACTTTTTGTGGACAAACTGTTTAGAAAGTCCTTTATATTTACTGACTGTCACAGAACCACTGGCTCTTAGAATCACTTTTGCTATAATCAATACAACATCCGTTTAATCTGAGATTAGACTCTCAATGAGATCAGCTCATTAAGAGTTGATTTAACAACCAACTACTGATCATTTCCTCTGGGCTTTTGAGTTGTAACAAATATGTCCAAGAAACACATGGTTACAACAGCCAGAAAAAAGAAAAAAAATGCTAACACAGCAAGCAAGGGTCAAGAGCCCAACTAAAGCAGACACTGATCTCTAACATGGTTACTTCAAATGAAACAATAAATCAACATCTAAACCTTAGTTAATTCTCAATAAGATCTTCTGTAGATGTCTGACAGAAATAAAGTCAGTCAGGTTATTAATAAGTGGAGTTGGTGATGCTGTTTGTGGGGTTGTTTAATCAGATTTTGAGAGATTTAAAGTATTTTATTTCAGTTGATTTCATCTAAGGCTATGGCTGAAGTCAGTTGTTGTTCTTGTGTTTCTCTTTCTGTCAGTGATTCTGTTTGTTAACAGCAGGTGTTCATCACTAATGCTCAATCAGCACTTAATTAATCACTTAATTACTTAACTGCAATGTATATCTTATTTTAGTGAACTCAACTGAAATAAGTTCAGAGCACTCATAATTGTTAGTTTAAAAAACTTAAATGTTTTAGGGCAATCAGTTGCTTCAAATGGTTTGAGTTATCCTAACTTGGGTTTTTAAGGCAATCGGTTTACTCAAACGGTTAGAGTTACCGTGACTTGTCGGGCATATATCTTATTTAGTGAACTCAACTGAAATAAGTTCAGAGCACTCATAATTGTTAGTTTAAAAAACTTAAATGTTTTAGGGCAATCAGTTGCTTCAAATGGTTTGAGTTATCCTAACTTGGGTTTTTAAAGCAATCGGTTTACTCAAACGGTTAGAGTTGCCGTGACTTGTCGGGCATATATCTTATTTAGTGAACTCAACTGAAATAAGTTCAGAGTACTCATAACTGTTAGTTTTATGAAACTTAAATGTTTTATGGCAATCAGTTGCCTCAAATGGTTTGAGTTAACCTAACTTGTTAGGTTTTTAAGGCAATCGGTTTACTCAAACGGTTCGAGTTACCCTAACTTGTTGGGTTTTACAGTGTACACAGTGAGTTGTCATTAATTGATTTTGTGTGTGTTTTCTTCCTGTTTGTCAGGAGGAAGTAGATGTTTGGTGTTGATCACAGTGAGTCTCGGGCTCATTTGTGTTCTTCTGCTGGTCTTCATCATACTGCAGCACATCACCATCACAGCAGAGAGAGACCTGATAAAGAGTTACAAGAACACAGTTAAAGAGTTCAATCAAACCATTAACAGCTTACAAGACAATTACACTGATCTAATGACTGAAAAACACCAACTGCAGAACAACTTCAGCTCTTTGAGTCAGAAGAATCTGGAGCTGGAGACCAGAGTCAAAGATCTCACTGCTGAGAAAAACCAGTTACAGAGCAACTTCAACTCTTTGAGTCAGAAGAAGCTGGAGTTAGAGACTGAGATAAGGAAGTTATCTGATCAAGGTTTGTACAAATTTAAATGTATAGTTGCAGTTTACAACACAAATAATCATCAAAATTGTATTTGTTTGTTGTGTATGTTTATTAAAGGAAAGGGCAGGCTTTTCATGTCCACTGAAGCGAAGAGCTGGTCTGACAGCAGGCAGTACTGCAGGGATTGTGGAGCTGATCTGGTCATTATCAACACTCAAGAGAAGCAGGTGAGTTCAGTGGCAAATGCAACTAGTTCAAGACAATTCTGTTGTGAATGAACATAGATTTCTCACACAAGTAAAAAAAAAAAAAAAGTCTCACATTTAAACTTTTTAACATTGCTTAAAAAAATCAGTGCCCACAATAATATGAAAACAAAAATGTTTTATGTATTTTTCATTTGTTCTTCCTGTTGAATATCTGTTATTATTACTAGTAAGCATCTGGGATTAGTTTTAGTTGACAGACAGATGACAAAGACGAAAACCAATGTAATAGAGATTCTCACTCTTTTTTCGTTTTAAACACACACAGCAGCTGGTATCTTCTTTAGTCAAGGAGATAGTGTGGATTGGTTTGTCTGACATACAGCAGGAAGGCTACATGAAATGGGTGGATAATTCACCACTGAAACAAGGGTAAGTGATGAGAAGGGCTTTTCTCACTTCAAAAAGGGTCATTTTAAACACCAGGTTAACAGAATCCTGGGTAACCGAGCTTCACGTTTCACACTGGTTGTAATTTACCCAGGCTCATCAATTGATTCCGTGATGACATTTAACACTGTACACTCCTAAACCCCGGTTTAACATTCTTATTTGCATATTTAATGTGTCAATGGCACATGCGAACTGGCTTACGGATCCTCATATTATAGCCTATATTGCGACTGTATTACGAAGCTTTTCCTGAACGGATTATAAATGTAAGCATAAAACAACGCCAACTCACATATTTTTTTCACTGTTTTTACCCTCAAATGGCTTTTAGATAAACTCTGGGTTAAACACAGTGTCAAAAGCTATAAACACAAATAAGACCACTGTGTACCTTTTGCATTTGTTTTTGAAAAGATCATTTTATATATATATATATATATATATATATATATATATATATACAGCCTATGAGAGTCAGTGAGTAAATATACTGTAGCTGTTCAGGAACTGAAACTGCTTGTATGTAATTCAGGTTTTGGGAAAAAAATGAGCCGAATGACGCAGCTGGAAATGAAGACTGCATTGAACTGAATCCTGCAAAACCCGTCCTGAAAAACTGGAACGATATCCCATGCTCAGATAAGAGAAAATGCATCTGTGATAATTAGCTTCCAATTCTTCATCTTTTGATAATAATCATTTTTATTGCATCACTTCTGCTGACTCATTTTATTTTATTTTTTCCCATGTTACTTATGTTACATGTTACGCTATATACTTTTTGTCTTTTTTTTTTGTTACTTCTGTAATAAATAAATGACAACATCATGTTTCTCATAATTTTCTGAAATAGTTTTGTTTTCTTTTTTTTGGGGATTAAAATTCATGTAAATCAGAGTTTGTCATCTGACCAATCTAAAGGAAGTATCGAAGTATCAGATAACTTACTGTATTATAAGATAGCCTCTTACTTTATTATCAGCACAAGGAAGACACAAATGTACTAAGATTGTATTAACAAAAAGATAGACAGTTACTGAAAGAACACCATGAATGGATAAAGAATTAAAGTGCTGCAATGCATGCTGGGTACTAGCATAGTACAAAACTCACCCATGGCTCCCAGCATGCATTGCAGCATGATTTTTATTTTCTTTTAATGTCACCATTTTTGAGGTTCACAAGCTGATTCTTGATGTCTGTGTGAGTCCAGTTGCTGCCGTAGATTGAAACTTTTTGTGGGCGAACTGTTTAGAAACTCCTTTGTTTACTGACGGTCACAGAAACACTTTTACTATAAATAATGCAACATTCACTTAACCAGAGATTAGACATACGAGTCTATGCTCACTCTCAATGAGATCAGTTCACTTACAGATGACTGTCATTATAAATATATGACAACCAACTACCGATCATTTCCTCTGGGTTTTGAGCTGTAACAAATATGTTTGAGAAACACATGATTACAACAACCAGAGGAAAAAAAAAAAAAAAACATCTAATACAGAAGTCAAGGGTCAAGAGCCCAACTAAAGCAGACACTGATCTCTAACATGGTTACTTCAATTGAAACAATAAATCAACATCTAAACCTTAGTTAATTCTCAATAAGATCTTCTGTAGATGTCTGACTGAAATAAGTTCAGAGCACTCATAATTGTTAGTTTTAAAAGCTTAAATGTTTTAAGGCAATCGGTTTACTCAAATGGTTTGTTACCCTAACTTGTTGGGTTTTACAGTGATGAACTGTTGCCTACTAACAATAGAGTTAATGTTACTCAATTTTTATAAGTAATTAGTTATGTATTTTAATGAAAAATATTAGGTAGACATTACCTAATTTCTTTTAGTTTGTCATAGCTGTAAAATGTAGGTACTCTTTACTCAATATATAGGATAGAATCTACTTAATAAAATTGAGGTAACCATTTGCACTTACTTTGTTTGAGTAAATATAGTGGATTACTCCATTTTATTGTGTAAATATAGTGGATCACTTTTTTCAGTGATAGGAGATGGGTGACGTCTAACCTGTGTTGTATAATTTAGTTCCGGTGATATATCCCCCGGGAGGCCATATAAATACTTGTGCAGTACAATGAGGCGTGAATAACCCCTTGAAGTATCCCCACACCCATCTCCTTGTTGTGTGTGCAGGCATCCTTGAGGAATTTGTCCCTCAGAGATGGCAGCAGTCAGTCTGAAAGGGAAACAGACAGAGAGAAAAACAACTTAATCTTGAGCCTTTTCACAGTTTGCTTGAAGACTGGTGGATTAATTTTCCTGTAATGGCCACAGCTATACAGTTGTTGCAGATGGTTGTGATCCAAGATTGCATATAATCAGTAGCAAATTTGTTTTAGTTTACAAAGACATATATCATTATCATGATCATGTTTTGCAAACAAAAGGCCAAAATAAACTGAGTGTTAATGGTCAAATCTAAAAGCTAATGTTTCAGCACAGTCTGAGCATGTTGCAGCTTAACCGGCTGTTACATCTGAGTTTACACAGTCTGCTGTGTTGCAGGCATCATGACACCCAGATCTGCTGGGAAATTTAACTATTAAATGCTACACTGTAAAACCTAACAGTTAGGGTAACTCAAACCGATTGAGTAAACCGATTGCCTTAAAAACCTGACAAGTTAGGTTAACTCAAACTGTTTGAGGAAACTTATTGTCTTAAAATATTTAAGTTTTTTAAAACTAATAGTTATGAGTACTCTGAACTTATTTCAGTTGAGTTCACTAAATCAGATATATGCCCAACAAGTCACGGTAACTCTAACCGTTTGAGTAAACCGATTGCCTTAAAAACCCAAGTTAGGATAACTCAAACCATTTGATGAAACTTATTGTCTTAAAACTTTTACGTTTTTAAATCTAACAATTATGAGTGCACTGAACTTATTTCAGTTGAGTTCACTAAAATAAGATATACATTGCAGTTAAGTAATTAAGTGATTAATTAAGTGCTGATTGAGTATTAGTGATGAACACCTGCTGTTAACAAACAGAATCACTGACAGAAAGAGAAACACAAGAACAACAACTGACTTTAGACACATGCTTAGATGAAATCAACTGAAATAAAATGCATTAAATCTCAAAATCTGATTAAACAACCCCACAAACAGCATCACCAGCTCCACTTATTAATAACCAGACTGACATCTACAGAAGATCTTATTGAGAATTAACTAAGGTTTAGATGTTGATTTATTGTTTCAATTGAAGTAACCATGTTAGAGATCAGTGTCTGATTTAGTTGGGCTCTTGACCCTTGACATCTGTGTTCGTAGTTCTGTTTCTTCTTTTTCTCTGGTGGTTGTAACCATGTGTTCTTCGAACATGTTTGTTATAACTTGGTTGTTATATGTTTATAATGACAATTATCTATTAGTGAGCTGATTTCATAGAGATTTAACATAGACTCATCGTGTCTAAATTCTGATTGAATTAACATATTGATTATAGTAAAAGCGATTCTAAGAGCCACTGTTTCTGTGATAGTTACTATAAAGGACTTTACAAACAGTTTTTCCACAAAAAGTTTTAATCTATGGCAGCAATTAGACTCACACAGACATCAAGAACCAGCTTGTGAACCTCAACAATGGTGACCATTAACATTTTTTTTTTTTTTAAATCATGCAGCAATGCATGCTGGGAGCCATGGATGAGTTTTGTACTATGCTAGTACCCAGCATGCATTGCAAAATTATTATTATTATATTTTTTTAATGGTCACCATTGTTGAGGTTCAGAAGCTGATTGTTGATATCTGTGTGAGTCTAACTGTTACCATAGATTAAAACTTTTTGTGGACAAACTGTTTAGAAAGTCCTTTCTATTAACTGACTATCCCAGAACCAGTGGGTCTTAGAATCGCTTTTACTATAATCAATACATTAATTTAACCAGAGGTTAGACACAATGAGTTGTGTTTATTCTCAATGAGATCAGCTCAGTAATACATGATTGTCACTATAAATATATAACAACCAACTACTGATCATTTCCTCTGGGCTTTTGAGCTGTAACAAATATATTCGAGGAACACATTTTTCTTTCGAAAAAAAGTTTGTCACAAATTTCCTTTTTTTGACATTTCAACACTCATTTTTTTCTTCTCAAAACACACATACATTTTAAAACAAGCAGTAATAAATAGAACGAATACACATGGTTAAAAGGAAGTACAATAATTGCTAAAAACAAGCAATTAAAACCATTGTGTTTGTGATGTTTTTAAAAGTCCATTTTTGTCTGAGTGTGTGTTAAAAGGTGGGAGTGTCAAAATAAAAATACATTTTAAAACAAGCATCTCTGTTTTTGTTTTCCAATAAAACCAATCCCATTTTTTTTTTTTTTAAAAACACAATAAAAAAAACAATAAAATATACCAGTTAAAAGACATCTGTTGTGCAAGACCGGGGGTGAGTACTTATCAATCTGTCTTCACCCCGCTCTCCAGAACAGGCGCGTGAGATGTTGTTGCCTTATGGGCTCAGCGGAGATCCCCTCTCCTCCGGCCCGCTGGCCCACTGTTCCCGTAGCCAGAGTGGTGAGGGTGCATCTACGGGCAGCCAGGAGCGGTGGCGCCCGGGACCCTTCCCGTGCGACCCCGGCCCCCTCGTCCGAATATCGCCGTCCGGTACCCCTGCAGCATTGTTGTTACCTTTAGCTCGCATGCATGGAGGGTTACCGTAACGCGCTTCCCCACCAGCAGGTTTCTGGTGGCCCAGATGGCATCCTTGATGACGTTGAGGGTGAGCCAGAGCGAGGTAAATTCCTGTGCTGTTAAGTCCTTCAAGCCCCGGCCCACCCCAAGGATGGCGAGCTGGTACCCTAACTGGGCCCCACCCGCTGGTAGGCACGGGAAAAACAGGGGGCCGGTCTTGGCCCACAGGGCCCGCGCGGCGCCGCACTCCCAGAGCAGATGTCGGACGGTCTCCGGAAATTGCACCGGACCGAGGGCAGATCGCGTTTTTGGCCATGCCTCTGGAGTGCATAACCGCTCTGACCGGGAGGATCTCATGAGCCACCATCCACGATAGATCTTTATGCCGGTTCTGGAGAGCGGGGTGAGAAGCGTTCCTCCAAACCTGTTTGGCCTCACCTAGTGTGAGGCCTGGAACTGGACTCACCGGTTCCCGATCCTGCACAAGAGAGACGAGATGCTTGTGGTTAGTTAAAATGGTGACTTCTGCTTTTTCTAAAAGGTATCTCTTTAAAACTTTTGATAAAACAATATTCTTTTGGCAGGTTAAAAGACACTGGTGTTTTCAGGTCAACAGGTAAAATCTTTAAGGTTCTTAAGACCCCATCCAAAACCGTGTCATGGCTGCCGTCTTGTTATCTTTGGATGGGGTCACAGCATACTTTATGTGGAGGGCGGTGAAGCGGCTGCCTAAAAACAGGTGGGGGTCTGGGAGGCCTTTTCCTCCATTCTCCGGTTTTCTCTTCACGACTTCTCGCTTTAGGCACTCCCACTTGGACCCCCACAGGAAATAAAACACCGCCCTCTCCAACTGTGCCAGGAATCTCCGGGGTGGACTAAAAACAGAACAGACAAGTAAAATCAGGGGTAAAATCACCGATTTAAAAATTAAAACCTTGCCTTCAAAAGTCATCTGTCTTAGTCCCCAGAACCCCAGTCTTTGCTTAACTTTCCCTAGCAAGTCAGTCCAGTTTTCCCTTCCACCTCCCTCGCTGTCAAATTTCACCCCTAAAATTCTAAAATCGGTCTCTTTAAAAGTCACGTCCAGTCCACCTATGTCCGCTCCCTCCCACGGCCCGAAGAGCTGGGCCTCGGATTTGCTTCGGTTGAGCTTGGCCCCCGAGGCCCGACCGTACCAGTCAGTCAAGTCCATTGCTCTTCGTACTGATAAAACGTCTGTGGCTAAAAGGGTCACGTCGTCCATATATAAAACACAAGTGGCTGTCAGTCCGCCCGTCCCAGGAACGTGAAGTCCTTTGATCCATTTGTCCCTTCTCAAGATCTGTGCCAGTGGCTCAATACAAGCCACGTACAGAAGAGGAGATAAAGGACACCCCTGACGGACACCGCTGTGGATATTCACAGCCTTGGAAAGATGCCCATTTACAAGGATTTTGCGGACTATGCCCTCATACAGCAGTCCCACCCAGGCTATAAACCTCTCTGGAAACCCCATTTTTTGCTCCGGGTGGATCACGTCCTCTAAAACAGTCGACATCCGTGTCGCTAAAATCTTGCTAAGAAGCTTGCAGTCCAGATTTAGAAGTGTAATTGGTCTCCAATTTTTTAAGTCAGTCCTGTCCCCTTTTTTGTAAAGTAACGACACTATCCCTAACCTAAAACTGTCCGGCAGTCTGTCGATAGTCTCAAAGTCTTTAAAAATAGCCAATAACTCCTGTGATAAAATATCCCAAAACGTCAGATAAAACTCTAGGGGAAGTCCGTCCGCTCCTGGGGACTTCCCCCGTTTAAGACCTTTAAGAGCTTTATACATTTCTAAAATGGTAAAATCTTGGGATAAAAGCGTATTTTGACTATTGACTGTTTTGGATAAAAAGTTTAAAACTTCCCTTGCCGTGTCCTCGTGCACCTCTTTTTGGCCGTACAACTCTTCATAAAACCATTCTACTTCTTTTAAAATCTCTTCTGTTGTACTTACTTCTCCCCCTCCCCCCTTAACCTTAGTTACTACCCCTCCCCTTGTTATTATCTTTTTAAAAAAATATCTTGTGCACTTTTCCCCTTGCTCTATTTCTCTTTCTTTACTTCTCAGGATGACGCCGTTACTTAGGATGTTTGATAAAACTGACATTTCTTTTTTTACTTCTTTAAACAATGGGTTTGATTTTAGCGGGGAGATTAAAAGATTAAAATACCTCTGTAGACGCCTCTGCAGCCCCATCATGTGATTTTTTTCTTTTTTCTTTTTTTCCCTCCCTATCTTACTAAAAAACTCCTTTGTCCGTCCTTTCACCATTTCCCACCATAGTGCTCGTGTCTCATAAAAGTCCTGGAGAGTTTGCCATTGGCTGAACTGCTCCCTGTATTCTCTAACTACCTCCTCATCTTCTAACAGGGAGCAGTTTAGCTTCCACAAACCTCCCCCTACCGTCACACCCGCGGGAAGTGATAGAGTGCAGGACAGCATGGAGTGATCTGAAAAAAAGAGGGGGGTTAATCTGGCATCGGTTGGCGGGAAGTCACGTGTAAAAATATAGTCGATTCGAGAGGCTCTGGTACCATCGCCACTAAACCAGGTGTAGCCCTCCTCTCTTTGATGCAGTGTTCTAAAACAGTCCACTAATTTAAAATCTTTGACTAAATTTTGTAATAAAACCGATGTTTTGTCTATTTTAAAATCCTCCCCTACCCTCTTCCTGTCTTTTTTAGATAAAACACAATTAAAATCCCCTGCCACCACTAGGGGAGCCCTACCTAGCATGTGGGGCTGCAGGTCTTCTAAAAGTTCATACCTCTGCTCTTTCTCAGTAAAACCATATACATTAAGAACATTAAAGTCTTTTCCTAAAAAGGTCAGGTTCACTAAAATTGCCCGCCCGTCTCTTACCACTGTGCTCCCCTTTACCAAGATATGGGGGTTGTTAATTAAAATAGCAAGACCGTCATTTCTGTTAAAATTTGACCCGCTCCAAATGGAGGGACCTTGGGTCCACATCTCCTCCCATTTCCTGTAATTTTTTAAAAAGGGTAAAACACATTCTTGTAATAAAAACACATCAGCTTTAACATTTTTTAAAAAGGATAAAATGCTCTGTGCTCTTATGTGGGATCTCACACTTCTCACATTGATGGTGGAGATAGTGAGAGTCATGAGCAGTAGTGTAAAAAGGGTATGAACTATAAAAGAAGACATCTTTAAAAGAATAAAACTACAGAGATATCATTAAAATCATTTAAAATTATGTAACGTCTTGTTGCACTTGTCTTTCCTTTTCCCCAGAAAAACTGGGATCAGGGAGGCAAGTGCTCGGCGCCTCAGGTGCCACAGAGAGAACCTCTTGCAGCTCCTTTGGTGACGATGATCTTAGCTTAAAATGCAAAAACGAAACCTCATTTGGGGATTCTAGGGGCCACAAACGCTCTAGATCTTCCGAGTTGGAACTATCTAGGCGATGTGCTGCCCTAGCTTTCTTCTCCTCTGTTTCCAGCAGAGGAGATCCCGCAGGTCTTTTTTGCACCTGAGCATTTGGGAGGAAACACTCAGTTTCACTCCCAATTGATTTCCCACTGATTTCCGACACAGTTTCAAGGGAGGAGTCAGTTCCTTCCCCGCTCTCCTCTCCTATGGTGACCTCTTCCTTTTCGTTTGAAACTTCTGACTCCTCCCCTGTGGCCGCCCCACTTCCTCCTTGCCCAATCCCTGAGGCCGGCGGGAAACTCGAATCTCCCGCCAGCGGGAAACCCGATTTTCCCGCCAAAACCTCAGGCTCCGCCTCCTCTCTTTGTTTGCTTGTTTGCTCCTCCGGTGGGGCGGCCATTTTGTTCCCTTTCAGTTTGTTGGCAAAACTCTTAGGGCAATCTCTGTAGAGATGGTTTGTGTCACCACAAAGATTACACCGCCTGCCAATGGTACATTCCTCAAAGACATGACCAATTCCTCTACACTTCCCACATATTAACTCCTGGCATGCATCGGCTAAATGTCCCATTTTGCCGCACTTTCTGCACAATTTGGGCATTCCTTGATAGTGAATGTAGCCCCGGTTCTCTCCCAACACAATCATTGAAGGTATCTGACTTAGACCCTGGAATCCGCTTGGATCTTCCCATTGTTTGATGGGAACTCTCCAAGCGCAATTCCAGATACCGTCTTCGTCTACTACCTTGACTGGTTGACTGCGGACCGTGCAAAATCTACCCAGCCATACAGCAATATCATCTCCACTCACTGTTTCATTGAACATCCTAACAATCACTGTTTTAAGTGAATTGTCAGAAAGCTTCTCAACAGAGAACATGGAGAACTGGGTCTTACAAGCATCAAACCTTTGCCAGAAATCTTGCAACAAAGCAGCAGATCTAAAACTAACATCAAAACCTTTGTTCCAGGGAAGGGTCATCAAACAATTCAATTGTTCAGGTTTAAAATCGAGGGTTTTCTGGATCAGCTTCCTGGAGAAGTCAAGACGTGACATCCCCAGGAGCTTACCGTCAACCTCTTTAAAAAAGAAACGCACGCTGTGGTGCCTCCGCACGCCGGCACGGGCAGCCGACATGGTGGAGGCACCACCCGCACGCAGCGGCTAAAAACACAATAAAATTACACAATAAATACGCTAAAAACAAGCAATAAATTAACACAATAAATAAGTTAAGACCTTACCTTAAAAGAGTAGATTCTCCGCAGACAGAGTCGAATCCGATAAAAGCCGCTTGTCAATTTCCCTCTTGAGGAGTGAGAACCCGTGCGACAAGCCACACACGAGCCTAACGGTCCTGCAAGAGGCCATCGCTGTCCCAACCGTCCGACCAGACCGCGAGATCTTAGCCAAAAGGCCGAGAAGCGATGTCGAGGAACACATGATTACAACAGCCAGAGAAAAAAAACAAAACAACCAACACAGCAATCAAGGGTCAAGAGCCCAACTAAAGCAGACACTGATCTCTAACATGGTTACTTCAAATGAAACAAATCAACATCTAAACCTTAGTTAATTCTCAATAAGATCTTCTGTCGATGTCTGACAGAAATAAAGTCAGTCTGGTTATTAATAAGTGGAGCTGGTGATGCTGTTTGTGGGGTTATTTAATCAGATCTTGAGATTTAATGTATTTTATTTCAGTTGATTTCATCTAAGCATGTGTCTAAAGTCAGTTGTTGTTCTTGAGTTTCTCTTTCTGTCAGTGATTCTGTTTGTTAACAGCAGGTGTTCATCACTAATGCTCAATCAGCACTTAATTAATCACTTAATTACTTAACTGCAATGTATATCTTATTTTAGTGAACTCAACTGAAATAAGTTCAGAGTACTCATCACTATTAGTTTTAAAAAACTTAAATGTTTTAAGGCAATCAGTTTCCTCAAACTTTTGAGTTACCCTAACTTGTTGGGTTTTGCAGTGTACTGTTTACACTAGTCAGATCTGTGTTCAGGGCTTGCCAGTTTTGGTGCTGTACTGTTAGCTTAGCAATAGTATTTAACTTCATAAATTTGACCATTTCCATCTCTGCAGTCTGTAAAGACTTGTGAATTTCTGCCTGATTTTAACATTACACACAACTTCAATCACATGTCCTGTAAAAATGAGTCCTCTGATCAGATTCCATATGCGCTGTCCTTCCCAGAGAGGAATGGTTTAGTTTGCTAACACTTGTGTCACTGTGTTTGTGGTTCTGTTGCAAGGGAAAAGACAAAACTTATACCTTCCCTTGTTACTGGGTTGAAGATCAATGAAATCAAATTTAAAACATATTATGGCCTTGGATGCACTGTAAAACCCAACAGTTAGGGTAACTCAAACCGTTTGAGTAAACCGATTGCCTTAAAAACCTGACAAGTTAGGTTAACTCAAACCATTTGAGGAAACTTATTGCCTTAAAACATTTAAGTTTTTTAAAACTAATAGTTATGAGTACACTGAACTTATTTCAGTTGAGTTCACTAAATAAGATATATGCCCGACAAGTCACAGTAACTCAAACCGTTCGAGTAAACCGATTGCTTTAAAAACCCAAGTTAGATTAACTCAAACCGTTTGAGGAAACTTATTGCCTTAAAACATTTAAGTTTTTAAATCTAACAATTATTAGTGCACTGAACTTATTTCAGTTGAGTTCACTAAAATAAGATATACATTGCAGTTAAGTAATTAAGTGATTAGTGATGAACACCTGCTGTTAACAAACAGAATCACTGAAGAAAACAGAAACACAAGAACAACAACTGACTTTAGACACATGCTTAGATGAAATCAACTGAAATAAAATACATTAAATCTCAAAATCTGATTAAACAACCCCACAAACAGCATCACCAGCTCCACTTATTAATAACCAGACTGACTTTATTTCTGTCAGACATCTACAGAAGATCTTATTGAGAATTAACTAAGGTTTAGATGTTGATTTATTGTTTCAATTGAAGTAACCATGTTAGAGATCAGTGTCTGCTTTAGTTGGGCTCTTGACCCTTGACTTTTGTGTTAGATGGGTTTTTTTTTCTTTGGTTGTTGTAACCATGTGTTTTTCAAACATATTTTTTTGCAACTCAAAAGCCCAGAGAAAGTGATCTGGTTGTTATATATTTATAATGACAATCATCTGTAAATGAACTGATCTCATTGAGAGTGAACATAGATTCATTGTGTGTCTAGTCTCTGATTAAGTGAATGTTGTATTGATTACAGTAAAATCAATTCTAAGAACCACTGATTCTGTGACAGTCAGTTAATATAAAGGACTTTCTAAACAGCTTTTCCACAAAAAAATTTAATCTCTGGTAGTAATCAGACTCACACAGGCATCAAGAATCAGCTTGTGAACCTCAACAATGGTGACTATAAAAAAAAAAAATAAAAATCATGCAGCAATGCTGGGAGCCATGGATGAGTTTTGTACTATGCTAGAACCCAGCATGCATTGCAGCATGATTTTTATTTTTTAAATGGTCACCATTGTTGAGGTTCATAAGCTGATTATTGATGTCTGTGTGAGTCTAGCTGCTATCATAGATTAAAGGGGTGGTTTACTGTTTTTTTTTTTTTCTAGGCTTGGTTGTGTTTATGGGGTGCAGTCTAACATGTGTTCATGCTTCATTTTTTAAAAATGCATTATTTTTCATATAATTTAATTTTATTCCACACCGCTCTGTCCCATCTCTGACAAACGCCTTGATTACTTCAGATTACTTACTTTTTATGAAGCTCCTCCCTCAGAAATACGTGATGGGCTCTGATTGGTTAGTGTCGTGGCTCGAGAGAGTAGATTTCTTCAATGGAGTCAGAGAAGCTCAAAAAGCAGTTTCAGATGCCAAAATAAGACTTTATTAAACAAAGAAACAAAGCTGAGAAGACAGCCACCTCATTCACTACTTCTAATTCTATGTCTGTCCATACATCTTTTTTATACCTTTTAACTAACCAAATCTGTCTGGTATTGCTACAATTTATCACCAGCCCATTTGGCCTATTTTTATTGGTGGGATTTGGAGAGATCCACCATTGTTTAAGAATGGCTACATCAAAATGGCTACACCAAAATGGTTACATTAAAATGGTTACATCAAATCTGCAACATTTAATTAGATCACACTAAAATGGAAGAACACCAGTATTCAAAAGCCTATGGGATAGACTCTCTCTGTGCTTTCTCACGAAACAGTGGTGTTGTTTTGTATTACTTTCAACCTTGAAAATGTTCCCCTTATGGTTCTGTTCCCACACCAGTACTGCACAATGGATGGCTTCTTCACAATCTGTATTAAGACATCTAGTATTGGAATAATTCAGCATATTAGTCAGTATATGAATTGCTTTCATGATCATACATCATATTTTAAGTATTTTAAGATAATACCATATTCAGTAAATATCATAATATAGAGTAAAAATAAGTAAAATTACACTATATATTCCCCCCTCTGAGACTTTATTAAGTCTCACCACTTAATATCTTTGCCCATAGTGCAACACCATAAATCCACCCATCCGTCTATCCATCTGTAACAATTGGTTTCTTCATGGTGTTTTACTTCAGAGGAAGTCAGACCCAAACATCTCTCCTCACAATTGACTAGAGAAGAGTAAAAGAATCTACTTCCCCACCTATACACTCTTGGGGGTCAATGGACAATCAGTCAAATCAACAATATGTATTAAAGCATGTGCATGAGATATCTTAGCCTTGCTCATGGTTGCCATGGTTATGTAGAGTATATATGTCAAATAATTAAATTTATCAAAAATCAAAAATGACATAATAAATGGTTCACTGGTTCATCCCACGAGGCCAGAGGAACTCCAGGCATTTCCGGTAGCCTGAAGCGCTATCTGGTGATGCTTTCCTTCGTTGCCAGAGGAGCTCTCAGGCAAATCTCATTGCCCTCCAGCACTATCTGGTGTTGGAGTAGATGGTGGGTTTTTAAACCTCCAGTTGAATCTACTCATGCTGCTAAGCACTGAGGTGCTCGTCGATCCTCTCTTTCCTTCATACTTTCTTAGTGATGTTTCCCAGTGTTTAAAGAAACAAATCTATATAATGTATAATTAACTAATTACATTATTCTCTGCAGGCCGGGCTAAATGAATAAACACTGTTATTACACTCCTGACATGGGTCAGTCCCTCAGTCACCTCACAGATATCAAGCAATCTTTCTTTATCGTTCCCTTTTTCTGATTGCACTGTCTCATAACATGGACAGTGACCTGCTTAAAACCTTCAACGTCCCCTTTTTCTTCCAATAATCACATTTTACATTTGATTTAATTTAGTAAATGAACAATTTCAACACAAATGATTTGAGTAAATAACTTCAGGAAGGGGCATATGCCAAAGTAAAATACAAAGTACCTTCTAACTTCCTGCCTACTCTATCCAAGGGGTTCTAATACTACAATAAAAAATAATAAAAAATAAAAAGGCACCTCTTCCCTACCACTCCGCTGTTACACAAAGTCATCCAGGTCAAATTCATCCAGTTCATCCAGTCCGAGTCCCACTGTCGGTACATTAGTGTACCCAATGTCAATTCCTGTTGGTCTTACTGACACGTTAATCATCTGGCTGCAGCACTGGCCAGTATGGACCTGATGAAAGGCACAATACAACAGAACAACACAAAAAACACAACAACAGCAATAGCTATTATGATGCCCACTTGGGTTAACCATTGTCCCCAAGCCCCAAAAAGTGAATTAAACCAATCCCCAATATGCTTATCTGCTCCAGCGTTCTTGGTCACTTCTTCTCTCAAGTTTTTCAGTTTCTCCATTGCTTTGGTGAATGATCCATCTGGAGCTGTATTATTTGGGATATATGTACAACAGTCAGAACCAAACATTACACAAACTCCTCCTTTCTCGGCCAAGAGCCAATTCAGAGCTTGTCTGTTTTGCCACACTGTAAAAAAAAAAACGTAATTTTATGGAAAATAACTGTGATTTTTTCAGGTTGTTTTCTTTTATTTTGAATTGCATTCAAAACGCTGTAAAATTATCTCTGAATTAACTACTTGCCTATTATTTTAAGGATTATGAAATTAATGACAAATTACAACAATTCACATTTTTAATACAGAAAAACTGCTGTATTTTTATACAGTACATTTTCTGTTTTCTTAAATTACAAACAAATGTATGTAAAATTACAAAAATAATCTGTAATTAATAAAATAACAAAACCGTTAGATCATAAAATGGTCAAATTACTGGCAGCAACAGCTGCCAAACAAAAACCTTAAAATTAAAGTAAAATATCCTTATTTAAATAATCTGACAAACACTGTTATTTTACAGGTATTTCCTGAATTTTTATGATCAAACACCTTCACTGAAAAACAAAAGTCAAAAAAACGGTCAAATGACTGGCAGCACAGGGTGCCAAACTAAAACCTTTAAATTAAAGTAAAATCTCCTTATTTAAACAAGCTGACAACACTGTTAATTTACAGGAATTTCATAAATTATTACAATCAAACACCTTCACTGTAAAATTAACTAATTAACTAATTAATTAATTGAACGTCACATGACTGGCAGCAACAGAACATTAAACACTAACAGATCTCTCTAGATCTCAGCATCTTCACTTATTACAAACCAGTCTGACTTTATTTATTTCATACAAAACTTCTTATTGAGAATTAACAGAGGTTTAGATGTCAATGTTTTATTGAAAATAATAAAGTTTGAAATCACCATTGTGGAGATAAGCGTTTGCTTTAGTTGGGCTTCTGACCCTTCACTTTATAATATCATCTTTTCGCTGGCTGCTGTGACTTTGCTATCGAGAAATTACTCTGGTCATGTAAACCTGGTTACTTCTTGATGATGAGTTAATCATCATGTCTGATCACATCATGAGTATTGTCTCAGAGTATGTTAGCCTTTAATGTTTTTTATTTGTCTTTTTTATACAGCGTTTTTGTGATGTTATGATAATCAGAGATTCATTTTTTTTTTAATTATTATATAGAAATTGTTTTGATTCACAGAAACATCAAGAATCAGCACATGAATCTCAACAATGGTGACAATCAACAAAAAGCTTGTTTTGTGATGATCAGAGATGATCTGAATATTTTGTAGATTGTTACCATTGTTGAGGTTCATATGCAGATTCTTGATGTCTGTGACTCTACGTGCTCTCATCTAAGCAATTTCTTCAAAATACTTTGCAACCCTTAAAATATCAAAGCAGGGCCAGTTTTCAAGCAATAAAATTGTAACACTACAGCAAAATGAAATTAATAAATTTAACATATTCAGACATTTCTGATGAGGCTAGTGAGTTAGGCTACTATACGATGACAAAACCATCATCAGTACGTAAACCACTTCATCTGATCAGAATTTTTCTTGCAGGTTTTGCTGTAACAAATGTGCTTTAGAAACACACAGTTACAGCAGCCACAGAAAAAAAATATTGTTTATAAATTGAAGGGTCAGAAGCCCAAATAAAGCAAACACTTATCTCCACAATGGTGACTCCAAACTTGATTAATTTCAATAAAACATCAACATCGAAACCTCTGTTAATTCTCAATAAGAAGTTTTGTATGAAATAAAATCAGACTGGTTTGTAATAAGTGAAGATGCTGAGATCTAGCGAGATCTGTTAGTGTTTAATGTTCTTTTGGGATTTAAAGGGTTTCTGTCGTCTGTGTTTTGCAGGGTCAACATTGTGCTGAAGAGTAGAGTCTGTGCTTCAGTCCAGGAGAAGACCAAGAAACAAGATGTTATGCTGAATGTATCTTTATTTAAAAGCAGTAACTGTGGAGTTGTTGATGTAGCGGTAGTTATGAGTTTTTGCACTTATGTTGTTGTTAGATGATGGTTAACTGCAAAAAAAAGTTTCACAGAGAATGTTTCACAATTATAATCCAGACAATACCTGTAAAGTAAAAAAAAAAAAACTAAGAAAAAAATAGGATGTTGTACCTTAATTTTACATTTTTGTTTGGCAGCTGCTTCTGCCATTCATTGACTGTTTTTTTTAATAACGTTCTTTAACCGTTATTTCCATTAATGGTAAACGTTTGGCACCCTGTGCTGCCAAGCATTTCACTGTTTTTTTACATTTAATTTCTTTACAGTGCAGGTCATTTTACTTGTGGGGCCCAATTGTTTTCCTAGAGCATCTAAGGCATCATCAGTGTAATTAATGAATCTCTGTTGATTATATTAAATATAATTGATCCATTCTAAGTTCTTATTTGGGGTTATCCATATAAATATAGACTCAAAACCAGACTTTATCTCATTTCTAGCTTTAAATTCCTCTGGTATTCCTCTACGTTGGCCTATTGAGTCTAAATACACATCTGGGTCTAATTCATAAGCTCTTTTTACTCTGTTTCTGTTTGGTCGGGGGTATTCCACATCATCTATGTCTTCTTCAATTATTGTTATTCCCTGTAACAATCTTACTCTAGTACACATACCTTTCCAATCTTTTGGAAGTATGGCTCGTAATCTTTTTCCTCCACACACCCAATAGTAATCTGCCACTGCTTCTAACTGGTCTTCCATGGTGCTAATTAGGGGAAAGCTAATGGTAGCTTCTGTACAATTATCTTTAACCTTTATGACTGTCATGTTTGTCTTTACAGTGGCTGTAGCATAAATCAGACTGAATGATTTAAGCACTCTTGAGTCATAATACATATCTTTATCTAAATGCCAAATCACTATACAATTCCCTTTGAATTCTCCCATATCATTTTTCCCTTTTGATTTGTTGAAGCACTCAAAGTTCAATGTGCGATCAATAGGCTACTGGGGTTTCTCTTTTCCTAACATCAGTTCTTATGTCCATTCGTTGACACTCATCCCCCCACCCTTTCTGTCTGTAGAATTGGTGGAAATTTTTGTTCCCAAGCATAGTCAAACATTCTGCTGGGCAATAAGGATACACTTTTCTAGTGATATCTTCATAGTACTGGGAGTAAAATCTACCACAGTGCATATAATCATATGGGCTTGGTACAACTACAAGATTTTTAAGAGGGGATGGGGAACAAAGCACACAGCTAGACATTCCTACTCCCTTTGCGGTATATTCTGCCCATTTAAACCAATCATTGTGATGGGCTGTATCTAACAGCCCCTCTTTTTTTAGGTATGATTCCATGTCATAAATTAGGGTGTCATTCTCACCTCTGTATGTCCACCTTGCTTGTAAATAAGGACACCAAAAACCTTGGCGCTTTACCTTTCTAATCACTTCCCCCCTCGCGCAATGGTCAAAACCATGCGGGTCAGATATCAGGATTGTAAGCAAAGGTGTAGGAGCAATCATCTGCCTTTTGATTCAGTTTTTGTGTTTATAATCATTCTGGGGACTCCCGTCATTGGAGTAGCACACAAAATTTTAAGATATGCTTTATCTTCTGATTGGAAAATTAGAGGATTCTCTGTGGCTTCCCACTTGCTTTTTTCTGCTTTTTACATCATGGGGCCTAAATCCTTAGAAACACAATATTTATTCACATATAAAGTAACATGGGGAACTGAATTTGGTACCTCAAACCATTCATCAATGAATTTTTCCCTATCTATCTGCAGAGCTGCACCTTTTGGACCTACAACTATGTTTTGTGATATCATAGAGAGTTTCAACTCTTTTGTGTCTTTCAACCATCTTTTTTCAAAGTTTGGGTCTCTGCTTTCATCATACTTCATTGTACAATGAAATTCAGTTTTTGGTAGGCTTGGTTCAGAAAGACGTTCTCTTATGTATCTTCCCCATTTGTTAATTGTTTTTTCTACATCTTCTTTTAGATTACCTAACCAATATATGTTAGCACATGGTTCTTGTGCTTGTTGTAATTCTGAGACATTCATTTGTCTTATTGCCCTATCATTTACATAAATTCCATCTGGAGTACACCATATCTGCATTTTTAGTTTACATATGGCATCTCTGCCCAACAAATTGACAGGTGTGTTTTCTGAGACTAAACTTGGTATTCTTATTTCAGTGTCTTTCAGGCTTATGGTCACAGGGGCCGTCATAGGAAGTAGTTGAGTTACCCCCGAGAATCCTACTGTCTTTATATATTTTCCAGACATGGGGAGGTGCAAAGCATATCTTGGATTCAAACAAGAGTACGAAGCCCCAGTATCAAGAATGGGTTTTCCTTCGATCATAACTCGCAGCATTGGTTCTTGATCAGCATCAAATGATATCATTGGAAGCTGGTTCCTCCCCGTAGGATTCTCTGGGCAGCCCTAGTAACCTTGGTCAGGGCCACGCCATGGGTTGATAGGACCTAGAGTTTGGGCTTGCATTTGTTGCTGTCCATAGTTGACTCCTGCAGCCATTGGTTGGTTCTGTTGCCAAGGATTGATGGGGCAGTCTCTTCGGTTGTGTCCGGGCTGATTACATCCCCAACACACTCCTGGTGGGCCACCAGCTCTTTGTTGATTGTTGTTATATCTTGCTCTGCCACGTCCTCCTTGTTGTTGTCTATTCCAGTTCCGGTTTGATAGCTCTGGCTTGAGATAGATGACCATTGGTACTGGTCCTTGTCCATCAGGTGGTGCCTGTGCTGTTACAATCTGATTTACTGGAGCAGGCACATTCATTGGTGCAGGTGGATTAACAGGCACTGGAGTATTGACAGGTGCCATCACTGCTGAGAGGTCTTCCCTCTGTATTGCTTGGACCTTTTTTCTTCTTGAGTAATTCTTCCAGCTGCATCTGAACTAGTTTTCTTTGCAGCTCCTTTTCTTCCCAGTCAACAATTTGATCTCACAGTGATGTCACCATGATCTCACAGGATACTCGTGATGAGGTCACAATGTGAGGTAACAGTGAGCTAAAAGTGTAACCTCACAGCGCCCTCACTGTGTGCTCATACTAATGTGAGGTCAAAGTGCACTCACTGCACAGAGACTAGGTACCCAGCATGCATTGCAACATGAAGTTTTTGATTGTCACCATTGTTGAGATTCATACACTGATTCTTGATGTCTCTCTTTGTTCTTAAATGAGAGGGTAGTTAATAATGTTTGTGTCTTATGCTTTTGTCCTTCATAACTGATTATGAGACTGCTGGATCCTATATCTAATCACAGAGCTACTATATTTAGAAACTGTTGATTAATAATGCCTCACCAAGACTGCATATTGAGTGTAGGTGATGACTGTGTTATCAGCAATATCACCTGGTTGCAGTCTTTTTGGTTTTTCCTTCCATAACAAATGTGCTTTACAAACACAGTTACAGCAGACCCAGAAGTATATAATGTTATAAAGTCAAGGGTCAAGAGCCCAACTAATGCAAACACTACTCACCATGATGGTAACGTATGTTTCAGTTGTATCTTATAACAGAAATCTGTTAGCTGGGCGTGCACTCATGAGCTCATCATGTGAGAGCACTGTGATATCTCTGTGATAGTGTTGAGAAACAGGAAGTAGAATGTACCCCCCGGTGACTGATATTTGAGCTGCCTCCTCTCAACCTGCTCAACATTTTGAATTCACAATGAGCTCATATATTACTCACACTGTGAGGATCACCGTATGAGAATGGTGTGATATCACTGTGATCACCGCGTGACCTCACGTGTTGACTGGGTTGGCTATTCATCTTTAGCTCTTGTCTTCTGTATTGTTCCACAGCATGAACCACATGGTCTCTGAATTCTTTGTGTGATTTAGAATTCAGACCTACTACATCCTCCAGCTTCACTTTCACTGCTGCAGGCATGGCTTCCACAATGGAGGTCCTGAAGAGTGCTGTCAGTACTTATTCTGGATCTCTTTCCAGTTCGTCTTTCCATCTTCTCAGTTGTTTCTGGATGTAGGTGGTGGGGTTCTCAGTTTCCCCATTGGCTCCCCCTTCAGGAAATTTGGATCAGTTTGCATTGGGTACACTCAAAAAAATGATTTGGTCTAATTTGCGCCAGTGTTCATGTGTTTCCACACTACACAGTGTTCAAGTAGAATTGAAGCAGTGCTGGAGTTGAGGAGATAATTATGTGATGATTGATCATTAATGATGAACACCTGCTGTTATCAAGAAGAATCACCGAAGGAAAGAGAAACACAAGAACTACAACTGACTTCAGCCACAGCTGAAGATGAAATCAACTGAAAAAAAAGAAGACATTAAATCTCTCAAGATCTGATTAAACAGCATCAGACTGACCAGATTGACTTTATTTCTGTCAGACTTCTAGAGAAGCTCTTATTGAGAATTAACAGAGGTTTAGATGCTTTATTGTTTTGTTTGAAATCACCATCAAAGAGACCAGTGTTTCCTTTTGTTGGGCTCTGGGCTCTTGACCCTTGACATGTTGGTGTTAATATTACACTGGTTGCTTTAATTGTGTGTTTATATAGAACACACTTCGTTTAGCCAGCAAAGCTAAGAGAAAAAAAATTAAAAGAGAGTTGTGGGCAAATGATCCACTGATCTAATTTCAAGTCCAACATCTGATTGTATGGATGTAGTACTGCTTTAGATTTTTATATAGCTTCAGATGTAGTAGTCTTGTAATATCAGATAATTTTCTTCCCAGTCAACAATTTGATCTCACAGTGATGTCACCATGATCTCACAGGATACTCGTGATGAGGTCACAATGTGAGGTAACAGTGAGCTAAAGTGTAACCTCACAGCGCCCTCACTGTGTGCTCATACTAATGTGAGGTCAAAGTGCACTCACTGCACAGAGACTAGGTACCCAGCATGCATTGCAACATGAAGTTTTTGATTGTCACCATTGTTGAGATTCATACACTGATTCTTGATGTCTCTCTTTGTTCTTAAATGAGAGGGTAGTTAATAATGTTTGTGTCTTATGCTTTTGTCCTTCATAACTGATTATGAGACTGCTGGATCCTATATCTAATCACAGAGCTACTATATTTAGAAACTGTTGATTAATAATGCCTCACCAAGACTGCATATTGAGTGTAGGTGATGACTGTGTTATCAGCAATATCACCTGGTTGCAGTCTTTTGGTTTTTCCTTCCATAACAAATGTGCTTTACAAACACAGTTACAGCAGACCCAGAAGTATATAATGTTATAAAGTCAAGGGTCAAGAGCCCAACTAATGCAAACACTACTCACCATGATGGTAACGTATGTTTCAGTTGTATCTTATAACAGAAATCTGTTAGCTGGGCGTGCACTCATGAGCTCATCATGTGAGAGCACTGTGATATCTCTGTGATAGTGTTGAGAAACAGGAAGTAGAATGTACCCCCGGTGACTGATATTTGAGCTGCCTCCTCTCAACCTGCTCAACATTTTGAATTCACAATGAGCTCATATATTACTCACACTGTGAGGATCACCGTATGAGAATGGTGTGATATCACTGTGATCACCGCGTGACCTCACGTGTTGACTGGGTTGGCTATTCATCTTTAGCTCTTGTCTTCTGTATTGTTCCACAGCATGAACCACATGGTCTCTGAATTCTTTGTGTGATTTAGAATTCAGACCTACTACATCCTCCAGCTTCACTTTCACTGCTGCAGGCATGGCTTCCACAATGGAGGTCCTGAAGAGTGCTGTCAGTACTTATTCTGGATCTCTTTCCAGTTCGTCTTTCCATCTTCTCAGTTGTTTCTGGATGTAGGTGGTGGGGTTCTCAGTTTCCCCCATTGGCTCCCCCTTCAGGAAATTTGGATCAGTTTGCATTGGGTACACTCAAAAAAATGATTTGGTCTAATTTGCGCCAGTGTTCATGTGTTTCCACACTACACAGTGTTCAAGTAGAATTGAAGCAGTGCTGGAGTTGAGGAGATAATTATGTGATGATTGATCATTAATGATGAACACCTGCTGTTATCAAGAAGAATCACCGAAGGAAAGAGAAACACAAGAACTACAACTGACTTCAGCCACAGCTGAAGATGAAATCAACTGAAAAAAAAGAAGACATTAAATCTCTCAAGATCTGATTAAACAGCATCAGACTGACCAGATTGACTTTATTTCTGTCAGACTTCTAGAGAAGCTCTTATTGAGAATTAACAGAGGTTTAGATGCTTTATTGTTTTGTTTGAAATCACCATCAAAGAGACCAGTGTTTCCTTTTGTTGGGCTCTGGGCTCTTGACCCTTGACATGTTGGTGTTAATATTACACTGGTTGCTTTAATTGTGTGTTTATATAGAACACACTTCGTTTAGCCAGCAAAGCTAAGAGAAAAAAAATAAAAAGAGAGTTGTGGGCAAATGATCCACTGATCTAATTTCAAGTCCAACATCTGATTGTATGGATGTAGTACTGCTTTAGATTTTTTATATAGCTTCAGATGTAGTAGTCTTGTAATATCAGATAATTTAAATAATTTACAAATCATTTTGTGCTCAAAAAGTTTTCATCTGTAACAATGCAAAGATCACAGACATCAAGAATCAGCGTATGAATCTCAACAATGGTGACAGTCAACAAAATGCTTCATGTTGCAATGCATGCTGGGTACCAGCATAGTACAAGACTCTCCCATGTATCCCAGCATGCATTGCAGCATGAATAAACAATGCAGCTGAATTGTCTGATTATTTTCTTTTATTCTTTCATATTTTATTTTACGTATGCTGTTATAGTTGTGACTTTTAATAGCTTGTTTTGTGATGTTCAGAGTTTTATCTGAATATTTTCTTGACTGTCACCATTATTGAGATTCATACACTGATTCTTGATGTCTGTGGTCTTTGTGTTGCTACAGATGAAAACTTTATGTGCACAAGGTGATTTGTAAAGTATTCAAATTATCTGATATTTACAATACTGCAAGATATGAAGCTATTAAAAAAAATCTAAAACAGTATAATGTCTACATAATCAGAAATTGGACTTGAAATGAGGTCAGGGACCAGTGACAAGATCTACCCACAACTCTTTTTCACTTGGCTTCGCTGGTTGAGCTAAGTGTGTTTTACATGATCACACAATTAAAGCAACCAGTGTAATATTAACACCAACATGTCAAGGGTCAAGAGCCCAACAAAAGGAAACACTGGTCTCTTTGATGGTGATTTCAAACAAAACAATAAAGCATCTAAACCTCTGTTAATTCTCAATAAGAGCTTCTCTAGAAGTCTGACAGAAATAAAGTCAATCTGGTCAGTCTGATGCTGTTTAATCAGATCTTGACAGATTTAATGTCTTCTTTTTTTCAGTTGATTTCATCTTCAGCTGTGGCTGAAGTCAGTTGTAGTTCTTGGGTTTCTCTTTCCTTCGGTGATTCTTCTTGATAACAGCAGGTGTTCATCATTAATGATCAATCATCACATAATTATCTCCTTAACTCCAGCACTGCTTCAATTCTACTTGAACACTCTGTAGTGTGGAAACACATGAACACTGGCGCAAATTAGACCAAATCATTTTTTTGAGTGCATAGTGGATATAGTCCAGCTACGTCATCGTGCTACAGGCTTCAGCGAGGACAGACTCTACCAACCGGCAACCTTCCGGTCTCTCTCTTGAAACCAACACGGAAGCAATTCATCGACTTGCCGCTAGAGACTGGCTCCAAAAGGGAGTTATGCTGCCTTCACGTGCTATTGGAAATTTCCTATTTCTCACTTATGAAGTCGTGATTACGAGCTTGTCGTATTCAAGTGCTTTAATGTCGGAAAGAATAAAATGTAGCATCCCATTGGTTGAAAATCATATAAACATTAACCATGCTATACATGTAGTTTTCTGACAATTCTGGAATTTCAGTCAAATACATGCATATTTCACCAGGGGCGGTTCTGGGCCCCCCTGTCAACAAGCTTGGCCCCCCCTTTGGCCCCCCTAAATTTGGAGTCATATCACACCAAACAATTTTGGGTGAAATGCTCAGTTTGTCCTGTAAACTATATAAAAGAAAAAACGCTGTTAAATTCAAATCTGCATTCGCTGGCTGGCACAGAGCCAGAGACACACGTTTTTAAAGCACTGCGGATTATAACCAATCACATAAGATTCCGTTGAGCTTATTAATGCAAGGACCAATCAGAAGCGTTCGGATGACTCATCGCCAAAGCGCCGCTATTTCGTCACCGCACGCGCTCGCTGACTGAATTCTCTGGTCAATTCTCTCCTCAGAAATAACAAAGTGAAGATGTGCGAATGTAAGTAAGATATTGATTTCACAGTGTAAACAGCTTAAAGAATACAGTAAATCTCTCATGATCTCAGCAGAGAATGATTAAACAACTCCACAAACAACATCACCTGCTCCACTCATTACTAACCAGGGGTGCGTTTCCCAAAAGCATCGTTAGCCAACTATGGTCGCAAGTTCCGTCATTACCAGCATAGTTTAGCGATTCGGTGTTTCTCGAAGCCATAGTTCAAACGAAAGTTCGCAATTAGCGTCACAAACTTACGTGGTTGGAACTGCAGCTCTCGACCTGTAGTTAGAAGTATAGTTTCTTGTTAATAAGATTGACAAGAGTGTGACGTAAGAGAGAGCTCACGATGAATCAAACATCAAATAAAACAAAATGACAGGAAACAAAAAATACTAAATTAGCCCGTAGATATCATATTCAATACAGCAGCCTTTTAAAGTGAATGATTTTAAAAGCATAAGTGTCCTTTAAAAACAAAGAGAGACACCAAGAATCAGTGTATGAATCTCAACAATGGTGACAATCAAAAGCTTCATGCTGCAATGCATGCTGGGTACCTAGTCTCTGTGCAGTGAGTGCACTTTGACCTCACATTAGTACACTCAAAAAAATTATTCAGTCTAAATTTACATTTTATGTAATTCAATTGCATAACAATTTTCCATCCATTTAGATTACATAGTTTTAACATAAACAAATCAATAAACTAAATGTGAGTCATATGCATCAGTCATGCGTGAATGAAACAGGTAAGTTTTATGTAATAATTCACAGCAAAGTCCCCACACTGCTCAGTGTCCATGTGTTTCCACAATACAGAGTGTTCAAGTAGAATTGAAGCAGTGCTGGAGTTAAGGAGATAATTATGTGATGATTGATCATTAATGATGAGCTGCTGTTATCAAGAAGAATCACCGAAGGAAAGAGAAACACAAGAACTACAACTGACTTCAGCCACAGCTGAAGATGAAATCAACTGAAATAAAAGACATTAAATCTCTCAAGATCTGATTAAACAGCTTCACAAACAGCATCAGATTGGCCTGATTTGACTTTATTTCTGTCAGACTTCTAGAGAAGCTCTTATTGAGAATTAACAGAGGTTTAGATGCTTTATTGTTTTGTTTGAAATCACCATCAAAGAGACCAGTGTTTCCTTTTGTTGAGCTCTTGACCCTTGACATTTTGGTGTTAATATTACGCTGGTTGCTTTAATTATGTGATCATTTAAAACACGCTCAGCTTAGCCAGCGAAGCCAAGTGAAAAAGAGTTGTGAGTAGATGATCCACTGATCTCATTTCAAGTCCAGTTTCTGATTATATAGACATTATACTGTTTTAGGTTTTTTCATAGCTTCATATCTCGCAGTATGGTAAATATCAGAAAATTGTAATAATTTACAAATCACTTTGTGCACATAAAGTTTTCATGTGTAGCAAAACAAAGACCACAGACATCAAGAATCAGTGTATGAATCTCAACAATGGTGACAGTCAAGAAAATATTCAGATGAAACTCTAAACATCACAAAACAAGCTACTAAAAGTCACAACTATAACAACATACGTGAAATAAAATAGTAAGAATAAAAGAAAATAATCAGACAATTCAGCTGCGTTGTTTATTCATGCTGCAATGCATGCTGGGATACATGGGAGAGTCTTGTACTATGCTGGTACCCAGCATGCATTGCAACATGAAGCATTTTGTTGACTTTCACCATTGTTGAGATTCATACACTGATTCTTGATGTCTGTGGTCTTTGCATTGTTACAGAGGAAAACTTCTTATGCACAAAGTGATTTGTAAATTATTTAAATTATCTGATTTTACAAGACTACTAGATCTGAAGCTACATAAAAAATCTAAAGCAGTACTACATTCATACAATCAGATGTTGGACTTGAAATTAGGTCGGTGGATCATTTGCCCACAACTCTACTTTTTTTTTTTTTCTGAGCTTTGCTGGCTAAGCTAAGTGTGTTTTATATAAACACACAGTTAAAGCAACCAGTGTAATATTAACACCAACATGTCAAGAGCCCAGAGCCCAACAAAAGGAAACACTGGTCTCTTTGATGGTGATTTCAAACAAAATAATAAAGCATCTAAACCTCTGTTAATTCTCAATAAGAGCTTCTCTAGAAGTCTGACAGAAATAAAGTCAATCTGGTCAATTTGATGCTGTATGTGGAGTTGTTTAATCAGATCTTGAGAGTCTTCTTTTATTTCAGTTGATTTCATCTTCAGCTGTGGCTGAAGTCGGTTGTAGTTCTTGTGTTTCTCTTTTCTTTGGTGATTCTTCTTGATAACAGCAGCTGTTCATCATTAATGATCAATCATCACATAATTATCATCTTAACTCCAGCACTGCTTCAATTCTACTTGAACACTCTGTAGTGTGGAAACACATGAACACTGAGCAGTGTGGGGACTTTGCTTTGAATTATTACATAAATCTTACCTGTTTCATTCACGTATGACTGATGGATATGAATCATATTAAGTTTATTGATTTGTTTATGTTAAAACTATGTAATCTAAATGGATGGAAAATTGTTATGCAATTGAATTACATAAAATGTCAATTTAGACCAAATCATTTTTTTGAGTGTGCTTTAATAGCAGCAGTCTTTTCTGGATTGTCCTTTTAAAGATCCTTTGTCCATAAAAGTTTGGGTGTTCTTTTCCTTTTGGAGAAGAAGAGAAAAAAGGCGCATTCCTTTTGGAATGCAGGAGACCAAAGCTGAGGTCGTGAGGTCATGAGGAGTATCACGTTGTGTGGCTCTGGTGATCTTCTTTGCTGAGACAAAGTTGTAAGTCAGTCAATTTTTTTGTTTATCGGAAGGTAGTTTATGGTAAGCGGGGTCGCAGTATCGCGAACGCTCTGGTTCTGAAGCTTCTCCAAAGGAGTAATTGTTGGTTGTTAAACTCCAAACAGATGTAGCGCGGACCGTTCATCCTCACCTTATCATGTTTTACGAGTCTCTCGAGGTGGTAAGGAGAGTATGGTCGGACGCTAGTCATAGAACTGAGGCGTTGTGTTTGTCATTTGCTCATTTTACGAGCTGATGCTAGAAGATTAGTTCCAGTGGAATGTTCTTAAGTTACTCATGTGTGTGCGTTCTTTTCGACCAGGTTCTACAACATGTACAAAAAGTGTTTATGGTCTATATAGCTGATTTTGCCCTTCATGACAACTGTGAGAGGGGTGAATTTTTTATAACTCATCAGTTTAAATTATATTAAACCTTGAAGTTCTGCATAATTAAAGGCATGACTACTTGAGTGATAGATGGATTGCCACTGCTGTCATCACCGTCGAGCTAGTGTGGTTTCAACAACCAGCTCCCGCATTTTTGATTATGAGGTGAATTCACATATGCATCGTTTCTTTTTTTTTTTTTTTTTGACAAGAAACACTTCTGCATTGGATACACCTGTGTATTCTCACTCATCTCTCCTCTTGAAGTTTTCTCGCCTTTTCATGCAATTATGAAATTAAGATGCACATCAACATGAGTAGCTTTGATCAGTTTCTGGACAGAGAAGCGAGGAAATGAGGAAGCATCAATCTGAGTATTGAGAAGCACGCAAAGAATAAAGTATGAAATGAAAACCAAAATGTCGTTCACTATGGTAATGATGGTAATTGGACATTTTATTCAAGGAGAAAGCGATTCAACTCAAAAGCTGTTTTACAGACACTCAATATCAGAATAACAGGGTCAAATCAATCAGAAAATAATGACAATTTCAAATTTTTCTTTATAAAAACTCATATCAGTTGACAGTGTTTTAAAAGGCAGGGACTTGAAATTGTAAATCATGCATTCACAATAAGAATAATTATATTATACACAATTATAGATGGGATGAATCCTATTTCTCACAGAACCCTTTTCTCTTCTCTGAGCATGGCAGGTCATTCCAGTTGTTCAGGATGGGATTTGAAGGCATCAGTTCAATACAGTCCTCATTTCCAGCTTGGTCATTCGGCTCACCATTGAACCAAAATCTGAACAACATGTATCTGATTTTCAGTTTTTCAGGACCACAAATTTATGAATCAAGACACAGTGATGTTTCGCACTTACCCTTGTTTCAGTGGTGAATTATTCACCCATTTCATGTTGCCCTCCTGCTCTCTGTCAGACAAACCAATCCACACTCTCTCCGTGGTGAATGAAGATATTTGTCTCTGTGTCAGTAAAAACAGGAATAAGTGTGATTCCTCTCATTCATTAATAGACACTCACACAAACTCACCTGCTTCTCTTGAGTGTTGATAATGACCAGATCAGCTCCACGATCCCTGCAGTACTGCCTGCTGTCAGACCAGCTCATCGACTCACTGGACATAAAAAACCAACCTGAACCACAGAGAAATATGTACTTTATGAAACCATCTATATTAAAGATAAAAACGCTAAGAAACAACGAATCATATTTGTACTGACGTCGTTTAGATGCTTCTTTCTTCAGTTCCTCACTCAGAGAAGTGACTTTGCTTTCTAACTCCAGGTTCTTCTGACTCAAAGAGCTGAAGTTGTTCTGCAGTTGGTCTTTATCAGTCAATAGATAAGTGTAATTGTCCTGTAAGCTGTTGATGGTTTGATTGAACTCTTCAACTGTGTTCTTGTAACTGTTTATCAGGTCTCTCTCTGCTGTGATGGTGATGTGCTGCAGTATGATGAAGACCAGCAGAAGAACACAAATGAGCCCGAGACTCACTGTGATCAACACCAAACATCTACTTCCTCCTGACAAACATGAACAAAACACACAAATATCAGTTAATACTCTTCATGTTATTAGAAATTAAGTTTAAAATTAGCCTTCTAATGCAATCTACTTTTGTCTTTAGTTATAAGACAAACACTGCTATACAATAAACTATAAAATATCCAAAGGACATGTGGAAAAAGTAAATAAAAACAATTCCATTAACACATTAATTATGGAAGCAAAAACACTTAGGCTACATATTGTTTGTAGAAAAAATAAAAAATTAAATTGTATGCGGTTTTCATTTTCTCATTAGTGACGTCATTTCTGCTTTAAAGTAATTTTCTTCTTACTGCTGTTTAGATCTTTTCCTTCGTCCTGGTCGTGACTCTGAGTTTGAGGTCCAGTTTTCTTCTTAAAATCGATGCGGTCAACATTTCCATAAATGGGATCTAAATCCATCATTCACTGTGTCTGATAGTACGTCTTCGCAGATGAGGTGTGGTCCTCAGAATGAGTATTATTTTTAAAATTCTGCTAACTCGAAAGAGGAAGTGGTTTCATTTCACACTAGCCTTCAACAAGAATAATGACTTTAAATTCAGCTTAAACACACTCTGTACTACTATGTTTGTTCTTTGTACATTCAACGTTATCAGCTTCAAAAGCCAACAAGAGGAGTCTGTGAACACTCAAATAAACTCAAACAGCCTCAAACAGGCCAAACTGGACCTTTATATTGATGATGTATAGGAAACACAGCAAGTGCTCTGGGTGCTTCTCTCCACTCAAACCGATGCTTCCTCATTTCATTGCTTCTGTCCTCCAGCCTGTGACCCGTAAAAAGGATCAGATTAAGCCAACTTAAAGGACATGTAAATTTGTAATCTCTAATCATCCCAGTCAACACGTGAGGTCACGCGATGATCACAGTGACATCACACCATTCTCATACGGTGATCCTCACAGTGTGAGTAATATATGAGCTCATTGTGAATTCAAAATGTTGAGCAGGTTGAGAGGAGGCAGATCAAATATCAGTCGCTGGGGGACATTCTACTTCCTGTTTCTCAACACTATCACAGTGATATCACAGTGGTGTCACATGATGAGCTTATGAGTGCACGCCCAGCTAACAGCTTTCTGTTATAAGAACCTTCTCCAAACATACAACTGACTTCCAGACACAGCCTTAAATGAAATTAACTGAAATAAACAAATTACCAGCTTCACTCATTATTAACCAGACTGACTTAATTTCTGTCAGACATCTTCAGAAGCGCTTATTGGGAATTAACAGAGATTTAGATGATGATGTTTTATTGTTTTGTTTGATGTTACCATCATAGTGATTAGTGTTTGCTTTAGTTGGGCTCTTGACCCTTGACTTTATAACATTATATTTTTTGGGGCTGCTGTAACTGTGTTTGTAAAGCACATTTGTTATGGCAAGGAAACCCAAAAAGAGATTGCAATCAGGTGATACTGGTTTGTTATTGATGATAACAACACAGTCATCACCTAGATTCAATGTGCAGTCTTGGTCTTGGGAAGTTGTGGCCTAATGGTTAGAGAGTCGGACTCGTAATCAAAGGTTGCGAGTTTGAGTCTCGGCCGCAGGGATTGTAGGTGGGTGAGTGAATGTACAGTGCTCTCTCCACCCTCAATCGAATGAGGAGCCCTTCCTGGGCTCCGCAGCATAAATGGCTGCCCACCGCTCCTGGTGTGTGTATACTTTGGATGGGTTAATTGCAGAGCACAAACTCAGTATGGGTCACCATACTTGGCCATATGTCACGTCACTTTCATAATAATTTATGAAGAATTATAAAAGCATAAGACACAAACATTATTAACTACTCTTGATGTTTCTCTTTGTGTTTAAATGACAGTGTATGAATCTCAACAATGGTGACAATCAAAAGCTTCATGCTGCAATGCATGCTGGGTACCAAGTCTCTGTGCAGTGAGTGCACTTTGACCTCACATTAGTATGAGCACACAGTGAGGGTGCTGTGAGGTTACACTTTTAGCTCACTGTTACTTCACATTGTGACCTCATCACGAGTATCCTGTGAGCTCATGGTGACATCACTGTGAGATCAAATTGTTGACTGGGATCTCCGTGTCAAACATTTTGCTTACTGCACTTTCACATTTTTATTTCATCCTGTCTTCGACAATGTATTTGAAGTCCTGTTGTGTAATTACTATTTCTGTATTGAACATAAACGTTCCCAGATTCACTCATTATTAACCAGACTGACTTAATTTCTGTCAGACATCTTCAGAAGCGCTTATTGGGAATTAACAGAGATTTAGATGATGATGTTTTATTGTTTTGTTTGATGTTACCATCATAGTGATTAGTGTTTGCTTTAGTTGGGCTCTTGACCCTTGACTTTATAACATTATATTTTTGGGGCTGCTGTAACTGTGTTTGTAAAGCACATTTGTTATGGCAAGGAAACCCAAAAGAGATTGCAATCAGGTGATACTGGTTTGTTATTGATGATAACAACACAGTCATCACCTAGATTCAGTGCAGTCTTGGTCTTGGGAAGTTGTCCTAAATGGTTAGAGAGTCGGACTCGTAATCAGTTTTTTGAGTCTCAATTGTATGGGTGAGTGAATGTACAGTGTTCTCCACCCTCAAACAGAATGAGGAGTCTTTAGCATAAATGGCTCACCGCTCCTGGTGTGTGTCTTGATCAGAGCACAAACTGGTATGGGTCATGTTTGGCCATATGTCACGTCACTTTCATAATAATTTATGAAGAATTATAAAAGCATAAGACACAAACATTATTAACTACTCTTGATGTTTCTCTTTGTGTTTAAATGACAGTGTATGAATCTCAACAATGGTGACAATCAAAAGCTTCATGCTGCAATGCATGCTGGGTACCAAGTCTCTGTGCAGTGAGTGCACTTTGACCTCACATTAGTATGAGCACACAGTGAGGGCTGTGAGGTTACACTTTAGCTCACTGTTACTCACATTGTGACCTCATCACGAGTATCCTGTGAGCTCATGGTGACATCACTGTGAGATCAAATTGTTGACTGGGATCTCCGTGTCAAACATTTTGCTTACTGCACTTTCACATTTTTATTTCATCCTGTCTTCAAATGTATTGAAGTCCTGTTTAATTTTGTATTGAAATATAAACGTCCCAGATTCCATTATTTGCTCTACTTACAGTAGAGCACAGTATGTGCACAGATGAGGTTCTTTTATAATGTAGCATGTTTTAAAGTTTTTCCTGTGATCATTTTAGCAGCTGCTGGTATCCAACAAGAGGAACCTGTGACCATCAAATGGACTCAAACACCTGAAACAGGCTTAACTGGACCTGTATTGATGAAAAGTAACTAGAACTGAAATCATAATAGTTGGAACACTCTCTCATGAAGGTGTGTACAACAGTTACAAATAGATGGTTTATAAAGTAGTAAATATAGATTTTTTTTTACACAAACATCGCTTTGCTTCAGAAGGCCTTTAATAACCCATCGTAGCCGTGTGGAGTACTTTTATTTTAGATGGATGCACGTTTTTGGGGTTCAAAATCTCCACAATCACTGCCATTATAAAGCTTGGAAGAGCCAGGACTTTTTAAAATATAACTCTGATTATTCACCTGAAAGAAGAAAGTCATATAAACCTAGGATGGCTTGAGGAGTTAGTCATGAAGCAGTTTTCATTTTGGGTGAACTATCTTTAATAATGATTTTAATCGGCACCACTGTGGCATTAAGAGACAGAGAGGATGATGATAGAAAATTGAGATTGTGGGATGATGACTTCCTGTTTATAGCTATAAGTGGGTGACAACAGGATAGTCATGTTTTCATTTTCTCAGTTGATGTCACTGTTCTGCCATTTCAACTACTGTTAGGTGGTATAAATAAATAACTTGTAGTTGAATTTGAATGACAGAAGATCAGCAGATATAGCCAGGAAACTCAAAATAAATATGTTACTAGCATTTATCAACAATTATAGTCATTGAATTTGATCTCCAACCTCAGTTCTTAACCCCTTAACTGTCACCCACAGTTTTGAACAGAGACATTATAGTGCCCTATCCAAACTTAATTTTTTATAATTCATGAATGAAAATATTTTGTAACATGATTTTAATGTACCATTTACATGGTAATGCAATGTCTGATTTTAAAATGGGTTTCAAAGGATGAATTTTGAAATTTTAAGTTTTCTACTGATAAATAATTTCTTATGATTTCTAATTCGTGATAGAGAAAAAGGCAACTAAGAAGACTTTCTGTGACAAAGGTCAGAATTCATGTCATGATGTAGATTTTTTCAGGTGCACTCTTGTCATAAACAGAGGTGTCAAATCCAGGGTCAGAAAGTAAAGTCCTGCCATGTGTTTATTCCACCCATGAACTCAGCAGCTGATTTCACCAGAGGAGGAACCAACTCATTCCTTTCAAGTCACAAGCAAGTTTCGAGTCAAATCCCAAGACCTCAACGAGTTGAGGTAATTAAGAGATAATTGAGAGACTAATTAAATGATGATTGTGCATTAGTGATGAACACCTGCTGTTACTGTGAATCACAGAGGATCAGATGTTGATGTTTTATTGGTTAAAATGATACCACCATCATGTAGATCAGTGTTTGCTTTAGTTGGGCTCTTGACCCTTGACTCCTGTGTTTCTCTGTAGCAATGCATGTGCTGTTGTAAAGCGGAGAGATCAGTGCTGTGCAGTGAGCAACTGTTAGTTGTTTTCATATGATGAGGTAATCATCAGGTGCTTACCTGTTTGCATTATACTGTGTGTATATATATATATATATATACACATACAACATTTTTCATTTTTAATTTATGTTCTGCTTTTGAATAAACAACTCTGTGAAACCACAGTACGCATGAATTTACTGCTGTAGCAGTTATAGAGAAAGAATTTTAAATCTAATGCATTTAAATATTTAAACTCCAGTCCTACTCAGACACACACAGACATCAAGAACCAGCGTATGAATCTCAACAATGGTGACAATCAACAAAATGCTTCATGCTGCAATGCATGCTGGGTAACACCACAGTATGAATAATTATTGTCACCACTGTTGAGGATCGTATGATAAGTGTTCATGTCTAAAAGCCTGAGCAATATAATTCTATTTTTTTCCAATATTTAATATTACGATGGCATTTGTTTAATAGTAAATTCCTGCAGTTCTGTAACAGCTGAACGTCAGTAAATAAACCAAAGAGACACCTTCATGATGTTCATTCAAGTGACATAAAAGCCAAAAGTGTAAGCTCATCTGCTTCCTCAAGCTTTTAATTCAGCAATGTGCAAATGTTTGTTGTGAAGCAATATTGCAATTGCTTAAAAGCAATCCATTCTCAGTTACTAAAAGGGTCAAGAGCCCAACTAAAGCAAACACTGATCTCCATGATGGTGGCATCATTTTAACCAATAAAACATCAACATCTGATCCTCTGTAATTCTCAATAACAGCAGGTGTTCATCACTAATGCACAATCAACATTTAATTAGTCTCTCAATTATCTCTTAATTACCTCAACTCGTTGAGGTCTTGGGATTTGACTCGAAACTTGCTTGTGACTTGAAAGGAATGACTTGGTTCCTCCTCTGGTGAAATCAGCTGCTGAGTTCATGGGTGGAATAAACACATGGCAGGACTTTACTTTCTGACCCTGGATTTGACACCTCTGGTCATAAATTAATCTATTACTTTTCCTACATAATTTTTAACAGAAAAGTGGTAAAATACCTATTTAGGAGTCTTAGACCTTTCCAACGATATATAGTTTGTCATGATTAGATTAGGATTTAATTGTAAAATAGTGAAGTAAAGGTGGCGTCCCACAGGGTGGACGGTGACAGTTAAGAGGTTAAAGAGCTGAAGTTGCCCTGCAGTTGATATCTTTTCAGTAGTTTGATCACTGTAGCTGGCCTGCAGTCTGAAACTTAATCTGAGCATGAGAGATCATTTATATTATTATATACATTTTGGTGTTACCCACAACTGAACAGTTTCAGGTTTTTTTTTTTTTTTTTTTTATCCACAGGACTGATTGAAGCTAAAATAATGTGTAGATTTTATTCATTAATCTTCAATTTTGAAATTACTTATAATAAAGTATAAAATGAAAATAAAACTGCTAAGTTTACTACACAGTAAAACCTCCAGTGTTAAATCAACACTCCCAGTGTACATATAATCCACACTCAGAGTGTTAAAAAAGTAACACTGAAGCAGTGTTAAAGTTAATGAGATAATTAGTTTAGTAATTGAGTGATGATTAAGCATTAGTGAAGAACACCTGCTGTTAACAAACTGAACCGTTGAAAGAAAGAGAAAGAAGAACAGAAAAAAAGAGACAAGATGAGCAGAAAAACAAGATCTACAACTGACTTCAGCCACAGCCTTAGATGAAATCAACACAAGATAAAAGAAGACATTAAATCTCTCAAGATCTCAGCAGAGGATTATTAAATAACTCCATAAACAGCATCACCAGCTTCACACGTTACTAACCAGACTGACTTTAGATGTTGATGCTTTAGTTTTGTTTAAATTACCATTATCGAGGTCAGTGTTTGCTTTAGTTGGGCTCTCGACCCTTGACTTAAAACATTACAATTTCTTTGGCTGCTATAACTGCATGTTTGTTTAGACTTGTTAGTTTTTATTTCAGCATTCGGTGTTACTAACATTGATGCATTCGGTGTTGATGGTTAGACTTCTATAAAGAAACCACCAGCATTTAGTGATTTCTGTAACTGACTTCATTCAGAGCATGTCATTGATTGATTATTTTTTTTTATTTTGATCGCACAAAATATAAAGCTTCATCCATCAGTTTTAAGATTAATTTGAAAGACTTTTAAAAGTAAATCAGCACTAAAAGGTCCAAACTGCATTATCATACAGACATCAAGACTCAGCGTATGAATCTCAACAATGGTGATAATCAACAAATTCAGATAAAAAGATCATCTGTGAACATCACAAAACATGCTACTAAAAGTCACAACAAAATAGCAAAACAAAAGGAAATAGTAAGAATAAAAGAAAATACTAAGACAGCTGCATAATTTATTCATTTCGCATTGCATGCTGGGAGCCATGGATGAGTTTTGATTGGTGCTCCCAGAATGCACTGCAACATGGAGCTTTATGTTGATTGTCACCATTGTTGAGATTCATATGCTGATTCTTGAAGTCTGTGTGATGAAGAAAAGTAAACTTTCAGTGCAGAATAAGTTTCAAGTCTTTTAGATTAATATTAAAACTGTCAGGTCTTGAACTACACAATCTCAAAATTAATTATATTTTATAATTAATACTGAATTATACTCGGAGTAAAACCAGTTATTCAAGCCACTATACACTGATTATGTCTTTAGTAACATAACCAACTGATCATTTCGCTTTTTTTTTCTTTTCGCCATAACTAACATGTCTAAACAAACACGCAGTTACAGCAGCCAAAGTAATTGTAAAGTTTTAAGTCAAGGGTCAAGAGCCCAACTAAAGCAAACACTGACCTCGATAATGGTAATTCAAACAAAACTAAAACATCAAAATCTAAAGTCAATCTAGTTAGTAACGCGTGACGCTGGTGATGCTGTTTATGGAGTTGTTTAATCATCCTCTGCTGAGATCTTGAGAGATTTAATTGCTTTTATCTTGTGTTGATTTCATCTGAGGCTGTGGCTGAAGTCAGTTGTAGTTCTTGTATTTCTGCTCGTCGTCTTTTTTTCTGTTCTTCTTCTTTCTTTCAGTGATTCAGTTTGTTAACAGCAGGTGTTCTTCATTAATGCTCAATCATCACTCAATTACTACACTAATTATCTCATTAACTTTAACACTGCTTCAGTGTTTCTTTTTTAACACTCTGAGTGTGGATTATATATACACTGGGAGTGTTGATTTAACACTGGAGGTTTTACTGTGTATGGTAATGATAGTAACTGAACATTTCATTCAAACAGAAAGGAAGTCAACTCAAAATCAGTTTTACAGACACTCGATATACACTCAATACACTTTAGACTTCTGTAGTTTACTGTGATTGTCACCTCAACACTTCAGACCAACAAATGAGACTCATGATAACAGCTACACAGTAAAACCTCCAGTGTTAAATCAACACTCCCAGTGTATATATAATCCACACTCAGAGTGTTAAAAAAGTAACACTGAAGCAGTGTTAAAGTTAATGAGATAATTAGTTTAGTAATTGAGTGATGATTGAGCATTAATGAAGAACACCTGCTGTTAACAAACTGAATCACTGAAAGAAAGAGAAAAAAAAGAGACAAGACGAGCAGAAATACAAGAACTACAACTGACTTCAGTCACAGCCTTAGATGAAATCAACACAAGAAAGAAGACATTAAATCTCTCACGATCTCAGCAGAGGATGATTAAAACAACTCCACAAACATCATCACCAGCTTCACATGTTACTAACCAGACTGACTTTGATGTTGATGTTTTAGTTTTGTTTGAATTACCATTATCGAGGTCAGTGTTTGCTTTGGGCTCTTGACCCTTGACTTAAAGCATAGTTACTTTGGCTGCCATAACTGCGTGTTTGTTTAGACATGTTAGTTATGAAAAAAAAGCCAAGAGAAAATGTGATGAGTTGGTTACGTTATAAAGATGTAATCAGCGATAGTGGCTTGAGGAACTGAATTAATTTGGAGTATAGTCACTGATAGATTTATTAGTTAACTTTGTTATTGAGATTCTGCACATAACTAACCTGAAAGATTAATCTGAAAGACTTTTGAAACATATTCCGCACTGAAAATGTACTTTTCTTCATCACACAGACTTCAAGAATCAGCATATGAATCTCAATAATGGTGACAATCAACATAAAGCTCCATTTTGCAGTGCATTCTGGGAGCACCAATCAAAACTAATCCATGGCTCCCAGCATGCAATGCGACATGAATAAATTATGCAGTTGTCTTAGTATTTTCTTTTATTCTTACCATTTCCTTTTGTTTTGCTATTTTGTTGTGACTTTTAGTAGCGTGTTTTGTGATGTTCACAGATGATCTTTTTATCTGAATATGTTGATTATCACCATTGTTGAGATTCATACGCTGAGTCTTGATGTCTGTATGATAATGCAGTTTGGACCTTTTAGTGCTGATTTACTTTTAAAAGTCTTTCAAATTAATCTTAAAACTGATGGATGAAGCTTTCTATTTTATGCAATCAAAATAAAAAAAAGTAATCAATCAGTGACATGCTCTGAAATCAGTTACAGAAATCACTAAATGCTGGTGATTTCTTTATTGAAGTCTAACCATCAACACCCGAATGCCATAACTAACATGTCTAAACAAACACGCAGTTATAACAGCCAAAGAAATTGTAATGTTTTAAGTCAAGGGTCGAGAGCCCAACTAAAGCAAACACTGACCTCGATAATGGTAATTTAAACAAAACTAAAGCATCAACATCTAAAGTCAATCTGGTTAATAACGTGTGAAGCTGGTGATGCTGTTTATGGAGTTGTTTAATAATCCTCTGCTGAGATCTTGAGAGATTTAATGTCTTCTTTTATCTTGTGTTGATTTCATCTAAGGCTGTGGCTGAAGTCAGTTGTAGTTCTTGTTTTTCTGCTCATCTTGTCTCTTTTTTTCTGTTCTTCTTTCTCTTTCTTTCAATGGTTCAGTTTTTTAACAGCAGGTGTTCTTCACTAATGCTCAATCATCACTCAATTACTAAACTAATTATCTCATTAACTTTAACACTGCTTCAGTGTTACTTTTTTAACACTCTGAGTGTGGATTATATATACACTGGGAGTGTTGATTTAACACTGGAGGTTTTACTGTGCAGAGTCAAAGATCTCACTGCTGAGGGAATTTCCGGTTAGCAGCACAATGGAGTAGATGTGTGTGTCTCCCTTCCCCGTTCAGTTTCGTTTATTTCTTCAACTACCCCTCCGATCTTTTCTGACAAACTATAAAAACTAACTAAATGACTTGTGAATAGCAGTGTCTATCTAAAATGGCGAGTAAAACGGCGAAAACATCTAAGAAAGAAGCCAACAGAGCCGAAGCGCCACGACATCAGGCGAAGTGAGCATGGCAGCTCTAAAGGATTTCCCAGCTAACAGAATTTTGTTACAAGAACGTTCTCCAAATATTCAGTGTTGGTTCTGGGAACATAAAAAATGTCCAGTTTTCTTGACGTTAGAGGAACGTTTTTAAAAGGTGTGATGTTCCTCAAACGTTCTTTCAACTTAATTTTGATTTAAAATTCAACATTCTTGGAACATTGATTTGTAGCATTCCAAGAACATAAAAATGACCAGTTTCCTTAATGTTAGTAGAATGTTATTTAAAAGTTAGTATGCTGTTCCAGAAACATCCTTTCAATTCTTCAAACACCTGACGTGAACAAGCACTGAAAGAAAGAGACATAAGAACACAAACTACCAGAGGTGGAGCTTTCAAGTCACAGGCAAGTCAAGTCATATCCCAACCCAGATAGCAGGGTGACATTGATTCAATGTTGAAATTCCATCAGAATCATCATTTTGGTTGAGTTTGAAAATTCAATGCTAAATAATATTGGATCAATGTTGATAATTCAATGCTTTTCAGTGTTGAAAAGACAAATATTGAATTAATGTTGATTTTTGGTCAGCATTTCACTGGTGAAACTTTAGACTGTCAATCCCTCATTCAGCACTTACATATGGTACATTTTCCTGAATTGTAGTGAGCACATGCTCATCAAACAACAAATTCTGTAAATTTTGTAAACTCGTCACCACTAGCAGAACTCAGATAAACCAGCTGGATATTATTATTATTGTTATAAGCAGCAGTAGTAGTAATGTTTTTACATTAGTAATTAATGTGTTCATTACCTGTTTTTGGCTAGCTAGAGGAGCACATTCAGCCAGAGACTGATAATGACTAAATGCTCCAATGAATGTCCTTATAATTCTTGTGGTCATCCAGTTCATTAACTTAAATTAAACATTTTTATTTTTAAATTATAATTAAACATTTAAATTATAATTATATTTATATTATTTATAATTTATATATTCATTATAATTATTAGATTTAAATCATGTGGAATTTACATACATTTAATGAATTACCTAAGGAGAATAGAGCGAATTCAGAGGGTTTTTTCATGCGCCACAATCCAGTCCATCAGGTGGCAGTAATGCAGCTAAATCTGGCTGCCAACCGCCAATCAAATCAAAGCGCGGGAGAACAGATTTCAAATGCGAAACGGACGGAGACCAGGCCTAAAGGATAACAGCAAACTGTTTTTAGAGGTAAGTAATAAAAGATTACTAAAAAAAAAAAAAAGAACTTGACATAAAACATAACGCATAGAAATAATTATATATGTAAAAAAAAAATCCTTGTAACTTAACTTACTTTCTTTACAGAGAGTTCATTTATATGATGACAGTTGACAGATGTTGATCCTTCACTTAGCTACGAACACAACGGATTCACCTCAGAGAAAAGAAGTAACGTTAGTGATTTCATTTCGCGTATATTTCACTATTCATCTTTCGTTATAACTGATGTGTTTTTCTGGACAAGTCCGAGTGAACTGCGAGTCACATGAGCGCGCGCCGTCCAGACCAACGAACGGCCGAGGTAAGGATTTATTAAATATATTTCACTTTGTTTTTCCACCAAACCCTACCAGACACAATAGTGAGTGTGCAGTGTGCAGTGTTTGAACACTGTGTGTGACAGCACGCGCAGGCTGATCGCGATTTTGACTTTTCTTCCTGAAAAAAACAAAAGAAAAAAACAAATTGGATTTCGTGGGAGGGAAAACCTTAAATTGTTTGATTTTATGTAATTTTCATGTTATGTGAACAATTTTATATATTACTTTTGTTTTACTGTACTCCTGGGACACACCTTAAAGGGATAGTTGTCCCCGAAATGAAGATTTGCTGTTAATTTACTCACCCTCAGGTCATCCAAGGTGTGGGTGACTTTTTTTTTTCTCCAGTATAACAGTAAAGAAGACAAACTAGTTACAACCAATATTTGGTTAACCTAATGTTTTAAGCTGTTTATCATTCTTCATTTTACCCTTTTTGTAGCCCATCAGAGGGACATTTCCTTGGTTTGCTCACATCAGGTAAGAATGAATTTCTGTTGATTGTTACCTGTGACAGGTGCACTCAAAAAAATGATTCGGTCTAAATTTACATTTTATGTAATTCAATTGCATAACAATTTTCCATCCATTTAGATTACATAGTTTTAACATAAAAAAATCAATAAATATAATGTGAGTCATATGCATCAGTCATACGTGAATGAAATAGGTACGTTTTATGTAATAATTCACAGCAAAGTCCCCACACTGCTCAGTGTCCATGTGTTTCCACACTACAGAGTGTTCAAGTAGCATTGAAGCAGTGTTGAGTTAAGAAGAAAATTCTGTGATGATTGATCATTAATGATGAACACCTGCTGTTATCAAGAAGAATCACCAAAGAGAAACACAAGAACTACAACTGACTTCAGCCACAGCTGAAGATGAAATTAACAATAAAAAGAAGACATTAAATCTCTCAAGATCTGATTAAACAGCATCAGATTGACCAGATTGACTTTATTTCTGTCAGACTTCTAGAGAAGCTCTTATTGAGAATTAACAGAGGTTTAGATGCTTTATTGTTTTGTTTGAACTCACCATCAAAGAGACCAGTGTTTCCTTTTGTTGAGCTCTTGGCTCTTGACCCTTGACATTTTGGTGTTAATAATTTGCTGGTTGCTTTAATTGTGTGATCATTTGAAACACGCTTAGCCAGCAAAGTCAAGTAAAAAAGAGTTGCGGGTAAATGATCCGCTGATCTTATTTCAAGTCCGATTTCTGATTATGTACTGTTAATATACTGTTTTAGATTTTTTATAGCTTCATATCTTGCAGTATGATAAATATCAGATAATTTGAATAATTTACAAATCACTTTGTGCACATAACGTTTTCATCTGTATCAATACAAAGACCACAGACATCAAGAATCAGTGTATGAATCTCAACAATGGTGACAGTCAAGAAAATATTCAGATAAAACTCTGAACATCACAAAACAAGCTACAAATAAGTCACAACTATAAAAGCATACGTAAAATAAAATAGTACGAATAAAAGAAAATAATCAGACAATTCAGCTGCGTTGTTTATTCATGCTGCAATGCATGCTGGGATACATGGGAGAGTCTTGTACTACGCTGGTACCCAGCATGCATTGCAACATGAAGCATTTTGTTGACTTTCACCATTGTTGAGATTCATACACTGATTCTTGATATCTGTGGTCTTTGCATTGTTTCAGATGAAAACTTTTTATGCACAAAGTGATTTGTAAATTATTTAAATTATCTGATTTTACAAGACTACTACATCTGAAGCTACATAAAAAAATCTAAATTAGTACTACATTCATACAATCAGATGTTGGACTTGAAATGGATCATTTGCCCACAACTCTATTTTTTATTTATTTATTTTTTTTCTTAGCTTTGCTGGCTAAGCTAAGTGTGTTTTATATAAACACACAGTTAAAACAACCAGTGTAATATTAACACCAACATGTCAAGGGTCAAGAGCCCAGAGCCCAACAAAAGGAAACACTGGTCTCTTTGATGGTGATTTCAAACTAAACAATAAAGCATCTAAACCTCTGTTAATTCTCAATAAGAGCTTCTCTAGAAGTCTGACAGAAATAAAGTCAATCTGGTCAGTCTGATGCTGTATGTGGAGTTGTTTAATCAGATCTTGAGAGTCTTCTTTTATTTCAGTTAATTTCATCTTCAGCTGTGGCTGAAGTCAGTTGTAGTTCTTGTGTTTCTCTTTTCTTTGGTGATTCTTCTTGATAACAGCAGCTGTTCATCATTAATGATCAATCATAACATAATTATCATCTTAACTCCAGCACTGCTTCAATTCTACTTGAACACTCTGTAGTGTGGAAACACATGAACACTGAGCAGTGTGGGGACTTTGCTGTGAATTATTACATAAATCTTACCTGTTTCATTCACGTATGACTGATGGATATGAATCATATTAAGTTTATTGATTTGTTTATGTTAAAACTATGTAATCTAAATGGATGGAAAATTGTTATGCAAATGAATTACATAAAATGTCAATTTAGACCAAATCATTTTTTTGAGTGTGTTGCATACTCTAAACTTTTACTTTTACCTTTTTAAATCTAGGTCAGAGGATGGAGTCTCCTGGATCAAGGTTAATAATAAAAGGCAAGTCATTATTGAATGTACAAAATATGTCTTACAGCATCTTAATGTTAATACAATCTTTTGTTTTGTAAAGGGACGTAAGATGCTTTTTAAGCTATTTATTTAAGCTGCAGCTGTAAATAGTAAAAGAGTTATAGTCTCATCTCCTGTCCCAGAATGTTTTAGATGACTCACTAATTAAAGCACCTGGTTTAGCTGTAGCATTCTGGGAGGGGGGCCTGAGGACTGGAGCTGAGAAACTCTACACTAACGGTTATGAAATATTAACGCTGTGTATCATAGAAGTTGTTTTTTTCTCTCAAACTGCTTTCCCATTGTTTATTCTGAAGTGACTGTAATACTGGCTGAACCAGTGTCTGGAGGTCTGTTTCATGAGACGCGGCTACCAGAGCGGATTCTTCAAAGTGAAGATGACCGATGTGTGATGGTAACTTACATTTAAGATTTATTTATTTTTTTGTTATTTATTTATTGACAAAAGCATGTTTTTCATTCAACACGGAAACTACATTCCCATGATATTTATTTGTAACCTATCCATGTTTTGTGCAAATATATGTTCCTGACACTTATAGGTTGGCTGTTTTGCTGTTGGAGGAGCATCAGTTGAGGCATATATTAGGATGCTGGGCTGTACTCTAACCATTGAGCTGGCTTCTCAGATGAACTGGGCAGTAGGAGACCGAAAGATCAGCATGAACAACAACAACAAAACTCATTTAGAGACAGGCTCCAGACACCAGGCTCCAAGATGTGCATGGTAAGTCTCCACATGGGTCCTTTGGTCTTAAATTCAGTTTGATAAAATTTAAATCCATTAAAAGTCTTAAATATCTTAAATTAAATGAGAAAAGCCTTAGTTATGTTTTCAAGAGGTCTTAAATTTGGAGACAGAAAAAAAACAGGAATTGCAAAATGGCCTAATATGATTATTAAGGGTTAAGGCCCGTTCAGACCAAGAGCGATAACTTTAAAGATAACTATGCTCATCTGTTTATTCTAAGCACACTCTGCTTTTTAGAACTATATCTTTATCGTTATCTTTAGTGTTATCGTCCTTGGTGTGAACAGGCCTTCAGTTCACTCAAAACTGTTGTTCCAAACCTGTGTCAGTGTTTTTTTTTTTTGTTTTTACAAAAGATGATATGTTGAAGAATGTTGGTAACCCAACAGCTGACGGAAACCATTGTCTTCCATTGTACAGGGAAAAAATCCTATGGAAGTTCATGGCTACCGTCAACTGGTTACCAACATTCTTCAGAATATCTTATTTTATGTTCAACAGAAGAAAGAAACTCATACAGATTTGGAACATTTATATATTGACTATATACTCTTTGAATTTGTATGATTATATATAATTTATAAACAATATAGAATGAGGCAATGCCATTTATATCAATCTACAGTAGTTTGATATTACAAGCACATCTTAAAAATAGAGGGCACAGAGTGAGCTGCTGTGAGGAATCTGTTCCAAACATGAAAAATGCTTTATATTAAGGGTTTAAAATTAATAATACGCATGTCTATAGGTGCTTAATTTCTATATTAAAATTAAATAGTCTTAAATTAGAATTCACCATGTTTTAGCTTGAATGTAAACCTTTTATCAAATTTCAAATTGCACTTAATTTTGTAGTACATTAAGTCACATTTCCAAATACTTAGGACCCACCTTCTTTCAGTTATATACTACTACTACTACTGCTAATCAAATGTTTTGCAACATTGTGCAGGTTTAACATCCTGTTTGTTTTTATACTTTAGATGCCTAACAACAACAAGGGAAAGTTGAGAAAGAGGAGGCCTGCTGTGACGGTGCAAAAATGGCTCGGTTGTGGTCCTGAACGGCTTGTGGGCATTGCCTTGTGGTGGAAAGCCCTGAGTTCATCAGACTATCCGTTTAATGAGGAGTAAAGACATCTTTTTTGAATCAGAAAAGTAGCTTCAATCCATGAAAGCTTCAAGTCCTAAACAGCAAACTGGTAATGTTTCAGTCTGTAGTACTTTAGTGTTTCTGCCTTTGATGGTGAGTTTTCATTTGCATTTACTTCCATTTTGCAGATGCAGTTTGCATTTGTTAGCCTATATGTGTCAGTTTTACAGGCTCTTCTCCTGGCATTTGATTTATAAATTCAGAATGAACTGTTCCATGTAATTAAGTCACTTTGTCATTCATTTGACCATATTCTGTATGTAAATTGTATTTTAAGCTCTGTCTCCCAGTTTCACAAGGCTAGTCCCAGACTAAAATGCATGTTTGAGCTCTTAACTGAAAATAACTTGCTCTGACAGATCTTGTCATTGGCATTGCCTGTCTCAAGATGCACACCAGTAATGTTTATTTATTTATTGCATTTATTGCGTAAAGCTGTTTAAGTATCCTAATTTAAAGCCTAGTTCTGGCTTAAGCTAAGCCTTGTCTGTGAATCCGTGCCTGTTTTGAAGTCACCACCAAGTGTTTTTTTTTTTTTATAAAGAATCACGTTTTACTTGAATATAATGTTAATTTCCTGTTCAAATAGTGTGGGGGCAAAAATAAATATTTTTGCATGTAAACTGACTGATGTTGTTTATTTTGAGTGACTTTTATTTTAAAACCATATTAAAATGGACTCATGGTCCTCAAAGAGTTAAAGTTAATGAGATAATTAAGTGACTAATTAAATGATGATTGAGCATTAGTGATGAACACCTGCTGTTAACAATCAACATCACTGAAGAAAAGAGAAACACAAGAACTACAACTGATTTCAGCCACAGCCTTGGATGGAATCAACAGTAAAAAAAAAAACACGATGCCACCATAATTGTGGTTAAGGTTTGCTTTAGTTGGTCTCTTGACTCTTTTACCAATTCAAAATAATTTGTTTCTAAGCAGTTGCAATGTTGTTTCACAGCAAACATTTGTGCATTGCTGAATCAAGCCCTAGTAGATTAACTTACACTTTCTGCTTATAACTCATGATGAATGAACATCAATAAATGTGATAATATCTCAAATCAATCTTTATTTACCTTGGTTGGAATGATGAGGCTTTTTGAAGACTGCATTCTTTTATGGTGACAAACATATGGAATTGCTCTAAATGTAAACCGTATTGTTTACAGTACAGTTAAAAAGCCTATGCAAACAAGAATATACACTGAAAATGTAAACAGTAAACAATGTTTTCTGAGAAAACAACGATTGAATTTTATTTAACAATTCTCATCCCCTCAAACATTAGCGATACCCATCACCGCCTTTGCTTCAAACTAAACTTTCTGCTTACTTTGCTTTTGAGCTTTTCCTTCATCCTGGCAGCGGCTCTGTGTTCGAGGTCCAGATCTGTTATAAATATTTCTGCATACATAAAAGTTCCCTGATTCCATTATTTGCTCTTACTTACAGTAGAGTACAGTATGTGTGCACAGATGAGGTGTGGTCTTTATAATGTGTAGCGTGTTTTTAAATAGTGCAAACCCTACACAGGAAGTGGTTTCATTAGTTCAGACTCAGAAAAATCTAGACTTTCATTCTTAGTCTAAACCTCTCTATAAACTCATACTAGTTTGTGACTGAATATTTACTGCATATTCAACCTCATGATGTCAAAGCGATGTGGAGTTTTCTCTGCGATCATGTTAGCAGTTAAAACATCCAACAAGAGGAACCTGTGACCAGAAGTGGAAAGTCCTGCCATTTTTCATCTAATGGAAATTAGTGCTTCTATTTTTGGTTTATAAACTACGTTCAAATACACAAAAAAAAAAAAAAAAAACTCTATTATGCTAAGGCTAATTATGTTTAGGATCAGGCTTTTAGACATGAACACTTATCATATGATCCTCAACAGTGGTGACTAATTATTCATACTGCATTGCATGATGGGAGCTTTTAATTGCAGCATGAACCATTTTGTTGATTGTTACCATTGTTGAGATTCATATGCTGGTTCTTGATATTATTGGTTCACTGTAACTCTTTTAGATGTAATCAAACCAGCTCATGGTGACTATCTAATTATTATAGAAGAATCAAGAGCCCAGCTAAAACAAACACTGATCTCCATGATTGTGGCATCATTTTAACCAATAAAACATCAACATCTGGTTCTTTGCAATTTTCAATAACAGCAGGTGATCATCACTAATGCACAATCAACATTTAATTAGTCACTTAACTATCTTATTAACTTTAACTCTATGAGGACTTGAGAGCTTGCTTGTGACTCGAAAGGAATGTTTCGGTTATTCCTCTGGTGAAATCAGCTGCTGAGTTCATGGGTGGACAAAAAATATGGCAGAACTTTTATTCTTTGGTCCCTGGACTTTCCACCTCTGCCTGTGACCATCAAAATGGACTCAAACACCTTAAACAGGCCTCGCTGGACCTTTGTACTGAAGACAATTTAACTGGAACTGGAATTATTATGGGAATTAATAATGATTTTAATCTGCACCACTGTGGCATTAAGAGACGGAGAGGAGGATGGTAGTACATAGAGATTGTGGGATGATGACTTCCTGTTTACAGCTATTAAACACAAATGGGTGACAATAGGATAGTCATGTTTTCATTTTCTCAGTAGGTGTCGCTGTTCTGCCATTTTTAACTAAGATGGTGTAAAGAAATAACTTGGAGTTGAATTTGAATGTCAGAAGATCGGTAGATCGTACTTTATTGCCAGGAAACTCAAAACAGTTTTTTTACAGTCATTTCTCAACAACTTTAGTCATTGATTCTGGTCTCCAACGCCAGTTTCTTGCCCTGCAACAGACATTTTTCAGTAGTTTAATCACTGTAATTTGACAATACAATACTTATTTGTGCCATTCAGCTCAGCAATTCATAAATTAACAATACTCACAGTACAGCAATGGCCAAGCTAATGTCAATGTCTTTTTTAATGATCAGTGGGCTTTCCTAATGTGTGTCAGTTCAGTAAAGGTTAAGGTCAAGTTCAGGTGATGTCATATAATCATACAAGATCACATAACAAAATCAGTTTAAGTCCTTCAGCTGAAGCTATGGCCTTAGATAAAATCAACTGAAATAAATAAATCACCAGCTTCACTCATTATTAACCAGACTGACTTAATTTCTGTCAGACATCTACAAAAGCGCTTATTGAGAATTAACAGAGATTTAGATGATGATGTTTTATTGTTTTGTTTGACGTTACCATCGTGGTAAGTAGTGTTTGCTTTAGTTGGGCTCTTGACCCTTGACTTTATAACATTATATTTTTTGGGGCTGCTGTAACTGTGTTTGTAAAGCACATTTGTTATGGCAAGGAAAACCAAAAAAGAGACTGCAACCAGGTGATGTTGGTTTGTTACTGATAATAACAGTGCAACCATCACTTAGGTTCAGTATGCAGTCTTTGTGAGGAATTATTAATCTAAAGGCTTTAATAATAATAGATCTGTGATTATACAGTATAGGACCCAGCAGTGTCATAATCGTTTATGAAGAATTTTAAAAGCATGATAAGATACAAACATTTTGAACTACTGTGTCATTTAAACACAAAGAGAAACATCAAGAATCAGTGTATGAATCTCAACAATGGTGACAATCAAAAGCTTCATGCTGCAATGCATGCTGGGTACCTAGTCTCTGTGCAGTGAGTGCACTTTGACCTCACATTAGTATGAGCACACAGTGAGGACGCTGTGAGGTTACACTTTTAGCTCACTGTTACCTCGCATTGTGACCTCATCACGAGTATCCTGTGAGCTCATGGTGAGATCACTGTGATATCAAATTGTTGACTGGGCTTAAAGTGTTTAGGCAAGGCAAGGCAAGTTTATTTATATAAAGAAAAAAGAGGTGGCTGAGTATTTTTATCAAGTGATGCAGCTGTTAAACACAATAACAGTAACAGAGCAGCTGAGGAACACTTGCAAAGAGATGAAGATATTTAAAATGAATACTCTTTGAATCAGAAGACACTGGTGTTGGAATCTAAATTAAGTGACCATACTGTTGACTGTTTCACTACATGTGGTTAAATGTACAAGACACAGTCATAGTTTGGGTCTGAGGAGTTTCAGACTGGAAGTATATATTCTTCATGAATGTCAGTGTCCAATGATATCACTTCCCTCATAGGTTTAGCACCATCAAAACAAAAGTAGTCATCATTCTAAGGACCACAGCTTATCTGTGAAGACGTACTGGAAGACACAAGAACAAAAAAATGCAAATAGAGGACTTTTATGATAATGTTACATGCAGAAGTGTTAAGAACACAACTGGACCTCAAACGCACCGCAACGATGAAAGAAAAGCTCGCAAACACAGTAAGAAGAAAGTTTAATTTGAAATAAAAATGATGTCAGGATGGTTTCAGGAAATGATAACTGTTAGATTAAATTATTTTATTTATTTATTTATTTTTGATATAAGATGTCAGTGTCAATATTTCTGCTTTTCTGATTTTTCCGATTATTCCAGATGTTTGCCATTATATATATATTAAAAAAAACTAGATTTTTTAAACCTAATTTTCTGATAATATGGAGTGCATTAAGTAATATCTTTGTGTTTTCTTTCTGTCTGACAGGAGGAATGAGATATTTGGTGCTGATCACTGTGTGTCTTGGGATCATTTGTCTTCTTCTGATTGCTGCCATCATCCTGCAGCATTTTCTGGCCGCTAATAAGCGAGGTTAGTACTAATCATTTTTTGCTTCTTTTTTTTTTTTGCTTTTGTATGGAGTTTTAAAAAGTCTGTGGTTCTCTCAGGATATCTGTGGGGTCCAGATGGCTTGTTCATATCCAATGAGTTGAAGAGCTGGTCTGACAGCAGGCAATACTGCAAGGATCGTGGAGCTGATCTGGTTATTATCAACACTGAAGAGAAGCAGGTGCCCAGTCAACAATTTTAAGTTCTAAATACTTTTTAAAAACATTTTTTGGTTATGGGAACATTCTACATGTCCAGTTTTCTTAATGTTAGTGAAACTTTTTTAAGGTTAGTATTGATGTTTCTTCAACTTAATTTTCATTAATTAGTCAGCATTCTAGGAACATTGATTTGTAATGTTTCAAGAACATAAAATTGTTCAGTTTTCTTAATGTTAATAGAACATTATTTAAAGGTTAGTATGATGTTCTGAAATGTTCTTTCAGCCGGTTTTATTAACATCTCAGCATCTACACAATAAAATCCTCAGTGTTAAATGAACACTACTCTGTGTCTGTATGTCTAGATAAAGAGACCAACTGAAACACAACAACTACAATTGACATACATTCACGGCCTTAGATGAAAACAACTGAAATAAAACACATTAAATCTCTGAAGATGTCAGCAGAGGAGAATTAAACAACTCCACAAACAGCATCACCAGCTTCACGCATTACTAACCACTTTGATTTTATTTCTGTCATGCAAACGTTCTTATTGAGAATTAACAGAGGTTTAGGTTCATAGTTTTATTTCATTTGAAGTTACCATTTTGGTCAGTAGTGTTTGCTTTGGTTGGACTCTTGACCCTTGACTTTATATGATTGCTTTTTTTTCTGTTGTTTGATACTGTTGAAATCATCATGTAGTGGCTCAACAATTATTTTACGTTTTGCATTGTTGACTATAGTAGGCCTTCTTTTCAACATCTTGAGTTTTAGACCATGTGAATAATTGGTTACACTTTATTTTGATAGTCCACTTTAGACATTCTACTAACTATAAATAACTTTGTAACTACACGTCAACTGCAGTGGGGATTTCTTTAAGACTGCAAGGGAAGCTCGGCTTCCCCTATAATGTCAAAAAATTAATGGTCAAATAAGTACTATTGTGTTAACATTTTATTGACTAAAAATGTGTTAGAACATGTTCATCTCGAAGACGAGTTCGTTCAGAATCAGCTACATATAGCAGGTCGGCTGACTCGATTTCCTTCTCATACAGTCCCGTAGCATCACAGTGCATTTCCCTGTTGAAGTCTAGCGTCCATTGACTTCAATGGGGCTGCTTTTAACAGTTTTTTTCAGTGCTTCGAAACTAGACAGTCATTGGATAAATGCTGCGATTATGTCTCGCCCACGGACGCTCAGCGTCTCTGGGGTGAATGGAGGAGTGGGCTGGCCTGGACTCCGGGCTTCTGCGTGACGATTGGAGGATCTGTCGAAAGACTGCATCTCAGTTTGATTGACAGCGGTTTTGTACTATAAAATGTCACTGACGCTATTCGTGGATTTTGCAAGTGTAGTCGAAAGACAAACTTATTTCTTGGTATTTGCTTGGCGAAATTGCTAGCCAATTTTTATCATACATTTCACACAATTATACACTAGGGTTGCACGATACACCGGTACTACAGTAGTATCGAGATACTAAAGCTTAAAAATACCTGTGGTGCCATTGCATTTTTTAAACGGTAGTATCGTCCATATGGTACCGTAAGATATGTTTTAAACATTTAAAACGTTCATTTGAACATGCATGCCAGCAGAAACATTACAAGTTGATTGCCAAATGTCTTTCTGCTGTGCTCTGTGTAGTATAGTCTGTGTATACGCGTTATATGGTATTGAGTGGTTCAGTGATTCAGTCACGAACTTCTGCCACCTGCTGGCCGTTTTTAAGTTTCCCGTCTAAAAGTAGGCATATTACATTATTTCCCAACATATTTCTATATTCAGAATTTAGTATTTAAAACATTAATCTCATAACATTATTTATGCAATTATAAATACAGTCTAAATGTATAAATGCCACATCTAAATGTCACTTATTGCAGCTTCTGTGCAGTGCTAAGATGAGTTTTGTTTAGATCATTTCATGGATAACAATAGCCAGTCATTCATTCACATTAATTATGAAAATGAGCTTCCCGTCTTTGAAAGACCAGAAGCCGCCACTGGTCAACTGATTCTCAATAATTAGCAACTACATGTCTACTGACTCTCAGGGTAGACCATTACAATAGATATAGGGTTAGTGGAAAAAGTTGACATATTTGCAAAGTTTCTTATAGTCAGTATGTTGTGCAATCAAAATAAAGTGTTAAAAGATATTAAGCAGACAGTCTACTAATACTCTAATGACTGCTAGTTGACATATAGCTGCAAAGTTACTTAATATTAGCAGAACAGCTAAAACTACAATATTTAAATAAAGTGTTTTTAATTTTATATAATTTTATAAATATGATGTGCCCTAAAAACCCTTCATTTATGGCACACTTGGACATGAAGAATCGGCATACGAATCTCAACAATGGTGAAAATCAACAAAATATTCAGATAAACAGATCTTTGCTCATCACAAAACAAGTTACTAAAAGGTCAAAACAAAAAATAGCAAAAAATAAAAAGTAGTAAGAATAAAAGAAAACACTAAAAAAGTTCAGGTGCATAATTTATTCATGTTGCAATGCATTCTGGGAGCCATGGATGAGTTTTGATTGGTGCACGCAGAATGCACTGCAGCGTGGAGCTTTTTGTTGGCTGTCACCATTGTTGAGATTCATATGCTGTTTCTTGATGAATGTTTGCATCTCATTTGTACAAAACGTCTTGTGTGCGAAGTAATTTCACAGTAATTTTCACATCAAATTACCAGATAAAAATATTAACAATGTTAATTTATTCTTGCACAGCACTTTATCATAATTCATTATTAATTAGCTAAGTCTACCAGTTCACATTTTCTTTTGGTTTTTGCTGTAACAAATATGTTTGTTTTGGGGGCTTTTAAACGCAGCGTCATACCAACCAAAAAATAACTGTTGTAACAAAGTCAAGGGTCAAGAGCCAAACTAAAGCAAACACTAACCACAATAATGGTGATTTCAAACCAAACAAACTCAACATCTAAACCTCTGTTCTCAATAAAAAAAAAAAAATGTAAAAATTTTTTTAGACATAAGACAGAAATAAATTTAAACTGGTTAGTAATAATTGAAGCTGCTAATGTAATGTGTTTTCTTTCAGCTGAATTAATAGGGCTGAGACTGGAAGTCAGTTGCACTGTGTTTCTGTTCATCTTTATTATTTTTTTTATTTATTTATTTATTTTTGTTCTGTTTCGCCTTCCTTCAGTAATTGTGCTTGTTAACAGCAGGTGTTAATCACTAATGCTCAATCATCATCTAATTAATCACTTTCAATTCAATCCAACACTGCTTTAGTGTTATTTGAACACTAGTGTGGACACATATGAACATTGAGCTTCCACAAGTTTCACTAACTTTATGAAAAGGTTATATATATATGTTAAGATTAATCATTTTTAAAGTAGTTTACTGATAATTCTTATGATGTTGATGGAATTGCTATGTTCTCATATTTTAGGGAGAAAATGTTCTTAGAACAACAGTCTTGAAGTGTCTTTAAACATTAGAAAGTCAACAAACTTCAGATGATTAAGGTTAATGATCAGACATACAAGTAGTAACATTTAAAAAAAAACAAAAAACCTTTAGATGGACATCTACTAAAATTAAGTTAAGTTGTGACGTATTGTCAAGTATGGTGACCCATACTCGAAATGGTGCTCTGCATTTAACCCATCCAAGTGCACACACACAGCAGTGAGTAGTGAACAAGTGCACACATGCACACACACAGTGAGCACACACACCCAGAGCAGTGGGCAGCCATGCTCCAGCACCCGGGGAGCGATTAGGGGTTCGGTGCCTTGCTCAAGGGCACCTAAGTCATGGTATCAAAGGTGGAGAGAGTGCTGTTCATTCACAATCCCCACCTTCAATTCCTGCCGGCGCAAGAATCAAACCAGCAACCTTCAGGTTACAAGCCCGACTTCCTAACCATTAGGCCACGACTTCCCCAAACTTTCCAGAAACAATATATAAGTAACATTGTTGTGTCAACAGAATATTCCCTGTTAGCTGAGAAGGATGTTCAAGAATGTTTTCTCCCATTATTATGAGAACATTTAAAAAACCTTCTACAAACAACGTGTAAATAACATTTTTGTCTAACCATTTGAGAACATTATTAAAGACCAGATAACTTTGAACAAACGTTATATTAACATTACTGGAGGAATGTTTGTTTATAACCATGAGAGAATGTTAGTCAAGTTCTGAGAACGTTCCCTGTTAGCTGGGTGAGTTTGTGTGAGTGTCTGTTAATGAATGAAATGAATCCCACTTATTCCTGTGCTTTGTTCACACACAGAGACACATATCTTCATTCATCAAGGAAAGTGTGTGGATCGGTTTGTCTGACAGAGAGAATGAGGGCAACATGAAATGGGTGGATAATTCACCAATGAATCAAGGGTAAGAGATAAAACACTCACAGAAAACCACTGTGGATTTATTTGTTTTAGTCTTTTTATTCTTATTTTAAAAATAAGACCAACGAGAAGATTTGCTGAATACACAGCTCTTACACAAACCCAACCAACACAACCACGAAAGACAATTCTCACAAATACATTTTATTAAAAGATTATTCTCTTTCTCTCATACTTTTCTTAAATTTTAACTTCTGCTCTCTTATGTTTACTCTTGAAACTGAAACTGTCGTGCTGCTGTGAGTATTGTTGATTACTAAGTTGTTTGTGACATTCCTCATTTAATTAGTAAATGGATGAAAACTTTCAGTAAACATTCAGATCACTAAAAATCTGACACAATTTATTCAGGTTCTGGGCTGAAGGTGAGCCAAATAACCATCATGGTAAGAGCGAGGACTGTATTGAATTGTATCCTTCAGAAAACAGCCTGAGCAACTGGAATGATCTCTCATGCTCCGATAAGAGAAAAGGGATTTGTGAGAAATAGTGTTTATCCTGTCTTCATGCTTGTAATTTTTTTGTTGAATTATTGTCTTTTAAATCACTGTTTATCATTTGTTGGTCTGAAGCGTTCCATGTTACAGGTGACAATCACAGTAGACTACAGAAGTCTAAAAATAGCCCTGATTCTGCCTATTATTCTGATGTTGAGTGTCTGTAAAATTGCTTTTGAATTGAATGGCTTTCTCTATGAATAAAATGGTCAATAACCATTATTACCATAGCAAATGGCATCTTTGTTTTTATTTAATATTATTATTGTGTATCTGCTTCATTATCCTTGATTGACAATTAATCAGTGTTATATTGTGAAGAGAGACTGATGCAATTTTAAATCTCTCCTTCACATTTCAGATCACTTTTCTCAAGCTTCCACGTTTTTGCTTTGTGCTTTGTGAGTTAGTCTTTATAGAATGCTGTTAGTGGATATCACAGTAATGTGCGCTTAACAGGCAAACAAATCAGTGTACACCAGGGATTCAGAAGATGCTTTCCTGTTCACTAGCCAACACAACATCAACAAATTACATTGCCCTTTTTAGCGCTGCCCTTTTTCTTCTGTCTTCTGTTTGCATTTCCACAAAGTTAAGTTAAAGGTGCAGTGGGAGATCTTGGAAAATGCTAACTTTAGCCTGATAGAACTGAAAGCGAACGTCTCACCCTCCCCGTAAATTGCTGTCCAAAGCCACGTCCCCTGAACGCATATACACACACAGATCAGACGACCAGAGACAACATTACTATAATACACCATGTGTCATTCACTAGTGAGAAAACTAGTACAGTTAGTAAAAGTAGTACAACAGCAGAAAGCAAGATCAGGTTGTTGATGTTTGCCTGCCATTCTCGCTCTGTTTGCACAGCGTGCGTGAACGTGCTGATGAAGTATCCTGTCTGCACAAACCGAATGTGCAGAGGCATGCAAATTCATATACTGACAAGCAGATAGGAAAAGCCAATAAAAATGACACACAACGAGCCTATGTTCACTCTCAATGAGATCAGTTCACTAATAGATAATTGTCATTATAAACATACAACAACCAACTACTGATCGTTTTCTCTGGGCTTTTGAGTTGCAACAAATACAGGTGCTGGTCATATAATTAGAATATCATCAAAAAAGTTGATTTATTTCACTAATTCCATTCAGAAAGTGCAACTTGTATATTATATTCATTCATTACACACAGACTGATATATTTCAAATGTTTATTTCTTTTCATTTTGATGATTTAACTAACAACTAAGGAAAAACTCAAAACACCTCCAAAGGCCTTTAAAAGGTCTCTCAGTCTAGTTCTGTAGGCTACACAATCATAGGGAAGACTGCTGACTTGACAGTTGTCCAAAAAGACGACGTTGACACGTTGCACAAGGAGGGCAAGACAAAAGGTCATTGCAAAAGAGGCTGGCTGTTCACAGAGCTCTGTGTCCAAGCACATTAATAGAGAGGTGAAGGGAAGGAAAATATGTGGTAGAAAAAAAGTGTACAAGGGATAACCGCACCCTGGAGAGGATTGTGAAACAAAAGCCATTCAAAAATGTGGGGGAGATTTACAAAGAGTGGACTGCAGCTGGAGTCAGTGCTTCAAGAACCACTACGCACAGACGTATGCAAGACATGGGTTTCAGCTGTCGCATTCCTTGTGTCAAGCCACTCTTGAACAACAGACAGCGTCAGAAGCATCTCGCCTGGGCTAAAGACAAAAAGGACTGGACTGCTGCTGAGTGGTCCAAAGTTATGTTCTCTGATGAAAGTAAATTTTGCATTTACTTTGGAAATCAGGGTCCCAGAGTCTGGAGGAAGAGGGGAGAGGCACACAATCCACGTTGATTGAGGTCCAGTGTAAAGTTTCCACAGTCAGTGATGGTTTGGGGTGCCATGTCATCTGCTGGTGTTGGTCCACTGTGTTTTCTGAGGTCCAAGGTCAACGCAGCCGTATACCAGGAAGTTTTAGAGCACTTCATGTTTCCTGCTGCTGACCAACTTTATGGAGATGCAGATTTCATTTTCCAACAGGACTTGGCACCTGCACACAGTGCCAAAGCAAACAGTATCTGGTTTAAGGACCATGGTATCCCTGTTCTTAATTGGCCGGCAAACTCGCCTGACCTTAACCCCATAGAAAATCTATGGGGTATTGTGAAGAGGAAGATGAGACACCAGACCCAACAATGCAGAAGAGCTGAAGGCCACTATCAGAGCAACCTGGGCTCTCATAACACCTGAACAGTGCCACAGACTGATCGACTCCATGCCACGCCGCATTGCTGCAGTAATTCAGGCAAAAGGAGCCCCAACTAAGTATTGAGTGCTGTACATGCTCATACTTTTCATGTTCAATTTTTTACAATTGGCCAAGATTTCTAAAAATCCTTTCTTTGTATTGGTCTTAAGTAATATTCTAATTTTCTGAGATACTGAATTTGGGATTTTCCTTAGTTGTCAGTTATAATCATCAAAATGAAAAGAAATAAACATTTGAAATATATCAGTCTATGTGTAATGAACGAATATAATATACAAGTTTCACTTTTTTAATGGAATTGGTGAAATAAATCAACTTGTTGATGATATTCTAATTATATGACCAGCATCTGCATGTTTGAGGAACACATGGTTACAACAGGCAGAGAGAGAGAAAAAAAAAAGCAGAAATAAAACAACTAACACAGAAGTCAAGGGTCAAGAGCCCAACTAAAGTAGACACTGATGTCTAACATGGTTACTTCAAATGAAACAATAAATCAACAGCTAAACCTTAGTTAATTCTCAACTTACATGGTTTAAGCCAAGGGGAATTGGTTTGAGTTACCCTAACTTCTTGGGTTTTACAGTGTGGTTTAAGGTAATACGTTTCCTCAAATGGTTTGAGTTAACCTAACTTGGGTTTTTAAGGCAATCAGTTTACTCAAACGGTTTGAGTTAACCTAACTTGGGTTTTTATGTCAATCGGTTTACTCAAACGGTTTGAGTTACCGTAACTTGTCGGGTTTTACAGTGATACATTTTTACTGATTTAAAATTTATCGATCTGAGGTACTGTATATTTGCATCTCATTACAGCTTATTTAAAAAATGTGTTCATTAGCATAAATGTTTGCCTTTCATTTTAAGAGGCAAGTACTATCCATGTTATGTAGAAAACTTTGAAAATAAACATAAATCTAAAAGAAAGAGAATTGTTAAATAAAAGATTAGTATTTCTAAAACATCTTTGCAGTATATAAATATAAATAAATAGTTGATTCAACTGGGTTCGTCAACCATAACTCCTTCCAGTACAGTCGGGAACCTTGGATTGTGATAGATGATCAGTTAAGCTTCAAAGACCATATTGCTACAACGGCCCGGTCCTGCAGATTTGCCTTATACAACATTAGGAAAATTAGACCCTTCCTGTCTGAGCAAGCTGCACAACTCCTTGTCCAAGCTCTTGTTCTGTCCAGACTGGACTATTGTAACGTGCTCTTGGCAGGCCTTCCCACAAGTATTATCAAGCCTCTACAACTGATCCAGAATGCAGCAGCCAGAGTGGTCTTTAATGAACCGGGGAAAGCACACGTTACCCCTCTCTTCATCAGGTTGCACTGGCTACCAATAGCCGCTCGCATCAAATTCAAGGTACTGATGTTTGCCTACAAGACGACAACTAGCACTGCACCAATATATCTAAACTCACTACACTGTAAAACCCAACAGTTAGGGTAACTCAAACCGTTTGAGTAAACCGATTGCCTTAAAAACCTGACAAGTTAGGTTAACTCAAACCGTTTGAGGAAACTTATTGTCTTAAAATATTTAAGTTTTTTAAAACTAATAGTTATGAGTACTCTGAACTTATTTCAGCTGAGTTCAGTAAATAAGATATATGCCCAACAAGTCACGGTAACTCAAACTGTTTGAGTAAACCGATTGCCTTAAAAACCCAAGTTAGGATAACTCAAACCATTTGATGAAACTTATTGTCTTAAAACTTTTACGTTTTTAAATCTAACAGTTATGAGTGCCCTGAACTTATTTCAGTTGAGTTCACTAAAATAAGATATACATTGCAGTTAATTAAGTGATTAATTAAGTGCTGATTGAGCATTAGTGATGAACACCTGCTGTTAACAAATATGTTCGAAGAACAACTAACACAGAAGTCAAGGGTCAAGAGCCCAACTAAAGCAGACACTGATCTCTAACATGGTTACTTCAATTGAAACAATAAATCAACATCTAAACCTTAGTTAATTCTCAATAAGATCTTCTGTAGATGTCTGACAGAAATAAAGTCAGTCAGGTTATTAATAAGTGGAGCTGGTGATGCTGTTTGTGGGGTTGTTTAATCAGATTTTGAGATTTAATGTATTTTATTTCAGTTGATTTCATCTAAGCATGTGTCTAAAGTCAGTTGTTGTTCTTGTGTTTCTCTTTCTGTCAGTGATTCTGTTTGTTAACAGCAGGTGATCATCACTAATGCTCAATCAGCACTTAATTAATCACTTAATTACTTAACTGCAATGTATATCTTATTTTAGTGAACTCAACTGAAATAAGTTCAGAGTACTCATCACTATTAGTTTAAAAAAACTTAAATGTTTTAAGGCAATCAGTTTCCTCAAACTTTTGAGTTACCCTAACTTGTTGGGTTTTACAGTGTAGTTCAAACTTATGCAACCTCCAGAAGCTTGCGTTCTGCAAGTGAACGACGCCTTATGGTGCCATCACAAAGAGGTACCAAATCTCTCTCACGGACCTTTTCCTGGACTGTGCCCATCTGGTGGAGTGACCTCCCGATCTCAATTCGTACAGCTGAGTCTTTAGCCATTTTCAAAAATCATCTAAAGACACCTGCACCTGCACCTGACCAACTAATACCAACACTTACCTATTATGTCTCTGTCTGTCTTTAAAAAAAAAAAAAAAAAAAAAACCTAGCTACATCTGCTGTGCTGGACTAACTGAGACTTGTCATGGCACTTGGAAACTGCTGCACTCTCGATGATCTGATTGTTTCTATTGTTCTCATTTGTACGTCGCTTTGGATAAAAGTGTCTGCTAAATGATTAAATGTAAATGTAAAATAATTTGTTACCCCGCTGACTTAAATTTTTTTATTTAGTCAACTAAAATATTCCAGTTGTCCCTTAACCTCTTAACTGTCACCGTCCACCCTGTGGGACGCCTACCTTTACTTCACTATTTTACAATTAAATCCTAATCTAATCATGACAAACTATATATCGTTGGAAAGGTCTAAGACTCCTAAATAGGTATTTTACCACTTTTTCTGTTAAAAAATTATGTAGGAAAAGTAATAGATTAATTTATGACCAGAGGTGTCAAATCCAGGGTCAGAAAGTAAAAGTCCTGCCATGTGTTTATTCCACCCATGAACTCAGCAGCTGATTTCACCAGAGGAGGAACCAACTCATTCCTTTCAAGTCACAAGCAAGTTTCGAGTCAAATCCCAAGACCTCAACGAGTTGAGGTAATTAAGAGATAATTGAGAGACTAATTAAATGTTGATTGTGCATTAGTGATGAACACCTGCTGTTATTGAGAATTACAGAGGATCAGATGTTGATGTTTTATTGGTTAAAACGATGCCACCATCATGGAGATCAGTGTTTGCTTTAGTTGGGCTCTTGACCCTTTTAGTAACTGAGAACGGATTGCTTTTAAGCAATTGCAATATTGCTTCACAGCAAACATTTGCACATTGCTGAATTAAAAGCTTGAGGAAGCAGATGAGCTTACACTTTTGGCTTTTATGTCACTTGAATGAACATCATGAAGGTGTTTCTCTTTGGTTTATTTACTGACGTTCAGCTGTTACAGAACTGCAGGAATTTACTATTAAACAAATGCCATCGTAATATTAAATATTGGAAAAATTAAGAATTATATTGCTCAGGCTTTTAGACATGAACACTTATCATACGATCCTCAACAGTGGTGACAATAATTATTCATACTGTAGTGTTACCCAGCATGCATTGCAGCATGAAGCATTTTGTTGATTGTCACCATTGTTGAGATTCATACGCTGGTTCTTGATGTCTGTGTGTGTCTGAGTAGGACTGGAGTTTAAATATTTAAATGCATTAGATTTAAAATTCTTTCTCTATAACTGCTACAGCAGTAAATTCATTGCGTACTGTGGTTTCACAGAGTTGTTTATTCAAAAGCAGAACATAAATTAAAAAAATGAAAATGTTGTATGTGTATATATATATACACACAGTATATCGGATGCAAACAGGTAAGCACCTGATGATTACCTCATCATATGAAAACAACTAACAGTTGCTCACTGCACAGCACTGACCTCTCCGCTTTACAACAGCACATGCATTGCTACAGAGAGATTTAACACAGGAGTCAAGGGTCAAGAGCCCAACTAAAGCAAACACTGATCTACATGATGGTGGTATCATTTTAACCAATAAAACATCAACATCTGATCCTCTGTGATTCACAGTAACAGCAGGTGTTCATCACTAATGCACAATCATCATTTAATTAGTCTCTCAATTATCTCTTAATTACCTCAACTCATTGAGGTCTTGGGATTTGACTCGAAACTTGCTTGTGACTTGAAAGGAATGAGTTGGTTCCTCCTCTGGTGAAATCAGCTGCCGTGTTCATGGGTGGAATAAACACATGGCAGGATTTTTACTTTCTGACCCTGGATTTGACACCTCTGTTTATGACAAGAGTGCACCTGAAAAAAATCTACATCATGACATGAATTCTGACCTTTGTCACAGAAAGTCTTCTTAGTTGCCTTTTTCTCTATCACGAATTAGAAATCATAAGAAATTATTTATCAGTAGAAAACTTAAAATTTCAAAATTCATCCTTTGAAACCCATTTTAAAATCAGACATTGCATTACCATGTAAATGGTACATTAAAATCATGTTACAAAATATTTTCATTCATGAATTATAAAAAATTAAGTTTGGATAGTGCACTATAATGTCTCTGTTCAAAACTGTGGGTGACAGTTAAGGGGTTAAATTAACATTTCAAGTTGACTAAACTAAAAATTATAAATCAGCGGGGTAACAAATTATTTTAAGTTGAGTTTTTTTTTTTTTTGTTGTTGCTGTTGTTTTGTTTTTTTACGGTGTGGTTGCTCTGACAGATCTTTTAACACTCAGTAGGACTGACTTTTATTCATTAGATGAACTAAAGTTTTTAAGTTGTCGGTTGCTAGTTGAGTTAACTTAAAAAAGTTGATTGCGATAGGTTGCCTTATTTTTTTGAGTTAGGTCAACTTTTTTTTTACAATTACTGTTTTTGTATTCTTTAAAGGGGTAGGTTTAGGGTTGGGGTAGGTGTAGAGATAAAACACAATGCATGAACTCAAAATGTTGAGCAGGTTGAGAGGAGGCAGTTCAAATATCAGTCACCGGGGGACATTCTACTTCCTGTTTCTCAACACTATCACAGAGATATCACAGTGCTCTCACATGATGAGCTCATGAGTGCATGCACAGCTAACAGATTTCTGTTATAAGAACCTTCTCCAAACATACAACTGACTTCCAGACACAGCCTTCAATGAAATCAACTGAAATAAAAGAATCACAAGCTTCACTCATTATTAACCAGACTGACTTTACTTCTGTCAGATATCTACAAAAGTGCTTATTGAGAATTAACAGAGATTTAGATGATGATGTTTTATTTTTTTGTTTGACGTTACCATCATGGTGAGTAGTGTTTGCTTTAGTTGGGCTCTTGACCCTTGACTTTATAACATTATATTTTTTGGGGTTGCTGTAACTGTGTTTGTAAAGCACATTTGTTATGGCAAGGAAAACCAAAAAGAGACTGCAACCAGGTGATATTGGTTTGTTATTGATGACAACACAGTCATCTTCTAGATTCAATATGCAGTCTTGGTGAGGTTTTATTAATCTAAAGTTTCTAAATATAATAGCTCTGTGATTATACAGCATAGGATCCAGCAGTCTCATAATCAGTTATGAAGAATTATAAAAGCATAAGACACAAACATGATTAACTACCCTGTCATTCAAAAACAAAGAGAGACATCAAGAATCAGTGACAATCAAAAGTGTCATGCTGCAGTGCATGCTGGGTACCTAGTCTCTGTGCAGTGAATGCACTTTGACCTCACATTAGTATGAGCACACAGTGAGGGCGCTGTGAGGTTACACTTTTAGCTCACTGTTAACTCACATTGTGACCTCATGTGAGTTTCAGATTTATTTATTTTTTTTTAGTATACAGCATGTGGTTGAGTACAATACACAAATATGGGTCTGCAGAGAGTCAAAGGCCAGTGTTAAATGAAATTAACTTCCTGTTTGGGGTCATCACTAGGCTATTAAAAAAAAAGAGAAGTATTACATGTATTTTCTTGGAACACAGAATTTCTGCTTTCTTTTTAAGTGTATTAACATGGACATATTTGCCATGGAATTTACTTTTTAGTATGTAACTGTTTGACAACACTCTCTAAAAAACCTGTTTATTTTTTAAAAACAAAGACGGACTAAAACACATTATTTCTAATATGGAGTGTATTCATTAATATTTGTATGTTTTCATCCTATTAGTCAGGAGAAAGATGTTTGGTGTTGATCACAGCAGGGCCGTAACTAGTTTACACCAGAGCGGCATCAAGATTATCAAAGCACTTTTTAAATAATGAGCACTTTTAAACCAATGAGGGAGACCAGTCTAACAATATAATTTTTTTGTCATCCTAAAAAATATATTGTTAGACTGGTCTGCCTCAGTGGTTTAAAAGTGCTCATCAGTGTCAAAATGTTTGAGATGGCCAATCAAATCGAAGAAGGTGGGATTTATCTTTAACCTAATTCCAGTGTGACACTTCATTTTTTAATGGTCAAAGAGGTTAAATGCAAGTATAGCTAAGCAATATTTTACAGCTGTTTCATGGTAAAATTTTTAAAAGACCGTCAGTTATGTCCAGTGATGCAAATATCTCTTTGTTTTTTTTTTTTTGTTTTTTTTTTTATTAAAATAGCCTATAGACTTTAGTTTGAAATATTTACGTAGTGTTATCCATGACTGAATGTGACGAGGCAAGAAAAAATAACAGAGCTGTTTTCAAAAAAAGTGTATGATTAAAAAATATATGTAATTTGCCTTAGTTTTAATGTTAAAATATTTAAACTAATTTTTCTTTAACTCTGCAGACCCGTATACGGGTCGAAAATGAGGTAACAACCCAGTCAACACGTGAGGTCACGCGATGATCACAGTGACATCACACCATTCTCATACGGTGATCCTCACAGTGTGAGTAATATATGAGCTCATTGTGAACTCAAAATGTTCAGCAGGTTGAGAGGAGGCAGTTCAAATATCAGTCACCGGGGGTACATTCTACTTCCTGTTTCTCAACACTATCACAGAGATATCACAGTGCTCTCACATGATGAGCTCATGAGTGCATGCCCAGCTAACAGATTTCTGTTATAAGATACAACTGAAACATACGTTACCATCATAGTGATTAGTGTTTGCTTTAGTTGGGCTCTTGACCCTTGACTTTATAACAGCTTCTCTAGAAGTCTGACAGAAATAAAGTCAATCTGGTCAGTCTGATGCTGTTTAATCAGATCTTGAGCGATTTAATATCTTCTTTTTTTTCAGTTGATTTCATCTTCAGCTGTGGCTGAAGTCAGTTGTAGTTCTTGTGTTTCTCTTTCCTTCTGTGATTCTTCTTGATAACAGCAGGTGTTCATCATTAATGATCAATCATCACATAATTATCTCCTTAACTCCAGCACTGCTTCAATTCTACTTGAACACTCTGCAGAGTGGAAACACATGAACACTGGCACAAATTAGACCAAATCATTTTTTTGAGTGTGTAGTGTGGAAACACATGAACACTGGCGCAAATTAGACCAAATCATTTTTTTGAGTGTAGCTCAGAGCTGTGAAACTTGACACCTCTGAGTCAGCAGAGGGGAGGGAGCGTGAAGAGAGAAAGGCTGCGTCTGAAATCGCATGCTACTTGTGTAGGTACTACATTTGAATTCGAACGTACTACTCGACCATTAAAAAAGTACGTTCTATATAGTATGAATGAGGGTAGTATGAATGGAATTCGGACGTACTACATCCACCATGTTGATGTTGTCACGTGTCATATGTCTTCACAACAGCGTGAAAATTTAAAGAGCCCACTTCACTGTGCGAGCACCGTTAATGATTTAAATTCTTACCGCTTAACGAACTGTCTATTTAAAGAGAGCAGCGTTAACAAGCTGATGTACTACATTGAGGTTAACGTAACTCCATCTGATCGGTAATGATTAGAGATCTTTTTACATCCAATTCACAAAATCGTTTCATCTGTTTGTTAAACCCTCAACAAGTTGTTTACTTGGATGATGTTAAACAAGTACAAGTTAACCACAATGAACATCAACAACGTTTTTCCCTGAGGTACTTGCACTTGAAGACAGCCGCGTCGCGGCTTTCCGCCATTTTTTCGAATATGACGCCTCCTCTCCCGCAGCCTTATGGGATAGTAAAGTGTCCATCGTTTGCCAACTACAAAATTCGGGTGGAAGCAGTAGATCATCCGGGTACTTCTCGTCTACTGTTTTTCTAATACTATGAATTCGGACATACTACTCGCATACAGTATGCAGTTTTTCGCATACTATATAGTAGGGAAGTATGCAATTTCGGACGCAAACAGAGTGTCCGGTTGAGAACTGACCCCGTGGCCTTCTGGGAAATGTAGTTTACTGAACTGTTTTGAAGACGGGAATGACGCAGTGGAAGCCCAGTCAACAATTTGATCTCACAGTGATGTCACCATGAGCTCACAGGATACTCGTGATGAGGTCACAATGTGAGGTAACAGTGAGCTAAAAGTGTAACCTCACAGCACCCTCACTGTGTGCTCATACTAATGTGAGGTCAAAGTGCACTCGCTGCACAGAGACTAGGTACCCAGCATGCATTGCAGCACGAAGCTTTTGATTGTCACCATTGTTGAGATTCATACACTGATTCTTGATGTCTCACTTTGTGTTTAAATGACACCATAGTTGAAAATGTTTGTGTCTTATCATGCTTTTAAAATCCTTCATAAACGATTATGACACTGCTGGTTTCTATTCTGTATAATCACAGAGCTATTATAAAAACTTTAGAGTAATAACTTCTCACAAAGACTGCATACTGAATCTAGGTGATGGTTGCGCTGTTATCATCAGTATCACCTGGTTGCAGTTTTTTTTGTTTGGTTTTCCTTGCCATAACAAATATGCTTTTCAAACACAGTTACAGCAGCCCCAAAAAATATAATGTAATAAAGTCAAGGGTCAAGAGCCCAACTAAAGCAAACACTACTCACCACGATGGTAACGTCAAACAAAACAATAAAACATCATCATCTAAATCTGTTAATTCTCAATAAGCGCTTTTGTAGATGTCTGACAGAATTAGGAACCCCGCTCATATTTTTGAATTCACAATGAGTTCACATATTACTCACACTGTGAGTATCACCGTATGAGAATGGTGTGATGTCACTGTGATCATCGCGTGATCTCACGTGTTGACTGGGAGGCTAACACATTGGCGTTGCGGATAAAGCAATCTTTGGATATAAAAATATAAGTTATAGATCATGAGAATTATTAGCGGCACCGTGGAGAGGAGAGGACGCGCGTCTGGTGAGCATGCTTGAGCGCTTTTTCCTCCGTTCTTTATTATAATGTTTACTGTGATGCATGAAAGCCCAGCTAACAGTCTGATGTAATGAGAAGTACAGTACAGGATGTATTTTAGTAAATATACAGTAAATATACATATATTATTACAGTGCAGTGTGGATGAACAGGTGTTTGTTTGTTTGACCCTCTGATGATAGGAGAGCAGCCACAGACCGCGTTAGCATCACAGAGGAGCTATTAGCATGTGTTTTTGACTGGCAGATGAAGGATGCAGGGATGCAGGGAGCAGGTGGAGAGGTGAGCTGATGCTCCAAACAGTATACCAATACAGAATGCACATAAATGGGATGATATAAAGCTGTTATTTGAAAAATTATTTTTTCTGGTACATTTTGGCATCTAGTGGCATCAAACTAAGTAAGTTGAATTTACCTAGCCCTATATAGAACCTGATTTAGTTTCAAAAAAACTTTTTTTTACAAAAAGTCAAAAGGCGCCTATGTTTTTGTGTGTGTGTGTTTATTATAATATTTGAAACACATATAATGTTATTTATAAAAAAAATTACACCCATCTGTTATAGTTCAAAGGGTTTTCTTTCAAATGAAACCATTTTTTTTCATTTACTCCATTGTATGTGTGCAGGGTAAACATTTGAATTTGAGTGTGAAAATTTAGGCGAACATTCCCCCCAAAAAACCCTGAGCATAAGTGGTTTACTTTACTTTATTCCCTAAAACTGCTGAAAACAGCTCTTTTAAAAACCACAACCATAAATATATTTTACTAAAAGAAAAGTTTTTTTTTTTTTTTTTTTCCTATTTTACATTTCTGCCTTTTCACTTCTGCTATTGTTTCTGATTAACTCATCTTTGTGGTACTGACAGGGGCGTTTTTCTTCTGAAAACCTAAGGGAGAAATCAGTGCCTCATCAGAAAATAGACAAGGAAAAAACCCACAGTACTAAAATAAAACAAACCAAATATCATGAAATATGCATAAATTACTTGTTTTTCTAAAGTGACACTGTTAACACCTGTAGGTAAAGTTACAGCGAGAGGCCGCGTCTCTCTTGCCTCCCCTGAGCCCATTGAGTTTCACTAGACCAGTGCTTCCCAAACCTGTCCTGGAGGACCCCCTGCCCTGCACATTTTGTATGTCTCCCTAATCAGACACACCCAATTTAGAATAGGTTCACACTGCAGGCCAAAGTGGCCCAAATCCGACTTTTTGCCCAAATGTGACCCATATCTGATTTTCTTATGACAGTCTGAACAGCACAAATCCGATTTTTTCAAATCAGGCCCAGGCCACTTTCATATGTGGTCCTAAATCGGATACATATCCAATGTTTTGCAATGCGACTTCAGTCTGAACGGCCATGTCGCATTTCATACAATTTTTACGTCATTGAAATGTGACAGACGCCACAATTCTGCACTGGATGAAATCGTGCTCTCCTTCTTAATATTCTTCTTCATATCACTTCGTTATTTAGGCTCCGATTGTACATTAACTTAAAAATTCTAAACACAAGCTAACAAGAGCAGCATCCATTTTTATTTCCGCAAACACAGTGCGCTGCGTCTTTATGTCATGTCTTCTTCAGCGCATGCGGGTCACTTCAGGGCCGTGTACGGTTCACACATGATACTGATGGCAGTCGCATTTAAATGGCAACGTGAACAACAGCGCAAAAAAAAAAATCGGATTTGAGCAAAAAAATCCGATCTGAGCATTAAGACCGGCAGTGTGAACTAAGCCTTAGTTCTTGCAGTATCTACTAATGAGCTGATGAGTGGAATCAGGTGTGTTAGATAAGGGAGACATACAAAAGGGGAAGCACTGCACTAGACCACCGAAAGCACCTCCAACCCTGTTCCTGATTAATCAAACACACCTGAACCAACTAATTAAGGTGTTCAGGGTAGTGATGGCCAGATGAAGCCTCATGACTCTTTTCAGCTTTTCAGTTTTTCAGCCAAGTGGTTCATAAAAGGGTTAATTTCTGGAGGCTTCATTTGCTCACAATACCACCTGGTGGCCAAAGAGTGTAAAACAAGCAAATATATTACAGACAGAAGTGTAAAGTCCAGGGTCAGAAAGTAAAAGTCCTGCCATATTTTTATTCCACCCATTAACTCAGACAGCTGATTTCACCAGAGGAGGAACCGAGCCATTCCTTTCAAGTCACTAGCAAGTAGGGGTGTTAATTGGATGGTTCGTCACAATACGATACGATATTGAGTCTCATACCTAGCGATTCGATATTTGCCGATACCTCAAAAAATTATACGATACGATTACGATTCGATTCAGGAGTATATCGATCGATATATTGATATTATGATATTATATACCTATTTTAAACATCATCTACATTTTTATCAACTCACAAATGCAACCAAAATATATAACATGAACATTTATCTACAATTTTCACATCCTGTACCTTAGTAGGGACATTCACAACACAAAAATAGACCTACACTTTTTTCTTTTCTTTTTTATTTAAATAATAAAGAAAATAAACAATTGGAAAAACTATTCTGGCTGCTACTATGGGCTCAGTGCTAAAAAAAATCTTTTCTACAGATAACCAAATTACAAGCAATAGTAAAATAAATACAGTAGAACAAAGACACAAGTTCAATAAACAGTGCTTTTCAGGTTTTTCGGCTCAGTCTAAAAGAAATGTTCAGGTACGCTACGGAAATTTAATAATCAAATGTAAAATAACTGCATAGTCTTCACTGTATAAATTAAATATAGATTAATCATTTTTGATGTTACAAAGGTTAAGTCAGGAGCAGTGAGCACTTGTATTTTTCTTTGACAGCATTAGATTTATTATTAGTTTGCTTTCACTTTAAGAATGAAAGCATGGATTTAATATACTGCTACACCTGTGTTTTCTTCCTCAACTGTTTATGTTAAGACATATGCCTAACTGACTGTGTTTACTAGGATATTTGCCAAAACGGTCATGTTAATGTAATTTTGTCTGTATTTATTCATCCATGCACAAAAAAGCGGAAGAGAGCTCAATTCAGTATTCGCGCAGTGTAGACGTGGCTGTCTTCAGATGTGTGCGCACAAAACTTCAGAAAAGCTTGACTGTTCCGCCAACAATCCTGAACGTCTTTTATGCTCACCTTGTGCCTTCAGGAAGTCCTTATCGAGTCCTGATACGTGAGTTTGAACGAGAACGCACGCGTTGGCGGTAATGCATAGACAGACGTTATGTGAAAATGTGGACAGTGCCAAAATATTACACGTGACATCGATGCATCGTAACGTCAGACGTCGTATCGATGTATCTATCCATATCGATGAATCGTTACAACCCTATACTAGCAAGTCTCAAGTCAAATCCCATGATCTCAAAGAGTTAAAGTTAATGAGATAATTAAATGATGATTGTGCATTAGTGAGGAACACCTGCTGTTATTGAGAATTACAGAGGATCAGATGTTGATGTTTTATTGGTTAAAATGATGCCACCATCATGGGCTCTTGTTTTTGTTTTTATTTTTTTATTTTATTTTCATGTACAGGTATATATACAGTTTTGAATAGTGTTCATGTACAAAAATCTATGTGATTCAGTTTGTTTTTTCATATCCAATGAGAAGAAGAGCTGGTCTGACAGCAGGCAGTACTGCAGGGATCATGGTGCTGATCTGGTCATTATCAACACTGAAGAGAAGCAGGTGAGTTTTCTTTACTGACTTTGTTTGTGTCTGTCGCTGAATGAGTGGAATTACATTCATCCCTTTTTTATTCACACACAGAGGTTCATATCTTCATACACAGCAAAATCCCCAGTGTCAAATTAACCCTGCTGGGTCTATATGTGTCCACACTACAGAGTGTTAAAAGTAACACCGAAGCAGTGTTAAAGTTAATGAGGTAATTAAGAGATTAATATACGTATGCAATTTGCATTAGTTTAAATTCTAAAATATTTCAACTAATTTTTCTTCTTCGCTTTATTCCTTTAAACTGCTGAAGGCATCTCTTTTAAAAACCACAACCATAAATATATTTTACTAAAAGATAAGTACTCTTGATTTAATATTTCTGCACTTTCAATTCTGCTATAGCTTCTGATTAACTTATATTTGAGTTACTGACAGAGGCATTTTTCTTCCAAGAATTCAAGGGAGAAGTCAGTGTCTCCTCAGAAAATAGAGGAGAAAAATTGACGTGGTCAAATTTCACACGTTCTGTTTTAAAGACTTTTGGCCTCTGTTCCTGCAGTGCTTACCGAGCTTTGATGACTGATGATCTGAGAGTAAGTTGACTCGTAAAAGAAAAGCTGAACATCAGTTAAGAAATGAAATACACCTTATATTTGTTACTTCGTTCTTTAATAATTATTTTGAAAGAGGAGTCACGTGACATGTTCATGAACCTATTCCCACTTGAGTAGAGCTCCGTACGTCTGGCCCCTTTTTGCAGATTTTTTTTTTTCCTTTTATTTTAAGTTTTATTCATTAATAATACTTTCCCTGATGGCATGGGAGTTGTCTCCGTCGGCTTCTCCGATTAAGAAGAAATGCAAGCTACTGATCGCGAGTGATATGATGGACAAGATGGAGAACAGTGTTACACACTTTGATGACATTCTAAGAACCGAGTTGACGGCGATGCGGTCAGTTGTTAATTTGCTATGCTCTAAATTGGATCTTCTTACAGCGGAGATGAGAGAACAAAAGAAAGTTGTCGCAGATCACGATAGGCATGTAGCCCCGCGATCAAGCAACAGGTTGTGGACTTACAGGATCGCAATAGGTGCAGCACTCTGCGTCTGGTCGGATTGCCTGAAGGTTCCGAAAAGGATGACCCTATGGGCTTTTTGAAAAAATCATTACAGTCAATCGACGTGGCTCCCATCTCTGGCGGGCAAAGAGATTGAAGTGGAGCGAGCACATCGTGTGTACACAAGGCTCTCCTCAGATCGCGCTAAACCACGGGTTTTCATCTTCAAATTGTTACGGTACACGGACAGGAAGCTCATTCTGCCGGCCACCAGACTTCACGCCCTGGTGAAAACATCCGACGAAGCAACGCTGTCTTTCTTTCCAGATTTTTCTCCAGTCACCGCAAAAAGAAGAAGTGCATTTGCACCAATTAGGAAGGAATTGAGACAAGCTGGCATCCAGAAATTTCTTCTTTATCCTGCAACACTGAAGGTCATTCTCAATCAAGGTGAACCTAAAATGTTATACTCCCCAGAAGAAGCAAGAGATTTCTCAGATCCCCTTCATCCACCAACTCTCAGTGAGCTTCAGTTGGACATTTGCTGTCTAATCGGAGAAGAGATGCTCTAAGTGGTTGGGTGATTGTTTCTTTCACTGTTCACTTTAATGTTCACTTCTTAATTCATAGTTACTAGAAGCTTTCATTGTGCATACAACAGTGTTTCCCCTACCATTATTTTAGGGGGGCGGCCCGCCCCCTCAATGGCGCCCCCCTTGAAGGTCAAGTTAATTTTATTTTCTTTGTAGCGCCAGACCACAAAAGAAGTCATTCAGTGTTACCTTCCCTATAGAACAGGTCTATACCTTGTTCTTTTATTAAACAAACTAAATAGCCTTATGTTATTTATCTTATTTACACGACGGCGTGTCATTTCTGTCTCTGTTACATGGTTGCGCTATCTGTAACGCGCGCACAGAGGAGTTCCGCCCCGGTTCGCACACACACGTAAGCGGACACACAAGTGAGCACACTCCCACTCCTATTTGTAAATATTAAGCTGCAAAACGACTATTTAAATATGACTTCTGCGTGTCTTTGTGTTAATGTATGCAGTACCGTTTCTAGGCGTAGGCGAGCTAGGCGGTCGCCTAGGGCGCCACCAGCTGAAGGGGCGCCAATGAGCGCATGTACTGGCACTACATTTTAGCAGGGTTTTGATAAAGAGTGGCACGGTCACCCTGAAATATGACTGCCGCACCCACTGGATCCCCAACATCATTGGGCTACAGTACTGTCAATCTGACGATGCCTGTATGCCATTGGATCAGAGCGCTGTCATTTGCTGCCTGATTGTTGCATGCAAAGTTTGCATTTGGAGCGCTGATCAACGCCATTAGATCAATGGGCTCTGTCAGTGCTTTGGCAAGGTAATGTTTTTTTTTTTTTGCCATTTTTTTTTGGCCAATTTAAAATATTGGTACAGTAAATAAAGTGCTCAAAATCAGTATTTTGTTTAGGCAGTATTTGTGGCAGTTGATAAATCATGTTGCGAGATTTGTCCAAAAGGTACGCGTTTTTGCAGCAATGCGCTGTTAACGGATCCGCATGTCATGTAATATTCCCAAATAAACTCTAACAGCCAATTAAAAAATATTGGTATAGTAGAATTCGGTAATTCATGAGATCAATACAGCCTTTATTAAATCGCTTTGTCGAGTTTAATGCATCCTTACGGAGGTGTCTAATGCTGATCAATTCATTCACTTCTAACAGCAATTAATGGGAGCAGCTTCATACACATAGAGGTGCAGAACTTCACGTTATTTAAAGGGGAAGTTCACGCGTTAATGAGTAACAAAGGATTAAGTAGCTGCATTGATTACTTTTATGCCACTGATCAGGCTTTTATATGTAGTTTGGGGTAACAAAGGGTTTTATAGGTTTGACAAATAATAATGCAATAACTGACACTTTAAATCAATGTTTCAAGCAACAACAACAAAACAATTGAACAAAAACAGATAGTCAAAAAGTAGCCATTGATAGTATCTAAATGTATCCAAATCCAAATGTAATAAAATTAATTTATGTGTGATTTATGTGTAAATTAGTGCTGGGCATAGATTAATCTAGATCTAGATTAATCTCATCCAAAATAAAAGTTTTCGTTTATATAATATATCTGTGTGTACTGTGAATATTTATTATGTGTATATAAAGACACACACATACAGTATATATTTTGAAAATATTTACATGTATTTACATGTATATATTTATATTAATATAATTTATATGATATATAAATATATTTAATATATAAACATAACACATTTTTCTTAAATATATACATACATGGGTGTGTATTCATATATACATAATAAATATACACAATACACACACATATATTATGTACACAAAAACTTTTATTTTGGATGAGATTAATCTAGATTAATCTATGCCCAGCACTAGTGTAAATTATGTGCAATGCCTTAGCTACTAGGGATTGTTACATAGGGCTATACAGGCATCTAGTGGCAACACAATGATATTACAGATAAGTAATATCTAAAAATATTTTGTGTAAAATGTTTATCTTAACAGTCAATTTACAAATAATGCATTCAGATTTGTGGAACTCACAATGCGCTGAATCTCCACAAATTAGTGTCGTTACTATGACAGCCAATTTGAATGTGACAAGAAACTGGTGTCTGAAAAGAATATATATATATATATATATATATATAACTTGCGGGGCGCCAATAGGGATTTCGCCCAGGGTGTCAAATTGGCTAGAAACGGCCCTGAATGTATGGCGCAGACGCGCGGGTTTGTTTACTCATACAGAAGTGTACGTGACGCTTGCGGCGATATTAACGTCTGTCTTCTCACTAAATGAGGACATAAATACATGAACAACATCTCCAGAACTGCTATGAGAGTCACTTCATGAGCATTCGACCGTTTCATTTGAGAAAAACTATCCTCATATCATATACACAGAAATGTAAAAGGTATTCACGGCAACCCGTCAAAATAAAAGTTCGGTTTCACTTGAAGACATTGGGCAGAACTTAATAGGTTACTACTACTAAAACTATTAAAACCTTATCTTTAAGGAATAATCATACAATGTCTTCAATGTTATTATCAATATTAAATCCCCTTTATTTTTATGTCGGGGAAAAAACGGAACACACCCAATCCCCCCCAGCAAAGCCGCCACTGATTATGATGTTATTTTATTTGTTATAGTTTTATTCTTTATCTCTCTTTCTTTCTTTTTTTTTCCATTTATTCATTTCTCTTTTTTTAATAGAGATATTACCTGGTCAATATGTGATTATGGGGCCAATGTTGCTGCTTCAGTAATGTGCAGGTTTTTGTTGACGCTACGGATCATATTAAGGGGTGCTGGCAGATCAAGGTTTGTTCTTGGTTTGATCTGCCATAGTTCATGGGAATGTGTTTGTTTTTTTGAATAGTGATGGGAAGGGTGGGGGTGGGGGGTGGTTTAATGGTAGACTCAACTGGTTTTATTTTCAAACATGTATTTTGTCTTATTATGCAGTAATTTTGTTTGATACCTATGACTGACCTTAATGTTCTGAGTTGTGATATTAATGGCCTAAATGGCCCTCAAAAACGTACAGGTTTTCAGATTTTTTTGCGAAGAAGAAAGATTGATGTAGTGTTAGTTCAAGAATCCCATTTGAAAGAGGAGGATATACACAGGTGCAATAAGTTTTATGAAGTGGTATCTCACTCATCTTCGGATACTAAAACCAAGGGGGTCCTAATATTGGTGCGGAAGATATTACTATGTTAGATAAAGGTTGTGATGCAGATGGTGGAATAGCACATATGGGAACAATGGTGGAGAATAGGAATATTGTATTTCTTTCAGTTTATGCCCCATGTACTCCTGAGCCTACTTTTTTCTCTGTTTTGTCAACCTATCTCTTGAAATTTTCAGATTTTGAAATTGTGTTGGTGCGGATGCGAATTCTGGTTTAGTTCACCCGGGCGTGGATGGTGTTCCAATCGATTTGTGTGCTGCTTTTGGGTTGGATTTGGGTTCCTTCGTGGATGTGATTAATTCAGGCATATTTGAAAACTACATGTTAACTAACCAACTAAACTCTGCAGGGCTGCGGCCCTCCAGGAACTGAGTTTGTCACCCCTGATTTAAAACCTGGCACATTTTATTCTGGTCGTGAGACTTCATGTTACAAGTCTCTGGCAGATCAAACTCACGGAGAGCAGGGAATACAAAAGAACAGTCTTTAATATAAATCCACTCGGAAACAGGCAGGAAAACTCAGGAATCATACAAGCAAATGTGTAACAGTGACAGTTTAATACGATTAAGGCATAAGGATACGCACATGGCAATGGTCAACCGTTTGACGGCAAATAAAAGAGCTTCAACAGAGCGTCGTCTGTATGCACGTACAAATAATTAACTGCACTTGAAGCTTTCATTTTTAATTATTTGTACGTGCATACAGACGACGGCGGTGTTGAAGCTCTTTTATTTGCCGTCAAACGATTGATCACTGCTGTGTGTGTGTCCTGTCGCAAAATGCGCGAAAAGTCCTACACGACAGTAATAGAGAATGTGAAGCTGACATCACGCCGCGTAGAGTTCTGGGAAACTGCTTTGTTTATCGGCCATACTGAGAGGATTGCGCTGCCTCTCCGCTATTGAGTTCAGGGCAGTATTTAGATTTTCTGTCGTGCATCGATATTTGCAAAAGTAACTTCGGAGAAAACTGGACAATGCAGTGTATTTTTTCACCTTTTCTCTGTGTAAAAACCCCAAGGGAAGCAGGTCGCCGAGATGACGAGATGACGCCGGATAGTAAATCTATTAATAATGTCACCGATTAACCCACTGTCACATGTCTTGTTCCCCAGACTGCTTCCGGCTTCGCTACTGTTCGGACGCTCCTGCTTATTGCTCTGCGCTTCGCTCCCTATTTATGCACTTTTCTCAGATTTCTCTAAGATTTTAACTTCAGCATATCAGCACAGTGCTCAAACAACACAGTTTTTAGAAAAGGAAGACTCTTTGCCTCCCGCTGCCAGCAGTTGACATTCCGGAGACGGGAAAACACAGCTGTCCACATTCAAACAGACGGGAAAGAAAATGCCCCTTGTGGAATCTACTTGCTGCATGAACTGCCACAGACTTCTTCAAAGGATTGCGGTTCTTGAAACAAAGTTACTTGTTGGACCTCCAAAACAGGTGGAACACACAGCAGGTCGTCATCACGGACGCCCTCAGCATACAGCCGGTGAGTCCTATGAATCTAGTGAATCTCAACAGTTCATACAAAGTGTAGAAGAACAAGCTGATCGACAGACTAATCGATGGCACAAACAGGGAGCGAGACCCAAAGGCACTCGAGACATCAGATTGTCACGAGTATCTCGTATTGCTGCGGTAGCATCCTCTACCCCAGATACGGCTATGAAAAGACTTGTAAACACTGGCATTTTACCCCTATACATCTTGAGAACCGATTTGAAGCATTAATGAATGTGGGTGAGGAATCCCCAAATGTGACAAAACATGGATTGTATCAGCCAGCAGCTAACATCGCTACTAACAGGCGCCGAGGTCGAGCAGACAGCGGCACTCAGCTCAGAGCGCAGCCGAGCCCAGGACTCTGATAGTGGGCGACTCTATTATCAGAAACATCAGTAGCAAGACTACAACTACATGCTGCTTTCCTCAAGCAACCGTCTCTGATGTGAACAAGGAACTTGAACATTCTGATGAAGCACAAGACTGCAAATCGAATCATCATCCATGTGGGAAGAACGATATTCGGAAAGAGCAGTCAGAACTGCTTAAGAAGGATTTCAGTGAACTCTTTGAAACACTTCAAAGACTTGAAGTTCAGTCGTTCATCAGTGGACCACTCCCAGCAAGAGGAACTAACATGTTTTCACGGCTGCTTGGGCTGAATACATGGCTACAAAGAACCTGCAGTACAAAAGGAGTCAACTTCATCGACAACTTCAATATTTTCTGGGGCCATAGACAACTGTTTAAACTGGACGGCTTCCACCCAAACAAACTTGGTGTGAGAGTGCTAAAGGACAATATCTATTTCTCCCTCCGTCATCCTTCAGTTTTGTGTGCCAATCCACACGGCCTCAATGGCACACACACACCTGGACAGAATATGAGTGACCACAGAACTTCATGTCAGCCTCAGAGTCATCTTGTGGTTGACACATCCCACAAGGACACTGATAACACCACGCAGCCAAAACAAACTTTCCTCATGGAAACTATCCCGGCTGAGCCCTGCCCAACGAGCTCTTCACAGACAGACTATGACGTACTACAACAGCTCCAAGACTCAGCACCCAAGGACAACTATCTGGAAAACAGCCAGGGAAGCCAGGACAACATATCACAGCCACAGGAAACACCAGAGCCAGAGCCCATCTCACCAGACACACTATCCCTCTCTCCAGAATCTCCACTTCTAAGCTTCTCACAGAAAATGGAGGAACTGGTGTATGCTGGGACCAAACTCTCCCACTCGTTTGCTGCAAGCCCCCAGATATCAACTAAAAAACGGCGGGCCCCACAACCACCAAAGACAGCTGGCCCAGCTCTCCCTCCTCCTGTGAGAGCTCTCCGACCGCTGCCACAACGACAGGGCCCAAACCCTCCTCCATCGGCTGTAGGTGAACCAAAAACAACTGATAACAGCTCTCAGTGATATGTGTCGGGTCCCCGCTATATTAGCAGCAACACTCACAAATGTTCACAGAACAAGCAGGAACCCAGTGTGCCTGTAGCCTTCTATATCTCCGTTTTATCACGTGATAGAAAGTCTAACGCCTTCTCAAGCCGTACGGCTGATCCATCTAATCTGCGGCCTGTAATGCGTCAATCTAAGATTGCTGTAGAGACAAAATGTAATTCCATCGAGTTAGCATTTTTAAACATTCGCTCACTAAAAAATAAATCATTTCTGATCAATTATTTTATAACCACAAACAACCTGGATTTTATGTTTCTAAATGAAACATGGCTTGAAGACAGCTGCAGTGCAACAGTCCTCAATGAAACAGCCCCTCCTAACTTTAATTTTACAAGTGTCTGCAGGACTGTTAGGAGAGGTGGAGGTGTAGCTGCTCTATTTAAAGATGTTTATCAATGCAAGCAAGTGTCATTTGGTCAGTATTTGTCCTTTGAATATCTAGGTATTGTGCTGAAAGGTGCTCCACGCATTCTGTTTATCATTATTTACAGGCCTCCAAAATACTCTCCAGCCTTTGTTGAAGAGTTCACAGAACTGTTATCAATGATTTCCTCAGAGTTTGACTGTTTTACTATTGCAGGGGATTTTAATATTCACATAGATAATGCAGAAATCAAAACTGCAAAAGAAATTATTACTGTTTTAAACACTTTTGATCTGATCCAGCATGTGCATGAACCCACACACAATCGTGGACACACTCTAGATTTACTCATCTGTAAAGGTCTAAACATTTCATCCATTGTTGTTAAGGATGTAGCACTATCTGATCACTTCTGTATTTTCTTTGATATATTGATCTCTGTTACCACTGAATCTAGATCTGTCTCTGTCAGAAAGAGATGCATTAATGAGAACACTAGTGTGCTATTTATGAAGGCTATATCTTTAACACCAAGCATTTCTGCAGACTCTGTTGATCTTCTCCTGGATTCTTTTAACTCAAAAGTTAAGAATGTTATTGATGATATTGCTCCGACAAGGGTCTGCAAGAAGAATGGCAGACAAAATTCACCATGGAGAAAATCAACAGCAGTTCAGAGTATGAAAAGACAATGCAGAAAAGCTGAGCGAAATTCACTATAGCATCTATAAAGACAGCCTTCATGCTTTCAATGTGGAACTAGCTACAGCTAGACAGACCTTCTTCTCAAACCTTATAAACAGTAACTTAAACAACTCTCGCACTCTTTTTGCTACTGTGGAGAGACTGACAAACCCCCCAAGTCAGATTCCCAGTGAAATGCTCTCCGACAGTAAATGCAATGAGTTTGCTTCCTTCTTTTCTGAGAAGATCAATAATATCAGAAAGGAGATTGGCATATCCACTTTTGCAGAGGTCACACAGATTCGACCGCAATTTCAAAAAGAAGTGACTATGTCTGTTTTTGAAGAAATTGATTGCAAAATTTTAAAAGAAATAGTACAGCACCTTAAATCATCAACATGCTATCTTGACACACTTCCCACATCTTTTTTCAAAAGTGTGCTTGACTGTTTAGAAGCAGATCTCTTAGAAGTGGTGAACGCTTCACTTCTTTCTGGGACTTTTCCAAACTCCCTGAAAACTGCAGTTGTTAAGCCCCTTCTGAAAAAGCGCAATCTTGATAACACAATGTTGAACAACTATAGACCAATATCAAATCTTCCGTTCATAGGTAAGATTATTGAAAAGGTAGTTTTTAATCAGCTGAACAACTACTTAAACTTAAATGGATACCTGGACAATTTTCAATCTGGTTTCCGAGCACATCATAGCACAGAGACAGCACTCATTAAGATAATAAATGATATTCGCTTCAATTCTGATTCAGGCAAAATATCAGTTCTGGTACTACTAGATCTTAGTGCTGCGTTTGATACGGTTGATCATAACATACTTCTAGAGAGACTGGAAAACTGGATCGGGCTTTCTGGGATGGTACTCAAATGGTTCAGGTCATACTTAGAAGGGAGAGGTTATTATGTGAGTATAGGAGAGCATAAGTCTAAGTGGACGTCCATGACATGCGGAGTCCCACAAGGCTCAATTCTTGCACCGCTCTTGTTTTGCCTGTATATGCTCCCACTAAGTCAAATAATGAGAAAGAACCAAATTGCCGATCACAGCTATGCTGATGATACCCAGATTTACTTAGCCTTATCTCCAAATGACTACAGCCCCATTGACTCCCTCTGCCAATGCATTGATGAAATAAACTGTTGGATGTCCCAGAACTTTCTTCAGTTAAATAAGGAGAAAACTGAAGTCATTGCATTTGGAAACAAAGATGAAGTTATCAAGGTGAATGCATACCTTGACTCTAGGGGTCAATCAACTAAAAACCAAGTCAAAAATCTTGGGGTGTTTCTGGAGACAGACCTTAGTTTTAGTAGTCATGTCAAAGCAGTAACTAAATCAGCATACTATCATCTCAAAAACATTGCAAGAATTAGATGTTTTGTTTCCAGTCAAGACTTGGAGAAACTGGTTCATGCCTTTATCACCAGCAGGGTGGATTATTGTAATGGTCTCCTCACCGGCCTTCCAAAGAAGACCATTAGACAGCTGCAGCTCATCCAGAACGCTGCTGCCAGGATTCTGACTAGAACCAGAAAATTTGAGCATATTACACCAGTCCTTAGGTCCTTACACTGGCTTCCAGTTACATTTAGGATTGATTTTAAAGTACTTTTACTCGTTTATAAATCGCTAAATGGCCTAGGACCTAAATACATTGGAGATATGCTCACTGAATATAAACCTAACAGACCACTCAGATCATTAGGATCGAGTCAATTAGAAATACCAAGGGTTCACACAAAACAAGGGGAGTCTGCTTTTAGCTATTATGCCGCCCGCAGTTGGAACCAGCTTCCAGAAGAGATCAGATGTGCTAAAACATTAGCCACTTTTAAATCCAGACTCAAAACTCATCTGTTTAGCTGTGCATTTGTTGAATGAGCACTGTGCTACGTCCGAACTGATTGCACTATGTATAATCACTTTCTATTCTTCAATGTTTTAAATTTCTTTAAAATCAATTTTTAAATCACTTTGTTTTTATTGTTGTGATTTTTATTATTTTTAATTTCTTATTATTTTTAATGACTATTTCACTTCCTTTTATGTAAAGCACTTTGAATTACCATTGTGTATAAAATGTGCTATATAAATAAACTTGCCTTGCCTTGCCATGCCCATATTTGGTCCTTCTTGTTCCTGTCTTTGTTATTAGTTCATTAGTCTCCGTCTGTGTTTGATTTTCTCCTCACCTGTTGACCATGGCCACCTGAGACCCCTGATCCGCCATGCCCACCTGAGACCCCTGATCCGCGATGGTCGCCGGACTCCCCTGACCCGCCATGGCCACCCGACTCCCCTGACCCACCCTGGAGGTCTTCCTAAGCTCCTCCCTGTTTCTGCCCTGCACCGGCCTCCAGGGCAGTGTTACAGCTGTTACAGCGCGGGACATGCCTACCGGGACGGAGGCGATCTGTCACATGTGTCTTGTTCCCCATGCCCATATTTGGTCCTTCCTGTGCTCCTCGACCCCTGCGTTCTCCTTGCTCCAGCATAGATTGTGACACCCACTGCCTGTCACTCAATAAAAGAATCATATTACTGCATGTTTCTGAAAGTTTTGATTTTGTTTGGTTTAATAATTAACATCACCTTTGCAAGTATGACTCTCACTCAACTTGTGAATTAGCAGATCTTGAACAGGGACTTTAATACGCTCGACACAAATAACGCTTCATGTGGCTTAGTGTACCATGACAGTGATAAAGACAAAATTGTAAAACATATACTACGTGCAGATACGCACATAAGCCCAAAATGTGAACGCAACACGTTTATATACACAAAGCATTTTCCTCTCATATAAAGAATTGCTTAATGTACTGGGACAGTGATATTAAAAGACCAAATTATGTACACACCTTACTAATACAGCATAATATCTAAAGAAAGACTGATGAACCCAAAATATAAAATTTAAATACTGTCTTAATGCATAAGCATTTTCTTCATTACGATTTTCTAAAGGGATGAAAAAACTTAATGTGTAATTAAACAAGCTGCATTATTCTGGCCTCATCTGCATGTTTTTTTGCATCACTGACTTACTACATTAAACCAGCATTTTAAAACTGTTCCAGGGATTTCATTTCAGTTGTTATTTGTTTAAATAAATATAAACACAGTGTGTTTGTGCCTGTCTGTTGAATGTAGGGTTTAATATGTAAATAATTTAATTTAGCTGAAAGGGAATCATTTATGATTTTATAGGGAATTTGAACAGAATCACTGTTTTGCGGCTGATCACCGATTCGGCTGGCAGCGATTCACTGAACGAGCCATATAACATTAATTCTGCACTGGATATTAAAATCCAAAATATAGTGAAAACACTATTAATAAGCACAGTAACAAGATCGGCAGATTAAGACATTAACTTGTAAGCACAAAACACAAGATACTTCTCTTTTCAATATAAATAAGACTTTATTTATATAAACCTAAGACATGAACTAATCTAACACATGAACACAAGCATTCACACATTCACACGTTGCAGAAAGAGATAAAGGATGAGTTTAGAGAATGAGAATGTGAAATCCCAAATTTATAGCAATATGTGCTATTGCATAGACCTGAAAAACCATCAATCACTTAATTAACCCTCGCATTGAGTTTCTCAATGAGGCTGTACAAAATTCCCTGCCTCACGCATGTGCGAGTCGAACTTGTCCAGACTTGTCTGGTGCATACGCATGAAGTTTTCAGTTCGGCAGCGCATCCAGCATAGCAGAGTAATACAGAGTTTCCCTGGCTTTGTTTATTCCTTTAAAGTCTATTTCCCTTGTGTGGTATTGCTGTGCGTTAATAACTCCAAAGCACATTTTTGTGCATATCCACACAAACCAATAAACCTTGAGATTGGACATGTTCACTCTGGAGTAGCTGCAGTTCTTTCTAATCGAAGAATTAGGACATCTGAGTTCCAACCACCTAACTGTGCACAGAATATACTACAGAGGCTAAAATTTATATTAAATGCACCAGCTCAGTTAGACCTGGAGGTTACTTGCTTGCGTTGCCTTTGTGTTACAAGGATTCCCTTTTGTCATCGTCGTCGTTGCAGGAAAAGGGGTTTCCCAAGTGCTGATTGGCTGGAAGTTCAGTAGTCGTTGAAGTGATGTCTTGGGCGTTGGCTGAGGATGCGGAGTTGGTCTGGTTGAAGTTTTGAGGTGGTCACAGGCTCAAGTTGAACTCGGAGACAAGGCGTGGTGGCAAAACTTAAACTGAGAACACGAAACTCGCAACGGAAAATAAACTAAAATAAAAGAAAGAAAGGGTGGAACGAGGTGTTTTTTCTTCTCATCTTGGTGTTAAGTAGCAACTGGCCTGTAGGCCAGAGCATGTTCAAAGAGCGCTAAAAAACAGCGTCTAAACACGGTGACAAGAAGAGAGAAGGGAGAAGGGCAGATTTGATGGTGTCCTGAGTTTTTAAACTCGGCTTCTGGACACATCCCATCTGGTGTCTTGACCAATTAGATAGGCTATTATCTTAGCTAGGGTTGTTCCTTCCATCATAAATCAGCATGTTATCAGTCACATGGTCTGAATTTTACACACTCTTGCAAAGTATACTTTTGGATGTGATTTCTACAACCAGAATATGATACATTTGACAAGGAATCAATTAGAAGAAACGTTTCAAGCTAGAATTGTCAAGCTCATACATACCAAACACGAATAACCCTTAAAATCGTTCAATAGTTATTAAAAAGGCATACATAATATGTGCTTAAAACATGATAGTCTAATGTGTGGGTTACATACATAATAATATGCATAGAAATGTCCTTTTAGGATGATGTTATGTGCATATGAAAAGAAAGTCTCAGTGTAGTAGAGGTCTGCATTCCCACGGCTGTCCCGCGGGAACCACGGGACCCGACCAGATTTCTTGCGACGCGGGATTAAATTCCCGAATAAAACGCGGTTGCGGTCGGTAACTCTGGTGCAATTTGAACGGGAGCGGGCGGTCTAACAATAAACGGTTCCCGACGTCTTTTCAGAACAGCATATCTGCGCTTTATTCAAGCACCGGTACAGCCTGCACTCGACTGTTATGCACGCACTGCACTCATGAACCAGTGCTTCGTTTTATTTGCGAGGTCTGTGCGCAGCATGTGCATAACGATGCTCAGAGCAGGCTAGCCTACCAGTGGTGAATATACGGCCCGCAGATAGAACAGGCAGGTTGTCGATGAGTGACAGAGCAGAATAAAGGTGGAGCAAAGTGTGGATGCGCTGTCCTTGAAGAATGCTCAACTCGGTTTTGTTTATGTATTGCTTAGCCTATAATTTTAAATGACAGATGTCGAATTTATTTATTTATTTATTTTTCTTCCTCTACACTTTTCCTAGGCTACTGTGTTTACAGCAAGATGTTAAACGAATTTAGTATTTTGACAAGACGAATAAAATTATAATAGGCCATTTTTGTACAACCTACATTTTTTTCCCCTCTGCGACATTTGTTTCTATTGTGTTGTAAAGTTTAAACTAATTGTATCCTGACAAGACGAATAAAAATAAGGAATACAATTTCTGTACATTTTTATTTTCTCTGTGACACTTTTTTTTCCCTACTGTGTTGGCAGCAAAATGTTAAACGATTTTCGTGTCTTAAGACACAAAATTTGTTTAACATTTTGCTGTCAATAAAAGACTCTTGACAAGACGAATAAAATAACAAATTTAAATGTGTGATTCTGGAAACGAAATCTAAATTTAGCGGGAACAGTCGGGTCGGGAAGAAAATTATTCAAAGCGGACAGTGGGTGAACAAAGAGTAAATATATCACGGGAGCGGGTGGGTGCGGGATATAACCTTGCGGGAGCGGGACTTAAAAAACAGTCCCACGCAGACCTCTACTGTGTAGTTCTGTGGAGACCAAAAGACATGTTCTTTGGACAAAGGCATTTCAGTCTGGTTCTTTGTCTTCTATGTGTGGGGGAAAAGTCAATCTAAAGAAGCTTGTGATTTCTCTTGTGGAACACATGTGATGGCCATCTCTTTGACCATTAATCTTGATTATTTACCCCAAATTTGACGATTTCCTTCCTGTGTTGGACTTATCAATAAGTGTTCTTTTGTCTTAATGTTGCAAGCTGTTCTGGAAGAGGCTTGTTGGTTAGGCTTCCTTCAGAGGTCGGAGCTTGGAATCTGATTTATGTTGTTGTCCTGTTTTCTTGGGGCCTCTCTGGAATTTCGGCTCCTCATGTTTCGATGTTCTGATCGAATCTTAGATTGTCTGACTCGTTCTGATCCTACATGAATGTGACCCACAATCTCTGATTCTCCTCCGTAGCGATGGAAAAATTTATATTTACAATGACAACAGTTATACTTCATCATTAAAACGTTTCCAACAAAGAAATGGATCGACTTCTGTCAGCTTGTTGAACAAACACTTTATTTGGATAATCTACGATGGCTGAAGCAGCAGCACGTGTCCAGCGGGCAACGCTGTTTTCACAGTAATCAGGTCAAAGTAAACAAAATTCTACAAATCTTTAGAGAAAAAAATCTAATTATCATGCAAAGCGATAAAATAGCTTCTCTTCCCTGCAAACGATCCAATGAAGAATGTGAATATTTAACTTAGAGGCAAAAACAAAACAAAAGATAAGCAGGTATCCGTATTAATTTCAGAACTTGCAGAACGTGATCCTCCCAAAATGGCGGCGGTGCCCCAACATGCAAGGTGGCGTGACATAGCTTCACTTTCTCTATCGTTTGATTACGGTGTGTACTGCAAAAAATTAAATAAAATAAAATGTCTGAACTGCACTTCAATAATGCGTCTAAAATAGGAATACTCCATATGACTTAATTCGATTTGAGTTTACTTCAATTATGACTTCAGCTGGATTAAGGTAATCAGAAATCTATGTTTACATAGTAGATTCCTAATCAGAGTATTGTCTTAATCATATTGAAATCTGAGTATTGATGTCCATGTAAGCGTAACTGGCAAATGACCTGGGGAGAACTCAGGACTTAAGAACACAGGGACTAATGGGATAATTAATGACACAACAGGTGGGAGCAATTAACTCATCAAGACACAGGCAAAACTAGGTCACAACAGAAACTCAAAACACACAGACATGTAACACTTCAACAAGACCCCCATACAATCAGATAACCCCAAAATCACTTTCTTCTTCTGAAAAAAAAAAAAAAACTATTAAGATATTCTCTGCAGCCAAAGAACAACCAAAACATAGATGTTTTTGGTTATGCGTTAAACACAGATGTACATCACAATATGGAAGAAAAGAGCTGTCAATTACCTAGAATCATCCTCTGTCCCTAGCCATTAATGTAAATTATTATTATGCCCATTATTATCCCCATTCAGTTAATTGTCATCAAAAATAAAGGTCCAGTTAGACCTGCTTAGGGTGGTCTTTTGGGTGGACAGATTCCTCTTGTTGGATTTTGTAGCTGCTAACATAGTTTTGTAATTCCGTGCATGTGGCTGTGTCTGAGGAGAGTTTCAGACTGGAAGTTTATTTCCTTATTAAAGGCCAGAGTCAAATGAAATTTAAATGTGTAAATTTAGCAATATTAGGCTACATATAAAAAAGTAATCATCATTCTAAAGATCACATAGTGATTTATAAAAGAGAGCAGCCGGCATGGTTACCCCTGAACAGCTGGAATGATCACTCATGCTCAGACAGGAGAAAAGCAATTTGTGAGAAATAGGGTTAATCCCGCCTTGTTGTGGTTTTGCTTCTATTATCTAATCTAATCATTCTTATTGTGAAGACATACTTTTTGATTGAATCCCTGCCATTCACTTGTGCGTAACACCAAAATGTATATACCATTTGATCAAGTTTTATCTAAATATCCAATTTTGCACATGTAAAATTATGTAAAACAGTGGATTTCAACTGGTGAGACACATACCTTCAGCTAAAGGATTTAAATTGATATTGTCACATGATTGTCAGAAATTCACCACAGTCACTGCAGTCTCCACTAACGACACTCACCAGATCCCAATCCCCTGATTTCTAATCACCGCCACCTGTCAGCACTCATCAACAGCACTATATCCCTGCACTCCTCCCATTCACTCACTCTCTGTTCTCAAACATTCCATGTTGACTTACCTGACCCACTTATCTTTTCATTCTCTAACATACTCTACTTACCAGTTGCTCCAGTGTTCCTATCCCTGTTCTCCACCATCTCCACGCTCCGCTGTTCCCTCCGGATCCGCTGTAAAAGGAAAAAGGACATTCACACTCAGATAAGCCCCTATTGGCATTCCCATTCCCCGCCTGCTTACCTGGACATTCAGCTCATCTCATTCCCCTCTGCTGCTGCTCAATAAACCTGTTAATTGTATTGCACTTACCTCTGTGTCCTGTGTCTATCTGCTGCCAGTGATCTTGTATGATTGCATGATGTCTTCTGAACTTGCCATAACTTGACCTTTAGGGAGCTGACACATATTATATCATACTACAGGACTTTACAGTGAGGTGGATGCTTTTATTTACAGGTACAGGAATGCAATCCAAACAAGCATGGAAGGGAAATGAAAAATAAACACTGAATCCGGAAACAGAAAACAAAACTGCACCATATTTACAGCACTAGTACTCACTGCAATTGTAAAGTCATTACAAAAACCCAATAAACACACACTAATAAACACTGAAAGTCAAGATGAAACTGTGTATTATAGCGAACTGACAGGATTTTACCATCTTTAATTTTACCGTTTTGATCCACGTCCTTAAGCACTATTTTGACCAGTTCACAGTTCCCGGTTTCAAACACTGCTCAATGTTGTGAGAACATACTCGGACAAAACCCTCCAGTTTTAAAAGAACACGTTCCAGTCAGTTTAAAAAATATCTCTCCTCTTCACTTCGATTAGTTTTCTTCGACACATATTCCTGTCATGAACGCCGCAAACATGGATAGATTCATCTCAAGCATCATTCAAGCTGTTTCCAGTTACCGATCACCACATTCACTGCTCCAGTTTCAAAACTGTCCCTCATCTGCGCTTCGATTATTTTTTCCTACTCTCCACACGTTTCCATCTTAAGCAGGACCGTAGCTAGAGGATTGGGGGTCCCCTGAAAAAATATTGAGGTGGGCCCCCCCCACACACACATATCATATACTGTACAATATACAAGCATGGAGGCCCACATATATCCTAATAGGTGTTTCTTACAAGATAACAAAACAGTTAACAAATAAATGCATATAAAGGTTTTTTACTGAACCTAATGCCTAATGCCTTTGCGCCTGAGTAGCGAGCCAGACTACTACCATCTGACCAAGTTTCAGCTCTCTAACTCTTACGATTTGGGCTGCACGATCAGTTTTACCGTGGAATAATAATAATAATAATAATAAAAATCCTAACAAATACAATAGGGTTTCAGCACTGCGTGCTTGAACCCCTAAAAATAAAACCTGGGGTTTTGACTACGCTATATGGTCGGCGGCCGATACGCGCCAGTAGCCTAAATAAAATTATGTGATGGCGGCAGCGGTGGTCGATAGTTCACATGACAACATAACCTGTCTTAAAGAAGGTCTTGATAGACTGTGATACAGCAATTCTCCTGGCCTCTCTCTCCTTCTTTTCATTCTGTTTCTGGTAACCTGATTTCTATTTTCTTTTCCCCGACATTGTCAGTCAGCATGTACATTAGTGATGGGTCGTTCTTGAACAATTCGTTCTTTTTGAACGAATCTTTAATGTGACTCGGGAAGAACGAGGCGTCTCGGAGAGTGATTCGTTCAGTCACGCATGCGCAACATCCTATAGGTTCTGCACTGAATTAGTTCACCTGTTTCGAGTCTTCGGATTTGAGTCGTTCGTTCATCACGTGACAGCCCCATAAGCTACACCTGTTCAGTCTGAGGGAAAAATACTTAATAATAACAATAATAACCAACTCTTTAGTTTATTACCTTTGTTACCACATTCAGTGTTATGGAAAAGAACCATCATGACAGAAATTCACATTTATAAACTGTAATTAAAATTTGAGACCAGAAACGCATCACGTAACTGTAAGAGTAAATAATAATAATAATAATAACTATGCACCCATTTGTAAGGAAGCTTGTAAATTAACTAATTTATCTGTCCAATGCTGTCACGTCACGTGACAAAAGAACGAACGACTCGAAAGACTCGAGAGATGAACTAATCAATTCTCTTTCCGGCTCTGACAGCATACACTCTCAGAAATAAAGGTACAGAAGCTGTCACTGGGGCTGTACCCTTTCAAAAAGGTACATGTTTGTACCTAAAGGGTCCATTTTGGTACTTTAAAAGTACATATTAGCAGAGGCGGACAATCCAGGGGTCAGAAAGTAAAAGTCCTGCCATATTTTTGTTCCACCCATGAACTCTGCAGCTGATTTCACCAGAGGAGGAACCAAGTCATTCCTTTCAAGTCACAAGCAAGTCTCAAGTCAAATCCCAAGTCCTCAAAGAGTTAAAGTTAATGAGATAATTAAGTGACTAATTAAATTATGATTGTGCATTAGTGATGAACACCTGCTGTTATTGAGAATTACAGAGGATCAGATGTTGATGTTTTATTGGTTAAAATGATGCCACCATCATGGAGAGCAGTGTTTGCTTTAGTTGGGCTCTTGACCCTTTTAGTAAATCAAAGTAATTTGCTTTTAAGCAAGTGCAATATTGTTTCACAACAAACATTTGTGCATTGCTAAATCAAGAACTTGACGTAGCAGATTAGTTTGCGCTTTCTGCTTTTAAATAATTTGAATGAGCATCATGAAGGTGTCTCGCTTTGGTTTATTGAGTAATATTCAGCTATTACTGAATTTCAGGAAAAAAAAAAGTCCTACCAAACAAATGCTACTGTAGTGATTACATATTAGGAGGAAGAACAGCATCAGCTCAGGCTTTTAGACATGAACACTTATCATATGATCCTCAACGGTGGTGACAATAATAATTCATACTGCAGTGCATGATGGGAGTTTTTACTATGGTCTTACCCAGCATACATTGCAGCATGAAGAATTTTGTTGGTTGTCACCATTGTTGAGATTCATATACTGGTTCATTATGTCTGCATGTGTCTAAATACCAGAAGAGTTTAAGTGTTTATATGCATTAAATACAGTTGATTTCAAATGAATTCATCATACCTATTAGAACAACAAGTTTCTTGCACGCTATTTCACAAGGTTGATTTTTCAAAACCTAGACATACAACACAAAGAAGAAAAAAACAAACAATACGTACAGCTGTAAAAGCATGGTTTCTCATTGTGCAGCCCTGATCTCTTTACTTTACAGCAACACATGTAATGCTGCAAAGAGAGATCTAACACAGGAGTCAAAGGCCAAGAGCCCAACTAAAGCAAACACTGCTCTCCATGATGGTGGCATCATTTTAACCAATAAAACATCAACATCTGATCCTCTGTAATTCTCAATAACAGCAGGTGTTCATCACTAATGCACAATCATAATTTAATTATACACTTAATTATCTCATTAACTTTAACTCTTTGAGGACTTGGGATTTGACTTGAGACTTGCTTGTGACTTGAAAGGAATGACTTGGTTCCTCCTCTGGTGAAATCAGCTGCAGAGTTCATGGGTGCAATAAACACATGGCAGGACTTTTACTTTCTGACCCCTGGATTGTCCGCCTCTGCTAATATGTACTTTTAAAGTACCAAAATGGACCCTGTAGGTACAGACATGTACCTTTTTGAAAGGGTACAGCCCCAGTGACAGCTTCTGTACCTTTATTTCTGAGAGTGTAGGTTTAGCTTATGAGGCTGTCACGTGATGAACGAACGACTCAAACCCGAAGACTTTTCAGATAAGAGGTGAGGTGAGCTAATCAAGACCCAGGTAAACAATGAATTAATCTTTTCAAATAGCATTAGTTTTGTATTGTGTGTAGTGTGATCAACGTTTGCATAAGTAGTAGATGTGTTAGGGAAGTAGCACGTAACATTTTAATTATATTTTGCTAAAATGAACGAAATGACTCAAAAAGATTCGTTCATTTTGCTGAACGAGACTCAAAGGTCCGAGTCAGTAAAATGATCCGAACTTCCCATCACTAATGTACATCGCTAACTTCATCTGACATCTCAACTCTGATTGGTCGTCTTGTTCACGATCTGGGGTTGGACTTCTGAGGATACTTCGTATCAGACTAAACCATTTTTCGGGAGGGTAGAGGAGCAGATATTAGAAAATTTATTTAACCAAATTGCATGCTTTTTTGTGGTTTTCATAATATCTCAGTTATACAACTAATAAAATATTAGAATTATTCACAGAACATGGGCCTATATAGTATAATTCCTGGATTTTGTGGGGCCCCCTGGGCGGTGGGGGCCCCTAGAATTGTCACCACCTTTCACCCCACTAGCTACGGCCCTGATCTTAAGCACCGCAGACACGGATTTCGTCGCACACAGAACTGTTTGCGTTTGAACCTCCACATTCCTAACCAGGGTTGCCAGGTTTTCACAACAAAACCATCCCAATTTCTACTCGAAACTAGCTCAATAGCGTTTAAAAAAAAATGAAAAAATTAAACCCAATAAAAATTCCATGGGAAAACCGCAGACTTGGCAACACTGTTCCTAACCCACGACCGTCGTGTTACTTATTACTGATATCAACCCAAATTTGGTCAAATCAAGTCAGCTTCCTAACCCAACAGTCTCAACCTAGCGTTTGGATTGAAACAATAACCAAGCGTGTTTAAAAAGTAGGCCTATACAGTGTATTTTTTTAGGCAAGGCAAGTTTATTTATATAGCACATTTCATACACAGTGGTAATTCAAAGTGCTTTACATAAAAGGAAGTAAAACAGTCATTAAAAAAATAATAATCACAACAATAAGAACAAGGAATTTAAAAACAAACATTCTCTTTGTTCAAACTCTTCGGCACTACGTGAAAAAAAAAAAAAAAACCTTCCAAAACAACTAACTATTACACTACTTCACCCCCTACTTACTTTGACCATCATAAATCAAACAAATAGAACTCAGAGGACCTACTTTCAACTGATTAACCAACACACTTATCTTTCTTTGCCCACATTCTCTTTACCATCACAGCATTTACTTTAGCTTTCTGTTGAAACTTTTAAAATGATATAAAAATTGATTTAAAATGAATTTATAACAGTTAAGAATAGAAAATGATTATACATAAAATACAGTGCAATCAGTTCGGACGTAGCACAGTGCTCATTCAACAAATGCACAGCTAAACAGATGAGTTTTGAGTCTGGATTTAAATGTGGCTAATGTTTTAGCACATCTGATCTCTTCTGGAAGCTGATTCCAACTGCGGGCGGTATAATAGCTAAAAGCGGACTCCCCTTGTTTTGTGTGAACCCTTGGTATTTCTAACTGACTCGATCCTAATGATCTGAGTGGTCTGTTAGGTTTATATACAGTGAGCATATCTGCAATGTATTTAGGTCCTAGGCCATTGAGTGATTTATAAACGAGTAAAATTACTTTAAAATCAATCCTGAATGTAACTGGAAGCCAGTGTAAGGAGCTGGTGTGATATGCTCAGATTTTCTGGTTCTAGTCAGAATCCTGGCAGCAGCGTTCTGGATGAGCTGCAGCTGTCTAATGGTCTTCTTTGGAAGGCTGGTGAGGAGACCATTACAATAATCCACTCTGCTGGTGATAAAGGCATGAACAAGTTTCTCCAAGTCTTGACTGGAAACAAAACGTCTAATTCTTGCAATGTTTTTGAGATGATAGTATGCTGATTTAGTTACTGCTTTGACATGACTACTAAAACTAAGGTCTGTCTCCAGAAACACCCCTTGGTTTTTAGTTGATTGACCCCTAGAGTCACGGTATGCATTCACCTTGATAACTTCATCTTTGTTTCCAAAGCCCAGTTTTCCAGTCTCTCTAAAAGTATGTTATGATCGACAATGTCAAACGCAGCACTAAGATCTAGTAGTACCAGCACTGATATTTTGCCAGAATCAGAATTAAAGCGAATATCATTTATTATCTTAATGAGTGCTGTCTATGTGCTGTGATGCGCTCAGAAACCAGATAGAAAATTGCCCAGGTATCCATTTGAGTTTAAGTAGTTGTTCAGCTGATTAAAAACTACCTTTTCAATAATCTTACCTATGAAAGGAAGATTTGATATTGGCCTATAGTTGCTCAATATGGTGTTATCAAGATTGCGCTTTTTCAGAAGGGGCTTAATAACTCAGGGAGTTTGGAAAAGTCCCAGAAAGAAGTGAAGTGTTCACCACTTCTAAGAGATCTGCTTCTAAACAGTTAAACACACTTTTGAAAAAAGATGTGGGAAGTGTGTCAAGATGAACATGTTGACGATGTAAAGTGCTGTACTATTTCTTCCAAAGTTTTGCTATCAGTTGCTTCAAAAACAGACATAGTTACTTCTTTTTGAAATTGCGGTCAAATCTGTGTGACCTCTGTATAACTAGAAGATGTGCCAATCGCCTTTCTGATATTATTGATCTTCTCAGAAAAGAAGGAAGCAAACTCATTGCATTTACTGTCTCAGCGCATTTCACTGGGAATCTGACTTGGTGGGTTTGTTAGTCTCTCAACAGTAGCAAAAAGAGTGTGACTGTTGTTTAAGTTACTGTTTATAAGGTTTGAGAAGAAGGTCTGTCTAGCTGTGGCTAGTTCCACATTGAAAGCATGAAGGCTGTCTTTATAGATGCTATAGTGAATTTTGAGTTTCTTCTTCTGCCACATCCTCTCAGCTTTTCTGCATTGTCTTTTCATACTCTGAACTGCTGTTGCTTTTCTCCAAGGTGATTTCTGTCTGCCATTCTTCTTGCAGACTTTCACGGGAGCAATATCATCAATAACATTCTTAACTTTTGAGTTAAAGGAATAAAGTAGAAGATCAACAGAGTCTGCAGAAATGCTTGGTGTTAAAGATATAGCCTCCATAAATAGCACACTAGTGTTTTTGTTAATGCATTCGTTAGTGCGTTCGTTAATGTTTTTACTCGCTTGCAAATATAAAATTGTTGTTAGGTCATAGCCTACATATCACATAATATTAAAATAGGTACACTTAGTTTCAAAATACTTACAGTATAAATGATTTGTAATTTTACAGGTTACCCCTTTATTCCCCAAACATTTCATATTATTCCCCTATACCTACACGGAGCTACTGAATAGGTACTCTATAATTACAAAAAAAAACGTTACTCTGAAACTTCAGTTTACTTACTTTACTTCAGGTTGCATATCTGGTTGTTACCCCCTTATTACCCAAACGTAACACATTGTTCCCTTAACCTACACATGCACTCTTTATAGGTACACTATAATTGCAGGAACATCATACACCGTAAATTCAGTATACTTGCGTAGTTATTTGCGGGTTGTAATCTAAAGCATTACCATTGTTTTATTCCCAATTCATTGTTAGTCATGTTATTTAAACCCTTTTTGTACAACCATCAGATTATATGTGTGGGTGCACATATTGTGATATTGATAACATATTGTGATATGTTCTCATGATCTGTTAAAATTGTCTTCTTATTTTGGTAACACTTTAGAATACTGTTCCATCATTAATGAATAACTACTGTATACAGGTTCATAATTAATATGAATAATACATAATGTATAATTAATTCTAAAGTAAAGGTCATGGTAATCCACTAGTAATGATTCAAGTATTACCAAATTCATCAGAAGGAATTCCTAATTATTTGGATCAGTATTGTAAAGTGAAGAACATGATAACTCCCTAGTAATGACTGAAGTCATTGTAAGCTTTTGAAGGTTTAATAAAGTACTGGATAGTAATTCATTTTGCTAGGTTTAGTAAGACTTAAATCATTACTAGTGGGTTACCGTGAACTTCACTTTAGAATACCAATCCAAATAATTAATAATTTCTTCAAAAGGATGTAGTAACACATGAGTCATTACTATCCAAAACCTTATACATATTCAAAGCTTACAATGACATCAGCCAATATTAGGGAGTTATGGTGCTTTTCACTTTAGAATACTGATCCAAGTAATTAGTAGTTCCTTTAGAAGGATTTGGTAATACTTGAGTCATTACTAGTGGGTTACCATGATCTTCATTTTAGAATTAATTATTAATTATGCACATTTCACATTAATTATGAACCTGTATACAGTAGTCCTTAGTAGTTCTCCAGGATATATATATATATATATATATATATATATATAAAATAGTAGTTATTGATTAGCTAATAGTAAACTACCAGTTTCAACTGAGCACTATTACTCACTAAATCATTAATCAGAGTTTCTTGTTAGGTAATGGTATTTACTACAATGTTAATAGTGCATTAGTCACTTGTTCCTGTGTAGTTATTCATTAACGAAGGAACAGTATTCTAAAGTGTTACCCTTATTTTTGATATTGCTCATCCTTCTTTTTCTCACATCTCCCATATAGAGAGAGAGAGAGAGAGACAGAGAGTGACCAAAAATGAAACCGATATGTATTTCACAGCTCTTTTCTGATTTTCCACAGAAATGTCTGAGCTCTATTTATCTAAGCGTACCACGGAATGCAACCGGATTCCCCCCCCCCCAGTCATTTCAGTTAAAACTATATGTCAAAATGCACAGAAACAGTCAAATGTGTATGAATCATGGATTTAGAGGCTATTTATGAAAATGTTGAACGCAGAGATATTCAGAACACAACTAGTCCTCAAACTCAGAGTCACAGCCAGGATGAAGGAAAATAAAAGCACAGTAGCACAGTAAGAAGAAAATGTACTTTACAGCAGATATAGTGTCACACATAATGCAGAACTGAAAACTGTCACATACAAATTAATATATTTTCTAGGAACAATATATCAGAGTTTCAGCTTTTATATTAAGTGTATTAATATCGAGTTATTTTTCTACTTGTTCAACATGTTATTGTATGCATATTTTACTGTATAGGAAATTCATGTGTTTGTCTTATAAAAAAATCTTGCTTTAAAAAAAAAAAAGGCCTGTCTATAATCTAAATAAAAACGTAGATTATTTATAAAAGCTGATTTAAAACATTATTTCCAATATTATGTTGTCAGCAGTTATCATTTTGATATTTTGGTGTTTTCTTCCTGTTTGTCAGGAGGAAGTAGATGTTTGGTGTTGATCACAGTGGGTCTCGGGCTCATTTGTGTTCTTCTGCTGGTCTTCATCATACTGCAGCACATCACCATCACAGCAAAGAGAGACCTGATAAAGAGTTACAACACAGTTAAAGAGTTCAATCAAACCATCAACAGCCTACAAGACAATTACACTGATCTAATGACTGAAAAACACCAACTGCAGAACAACTTCAGCTCTTTGAGTCAGAAGAAACTGGAGCTGGAGACCAGAGTCAAAGATCTCACTGCTGAGAAAAGCCAGTTACAGAACAACTTCAGCTCTTTGAGTCAGAAGAAACTGGAGCTGGAGACCAGAGTCAAAGATCTCACTGCTGAGAAAAGCCAGTTACAGAGCAACTTCAACTCTTTGAGTTGAGAAACTGGAGTTAGAAAGCAGAGTCAGGTCTCTGAGTGAGGAAGTGATGAAAGAAGCATCTAAAAGAGGTCGGTTTAGGCATTTACTGTTTTATTTTTATTTTTCATGTACACAGTTTTATAAAGAGCAGGCTTTTGCATGGTTCAGGTTGGTTTTTCATGTCCAGTGAGTTGTTGAGATTCATACGCTGATTCTTGATGTCTGTGTGTGTCTAATTGTTGCTGTAGTACTAAAAGTTTTGTGCATAAGACATTTTAAAAAAATTTCAGTAGCAGTTTGTCGTCTCTTTCAGGGTCGTATAGCGATTGTAAACAACACCAAACTAACAAATAAAAACCACACCATGTCTTTAAAAATCAGCCTCTGAATGAGATCACACAATCAGGCCACTAGATAATGATTATATCATCATCAATAATCAATCAAAAACACGTAATCACAATTTTTTCTAGGTTTTCTTACTATAACAAATGTGCTTTACAAACACAGTTACAGCAGCCAGAAAAAAGCTAAGATTAAAGTTTGATGGTCAACTAAAGCAAACCCTGATCACCACAATGATGAGGTCAAACTAAACGTTTTCAATAAAACAACTAAACTTCTGTTAATTCTCAAATAATTTTTATAGACATATGACAGAAATAAAGTCAAATTGTAATGTGTGAAGCTGGTAATGCTGTTTGTGGAGTTGTTTAATCAGATCTTGAGAGATTTAATGATGTCTTGTACTTCAGTTGAGTTCATCTAAGGCTGTGGTTGAAGTGAGTTGTAGTTCTTGTTTCTCGTTCATTCAGTGATTCTGCTTGTTAACAGCAGGTGTTATCTATAAGGAGAGTAAATATTTAACTGAACTGTATTATTTTGCACAAGAGAGATCTAATTTAGTTTTGTGGATCACCGTTGTGGTGGAGAGTAGAGCCTGTGCTTCAGTCAATGATGAGCCACAAACACTGATGTTCTGCTGCTTTATTTAAAGACAGTAACTGTAGAGTTGCTGATACAGTGATGATCTCTTTGTTAAGTGCTTTGCCACATGCATGTGTGCTATAGCTGATGATAAACTGCAACGATTTGAGTTAAAGTCATGTTTTTAGTAACTTTACTATTACAAATTAAGTGTTTGCAGTTTTATATTAAGAAACGTTCCTTCTTAGTAGAATCAAATTAAATAAGTTTACCAAATGTTTACACACCATCATAGCAATTTTACAGCATGCAAGAGTTTGCTGTATTTTTACAGTACAATTGTAATTACTGATTTACAGTACTCTTGTAAATTTACAGTCTTACTGTTACTGTTAAATGCACTTTTTTTACAGTGCATTTAACAGGTTTTTACTGTAGCATTTTCACAGTTTTTTACCATTAAAATCACAGTCATTTTTACAGTGTTGATACATAAATGTGTGCTCCTGAAAAACTGAATGTAAATACATGTTGTTCAGATTTTGGCTCAAAGTTGAGCCGAATAATCAAGATGGAAATGAGGACTGTACTGAACTGATCCCTTTATATCCCATCCTGAACAACTGGAATGATCTGCCATGTTCAGAGAAGAGAAAAAGGTGTATGTGAGAAATAGGGTTCATCCCATCTTGTCGTGGATTTGCTTCTTTATATGATATAGTCATTCTTATTGTGAATCTATAATTTCTGATTGAGTCTTTAAAAACTTGTTGATATTATTTTTTAGAAGGAAAATGCGAAATTAATATTATTTTCTTATTGCTGTAATAAACTTCTGTTTCTCATGGCGTGTAGCAGGGTGATCTGAAACACCAAACCTCTGATGTGTTCATGTTTTCTCCATCACAAGCAGCTCTGTGTTAATATGATCTCATTCTAGCTGTTATCATGAGTCTCATTTGGTGGTCTGAAGTGTTGAGGTGACAATCACAGTAAACTACAGAAGTCTAAAGTGTATTGAGCTTATATTGATTGTCTGTAAAACTGATTTTGAGTTGACTTCCTTTCTGTTTGAATAAAAATTTTCAGTTAAAAATTTCAGCATTTTTGTTGTCATTTTATACTTTATTCTTGTATATCTGGTTTATTGCCAGTCCAGTCCAGCAGAGAGCAGGGTTAATGACACTGAAGTGATCAGAGAGGAAGAGAAACATCAGAGTCAGACAGTGTTTTTATACCAATTTGTGGATGTTTTTATATTTCAATCTTAAGAACTACTTTTAACACCAAAGTAACTTCAAAATTGAAGATTAATGAATAAAACCTACTTATTATTTTGGCTTCAATCAGTCCTGTGGATAAAAATCAAGATAAAAAACTAAAACTCTTCAGTTGTGGGTAACACCAAAATGTATATACCATTTCATCCGGTTTTATCTAAATATCCAGTCTTTGCACATGTAAAATCATGCAAAACAGTCAGTTTCAACTGGGGAGACACATACCTTCAGTTAAAGGACTTAAATTGATATTGTCACGTGATATTGTATGATTGTTTGATATCTTCTGAACTTGGCCTTTAGGGAGTTGATAATAAAGAAATCCTGTTTACAGATCAGTGGGAAAGACTCTACTGACATTAGCTTGGCCATTGTGGTACTGTAAGTATTGTTAATTTGTGAATTGTCAGCTCTGTATTGATATGATAAATGATCTCTCATGCTCAGATTAAGTTTCAGACTGCAGGCCAGCTACAGTGATCAAACTACTGAAAAGATATCAACTGCAGGGCAACTTCAGCTCTTTAAGAACTGAGGTTGGAGATCAGATTCAATGACTATAATTGTTGATAAATGCCAGTAACAGATTCATTTTGAGTTTCATGGTTATTAAGTCATTCTGTCATGCAAATTCAACTCCAAGTTATTTATTTATACCATCTTAGTTGAAATGGCAGAACAGTGATATCTACTGAAAAAAAGATAACATGACTATCCTGTTGTCACCCACTTATGTTTAATCGCTGTAAACAGGAAGTCATCATCCCACAATCTCTATTTTCTATCATCATCCTCTCTGTCTCTTAATGCCACAGTGGTGCCGATTAAAATCATTATTAAAGGGATAGTTCATGCAAAAATGAAAACTGCCCCATGACTAACTCACACTCAAGCCATCCTAGGTTTATATGACTTTCTTCTTTCAGGCGAATAATCAGAGTTATATTTTAAAAAGTCCTGGCTCTTCCAAGTGTGGTGAAATGCAGTTAGTGTGGGGGGTTTGCCGCTGTCTGGTTGATCACGCCCCCTAGGTAATTGTGTGTTATTGCATCCTAGTTATGGGAATGTATATAAAGGGGGAGGCAAAATAGAAGGGTGTTACGTCATACTCAGCTGATCGCACATTCGGCGTTGCGTTGCGTTGCACGAGGGGTATGTATTGGCGTTTTTTTCATTTAGGTTGTAGACTTTTTAATAGTGATTTTTAACTGTTTGTTATTTGATATTAGTAATCCTTGCGACGCTGGCATTTGGTTCGGGCGCATGTTGCACCCGTATTTGGGAAATCGCCGGTCCTCTGCTGTTGCGTTTCTCTGTATTTGAGAAACGCGGGTGCCGTCTGCTTGAGTGATTGCCGCTGCCTGTATGTGATCTATTGAAGTAAGGGCTGCTGGATAGATGATGTGGCTCCCATTATCCGGTATGTATGTACAACCCACTCTCCAGCCTGCATAAAAGGGTATTAGTTTGGGTTGTAACTTTTTCTGTGTCCTAGGTATTTAAATCATCCTGTGAGCCTGCCTGCTTTTGTGCTCCCGGTGCTGCGTGGCCTATAGCAGGATACGGCATGGCTTGAATTTTCGATGCTGCTGTTTTGCTTCTACAAATTGTTAATCCAGTTGTTTCTCCTTAATATTGCATTATTATGTTGGCCTTTGTTGATTTGTTTTGCTTTAATGTATGTGTTGCATGCAAGTTTTTTTTGGTTAATTATTTGGTTTGCATTCAATTAGTTATTTTGCTTTAATTTGTTTTGCATTTGTTTTCTTTGCAGTCAATTTATTTGATTGGCTGCATTTGTTAATTTGTTTTGTTTGAATGGATGTTTGTATGTAATTATTTTGTTTGCATTTAAGGTTGTCATAGTATTCATGTTTGTTTTGTAGTTAATCATTTGGTTTGGTATTTAATTATTTTTTCCTTTGTTTTGTGGCAACAAGTCTGCATTTTGGCGTTTGTTGTGCTTTAATTGTCTGTCTGATTTTCTTTCTTTTGTTGTATTTGGGGGGAGCAGGGGCTTGGAGAAGGCAGGCTGGCTGTTCTCGTGCAGAAATATCCCTCTTTTCCAAAGTGGTGTGGCTTTGCAGTGAATTTCCTTGGGTGTAAGTGTGGTCTTGTACACTTGTGGGTTTTCAGTAGTACGGGCTCTATTGAAGCCCGGTGTCTAGCCACCTCCCTATTGCGAAGCTCCTGCTCTTCTGGGTTTTTGATGTTTTGTATGCTTTTCACGGCAGATTCTTGCATCTGCTGTGTATAGTTTTCCATTATTCCTTATTGAATAAGATTCATTTTAATTGAGAAATTGTTTAATAAAGATTTGTTACTTTTTATACAAGGTATTCACGTCTCTGGGTCATTCTGTGAGAGGGGGTGAACCTGTGGGTTTTCCCGGGTGTTAATTTCCCGGGTGACGTAGTCATGATTGTGTGATTCAGTAGCAAAGTTTCAATGTTTAGTAATTCCTTTAACCCTTTGTAATCTTACATCGCCACTCGTCACACAAGCTTTATAATGGCAGTGAATGTGGAGATTTTGAACCCCAAAAAAGTGCATCCATCTAAAATAAAAAGTACTCCACACGGCTCTGATTGGTTATTAAAGGCCTTCTGAAGCAAAGCGACGTTTATGTAAAAAAAAAAAAATCTATTTACAACTTTATAAACCGTAATCTCTAATTTCCGCTAACTGTTGTACACACCTTCATGAGAGAGTGGCGTTCCAGCAGACGATGTAGGACGTAGGCCTTTCAGTTCTAGTTACTTTTCATCAATACAAAGGTCCAGTTAAGCCTGTTTCAGGGTGTTTGAGTCCATTTTGATGGTCACAGGTTCCTCTTGTTGGATACTGTAGCTGCTAAAATGATAACAGGAAAAGCTCCACATTGCTTTGACATCATGAGGTTAAATATGCAGTAAATATTCAATAATACAGTAGTATGAGTATACAGAGAGTTTTAGACTGAGAATGAAAGTCTAGATTTTTCTGAGTCTGAACTAATGAAACCACTGCCTATGTAGGGTTTGCCTTTAAAAACATGCTACACATTATAAAGACCACACCTCATCTGTGCACACATACTGTACTCTACTGTAAATAAGAGCAAATAATGGAATCTGGGAACTTTTAAGTTCAATACAGAAATAGTAATCACACAACAGGACTTCAAATACATTGTCGAAGACAGGATGAAATAAAAATGTGAAAGTGCAGTAAGCAAAATGTTTGACACAGAGATGATTAGAGATTACAAATTTACATGTCCTTCAAGGTGGCTTAATCTGATCCTTTTTACGGGTCACAGGCTGGAGGACAGAAGCAATGAAATGAGGAAGCATCAGTTTGAGTGGAGAGAAGCACCCAGAGCACTTGCTGTGGTCTATATAAAGGTCCAGTTTGGCCTGTTTAAGGCTGTTTGAGTTTGAGTGTTCACAGACTCCACTTGGCTTTTGAAGCTGATAATGTGGTTGAATGTACAAAGCACAAGCATATAGTAAAGAGTGTGTTTAAGCTGAATTTAAAGTCATTATTCTTGTTGAAGGCTAGTGTGAAATGAAACCACTTCCTCTTTCGAGTTAGCAGAATTTTAAAAATAATACTCATTCTGAGGACCACACCTCATCTGTGAAGACGTACTATCAGACACAGTGAATGATGGATTTAGATCCCATTTATGGAAATGTTGACCGCATCGATTTTAAGAAGAAAACTGGACCTCAAACTCAGAGTCACGACCAAGACGAAGGAAAAGATCTAAACAGCAGTAAGAAGAAAATTACTTTAAAGCAGAAATTATGTTACTAATGAGGAAATGAAAACTACATACAATTTAAAGAAAAAAAAAGTCTAAGAACAATATGTAGCCTAAGTGTTTTTGCTTCCATAATTAATGTATTAATGAAATTGTTTTTATTTGCTTTTTCCACATGTCCTTCTTTGGATATTTTATAGTTTATTGTATAGCAATGTTTGTCTTATAACTAAAGACAAAAGTAGATTGCATTAGAAGGCTAATTTTAAACTTAATTTCTAATAACAAGAAGAGTATTAACTGATATTTGTGTGTTTTGTTCCTGTTTGTCAGTCGTAGATGTTTGGTGTTGATGACAGTGAGTCTCGGGCTCATTTGTGTTCTTCTGCTGGTCTTCATCATACTGCAGCACATCACCATCACAGCAGAGAGAGATCTGATAAACAGTTACAAGAACACAGTTGAAGAGTTCAATCAAACCATCAACAGCTTACAGGACAATTACACTGATCTAATGACGGAAAAACACCAGCTGCAGATCAACTTCAGCTCTTTGAGTCAGAAGAACCTGAATTTAGAAAGCAGCGTCACTTCTCTGAGTGAGGAATTGAAGAAAGAAGGTCAGTACAAATATGATTTGTTGTTGTTTTATTACTTTTTTATCTTTAATGTACACGGTGTCATAAAGTACATATTTCTCTGTGGTTCAGGTTGGTTGTTCATGTCCAGTGAGTTGAAGAGCTGGTCTGACAGCAGGCAGTACTGCAGGGATCGTGGAGCTGATCTGGTCATTATCAACACTGAAGAAAAGCAGGTGAGTTTGTGTGAGTGTCTATTAATGAATGAGAGGAATCACACTTATTCCTGTTTTTACTGACACACAGAGACTGTTACGGCCAACGCTATAACATAATGAAGGACAACACAACAAGGCTCGATTCATAGGGAGATTTATTTAAAGTAACACAAAAATAGGAACCACGAATGGGAGGAACTAATCAGGCGAGCAAAAGTCCACCGGAGAACACATCTCCACGTCTGGACGGCCCCTCAAATTCCGCCCCCTCAAATGCATCTGTGTGGCTTCTTTTCAACACGCGCTGATGGTCCAGTGCTGTAGGTAATCTGCTCAATCACAAACATAGGTAACAAATTGCCAGCCCCCTAGCGGGCAGACAAACAATAACAAAAATACATGCACATGTAACACCTTCATCCCCCAAAAAGTGAACTATCACCATAAAAGGAACAAGCATCTATTAAAAGACACCTTTCCCAAAAACATGCAAAGATTTTTTTTTTTTTTAAACACACTCCTATGCCCCTACCCAATCCGGGATAGGGCATCAGCCACCACATTGTCTTTACCTTGAATATGCCTGATCTCGAGGTTGTATGGCTGCAAATACAAGCTCCAGCGCATAAGACGCTGATTACAATTGCGCATCAAATTCAAGAAAATCAGAGGATTATGATCGCAATATACGATAAGGGGATGCGAGCAAGCTACATATACCTCAAAATGTTGAATTGCGGAGACTAAAGCCAGAGCCTCCTTTTCAATAGTAGAGTAATTCCACTATGCAGAGGAAAACTTCTTCGAAAAATAACATACAGGATGTTCTACATCATCAGCCCCCACCTGCTGAAGAACAGCTCCCACCCCCACATCACTAGCATCTACTGCGAGGCTAAATGTTCTTGAATGATCTGGTGCGGCCAAAACTGGTACCGCAATCAACAAAGACTTCACATTCTCAAATGCACGCTGACAAACATCAGACCACTGAAATTATGTTTTGGGACTCAACAGATTTGTAAGGGGAGACACTACCGTTGCAAAATTTTTGCAAAACGTACGGTAGTACCCCACCATTCCCAAAAAAGCGCCGTAGTTGCCTTCGGTCAGCTGGCGGTGGAAAATCACAAATAGCCATAACCTTTGCAGCAATGGGCCGTACTTGTCCCTTTCCTATAACCTTCCCCAGGTAAACTAAGGTGGCTTTACCAAATTCACATTTGGCTAAATTAACTGTTAGATTTGCTTCTGCCAGTCGGTGAAAAACTTGCTGGAGTAAACTCAAGTGCTCCCCCCAAGAGGAACTGTATAGTACCAAATCGTCTAAATAGGCTTCGCAGCCAGGCACCCCGGCCAGCACAGTATTAACAAGCCTTTGAAAAGTACTTGGAGCGTTTTTCATGCCAAAAGCCATTACCTTATAATTAAGGAAAGCATCCGGAGTCACAAAAGCTGAAATTTCCTTAGCACGTTCTGACAAAGGAACCTGCCAGTACCCTTTCAATAAGTCAAGTTTCGAAACGTATACCGCAGATCCCACACGATCCACACAGTCATCCACTCTCGGCAACGGAAAACAATCAGTTTTCGTAATAGCATTTACTCGCCGATAATCAGTACAAAACCGATAAGTACCATCGGATTTGCTGACAAGCAAACACGGCGAACACCAAGAGCTGGAGCTAGATTCAGCGATGTGATTTTCTAACATATACTGCACCTCATTCTGCAAAAGAGCTCTCTTCGACGGAATAACACGATATGGGTGTTGCTTAATAGGTTGAAAGGACCCCACATCAATATCGTGCACGATAACTGATGTTTGGCCAGGAGTGTCACTGAACAAAGTCGAAAAGTGACTTACTAATTCCAAGATATCAGCTTTCTCCACTGGAGACAAATGTGGCAACTGACTGGACAAAGTTAAAAGCATCTCAGAATTTTTTAATCTGCCTTCAACCGCACACCTTGAAAGACTCACTTCTTCATCCAGCTGTTCTTGAACAGTCATCCCAACCGCAGACACCTCACCTGGATCGATCACAAAAGGAACACAGTTTGATAAATTTTGAACGCCCATTTTCCGGTCATGATAAGCCTTTATCAAGTTAACATGACAAACTCGGGAACTTTGACGCCGATCTGGAATGTGAATCACATAATCACGATCTGACAGTTTCTTTTCAACCACATAAGGACCACTATAACGAGCTTGCAGCGATCCCCCTGGTACAGGTAACAGCACCAAAACTTTATCACCAGGGCTAAAAATCCGTTCTCTAGCTTTTTTATCAAACCAAGTCTTCATTTTGTTTTGGGTCTTCTCGAGATTTTGTTTGGCTAACTCGCGGGCGCGATAAAGGCGAGTACGGAACTTTGTGACATACTCGGGGAGGATACCACATGTTGAATTGCATAGCCACTTCTCTTTTAGCACAGTCAAAGGACCGCGCGGAGTGTGGCCAAAAACTAATTCAGCAGGACTGAAACCGAGCGATTCTTGTACCACTTCACGTGAAGCAAAAAGTAACCATGGGACTCCCTCTTCCCAGTCTCGTTCAAGTTCAAAACAATAAGCACGAAGCATAGACTTCAGGGTCTGGTGAAATCTCTCCAACGCACCCTGACTCTCGGGATGATAAGCAGCAGAAACATTATGCTGAATACGGAGAAGTTTAAGCACTTTCGAAAATGTAAGAGATGTAAAATTCGTTCCCCGGTCAGTTTGAATCACTTTTGGCAAACCGAACAATGTGAAAAACTTAACAAGTGCTTTCGAGATCGTTCTTGCAGTAATAGTACGTAAAGGAATGGCCTCGGGAAAACGCGTTGCCGCGCACATTAGTGTCAACAGGTATTTATGGCTAGACTACATTATGTGCTCAAATGGTTCAGACACCATCGGAATCAGATAAAGTGGAGCAGGCTGAATAATTTGGTTTGGCTTTCCAACCATCTGGCAAACATGACAGGTTTGACAATAACGGGAAACATCTCTCTTGAGACCAGGCCAATAGAAACTTCGCAAAATCCGATCATATGTTTTCACAACACCTAAGTGACCAGCGGGACCATTATGTGCCACATTCAAAATCATCTCTCGATAGACTTCTGGAACTACGATCTGACTAACCATATTCCAGTCATCAGGAGAATTGGGAGATGTCCACTTTCTCATCAAAATAGCATCTTTGAGAAAGTATTCCTGTAAATCTCCCACCTTCCCCTGTCCTGAATGAATTAACTCAAACAACGGAACAAGCGTAGAATCTGACCTTTGAGCAGCAATTAATTTAGCAGGTGACAAAGTAAAGTCAGCACCATCTTTAGAAACAGCCTCTCTTTCGCTCACGGAGATCAAATCTGCTTTTTCCTGCGGAACAACTGAAGACAATTCAATCAATTTAGGATTTGCCATGAACGTCTCGCACAAATCCACCTCATCTGACTTACAAATATCAGCAGATCTAGCCATAGAGCGAGTAAGCGCACACGCCGAGAAAACATCAGGATACTTCAAAGCACACTCATCCACAGTAGAAACAAAAGGCACAGACACAACTTCAGGTGGCACATCAGAACAACTCCACACATTACCTCCAGCTAAATCATTCCCCAAGATGAAAGTTACATCAGGAATTGGAAGAGATGGACGAACACCCATGTAAGGATCCACCCGCTAGCCCAAACAACGGAATCCAGCGGCCTGGACGAAGGTTTAATGCATGTTCGGTCTTTTACTTGCGCTTCTGAATTTATCAGGATTTAGTTTCAATTTTGACCTAGCTCCAATTCTGATCTGACTCCAATTCCAAGTGATCATTAAATTTAGACTAATTAAAAATTGATCACAAATATCGCTTATATATTTAATTTAGATATTTGATTATTGTCGACATACTAGTGCTGGGCGGTATACCGGTTCATACCGAATACCGGTGTTTATTTTTCTTATGATATGAATTTTTAAAATACTGCAATACCGGTGTCATTTAAATAACGTTCGGAACGCGACATGTTTGAGAGGGGTTTCTTTTCACTATTGCATTGTGGCAAGAACGCAGCTGTATGTGTTACTAAGCGTGAAAGTTCTGAAGCTGTAGAACTAGTAGAACGTGATGACACAGAAGAACTCATCCACAATATCCACCGCCCGCTGCCATCAGCTCCCGCGTCTCACACACACGAGCGTGACTTTAGCACTATATTTAGCAACTTTCAGACCCTTTTAGCGGCTTTTTTTACATAGAACATACAAACTGACAAACCTAGCGACTTTTTTGGATAAACCTTAGCTATGGTTCAGTTGGAAGATGTCGCCAGTGCTGCCCCGCGAGCGCGAGATCTGACTCCCAGCGCAGTGTCGCCTCTCTCGGCGTCTGTTCTGTGCAGCGAGCGGCAGCGAAGCACCGCATTCAGCTGGCCGTACCGCAGCAGACTCGTCAGTAAATGAGTACAAAACAGCGTTTCCAAGCACCTGCTGCTAACTGACTGTTTGGAATTATAAATATGAGCATAGTTCGTATGTTAATATTATGCACTTTTTTGTTTGTTGTTTTTATTTTTATTTTTTAGTTTGTTATTCAGACGCAGGCAGTGCACTGCATGAGACAAAAAAGTAATATAGCCAAAACCACCGCATAGCCACTCTTTAGTGTAACGTTAGATGCATGTTGATTTTATCAGACGATGTCGCGATTATAAATGAGAGTGACTCCTGGTTAACATGTAGGGTATTAATGAGTCGTGTTTAGTCACTATTTAGTGTGGAATTTTTCTACAATATTCGCTCATCATGACAGTAAAATAGGGCATTCTATCAACTGAGTCAATCAACTGCAGTTTTTCCTCCCTCAATCAGTACAAAATGTGGTTAACACCCGGTCATACATGAAAAAAATAAATACCATCATATACCGTGAAACCGGTATAATTTTGAAAAATACCGTGATATAAATTTTTGGTCATACCGCCCAGCACTACGACATACCATATTTTCAATTATCCGTTCACCGGGGACCTAATGTCTCTTTTGAGCCTATAGCGTCGGCCGAAGCGCTGGTCTCACGATCACAAACTCGCCAGTCCGATGTTAGTCAGAGGATGCAGGTAGACTAATACCTAGTTGTCTGCCGCCAACTGCTTGCTTATGACAAAAAGCGTAGTTTATTTAGTCTTTTCCCGTACAACTTGCTAGCACCAGTGATAGACAGAAATCTGAGGTCTCCGATGACGTGCCTACTGCTCCGTTCATTCATGAGCCTTCAGTTTGATCTATCCTGGCCGTAGATTTGCGGTAACAAAAGCCTCCTCACAGTCAAATAGTCATAATGATTTCAGGTCAGTTCAGAATAAATCAAATATAACAATTTATTATTAGTCAGGTAAACGTGTCGTGCCAATTACATAAAACAATAAGAAGCCAATTCAAAAATAAGAAAATACATAATATCAGTTGTTCAAAGATGAATCTAAGTGTAAAATGTTTACCTGAATTCAAGAAGAAAATACATAGTATGGAACATATTAAATACCCTCCACACTACGGGCTGATCTGGCTACAAATCGCGCCGACTGATTTGCAACTTACCCTTAAATACTACCAGAACAAAAGGCCCATAAACATTTATTCTCTGCCCCAAAACAGATTAGATCTGTGTATGGGGGATGAGAAACCTCAGTAGAAGCTGTTCTCGTGCCCCAAATGGTCACACCTGTAGAGCAATGTTTATCAGTTTTTGAAAGGAGACCGCCCCCACAACAGAGGTACAGAATTCACTTAAGTTTCCAATATTTCCCATAATATAAGTAACTACTGTGAAATTGACACCAGTTTACCCATCGCACAGAGACCTTTAAAATGATACCAAACATGAAAGGGTTAAGATCATTAATTCTTAAGATATAGTAAATATTTATGTAAGAGTAGCAACTTGAGTTCTTTCAGTGACCAGTACCATGAGCCCAAGGTGGAAGGATGGGTGAGTGGACCAAATGGTCTTTCTCTCAGATCTTCTTGTCTGATTAGAGAGTTTATTGTCTTGCGGCATGACATTTGCATTGTAAGGGTTCCTGGGTGTTTGGCTTCACAAAGAGATCAAAGCCTGATTGAAGAGTTTGTTTTGTGGCCTGACATTTGAATTGTAAGAGTTCCTAAGTTTTGGCTTCACGAGGAGTTATTTTCATAAAGGAAATAATTTTACTCCTTACACCCACAACTACATCCCCCGTAACCAACTCAGACTTCAAATGAATTCTGTGTAACGGAACCTCCATAACTCCCATCTCAAAACCTCGAACCAAAGCAACACTGCCAGTAGCGGTCTCATCAGAAAATGGCAGTATCCCATCCAAAAGGAACGATAAAGCAGCACCAGTGTCCCGAAGCATGCGAACAGGTACAGGTTCCTTCAGGCCAGGAACAGACACAGTTCCATTTTGCAGGAAAGGTCCATAACTGGACTTAGAAGAATGAACTACAGTGTCACAAGCATTATCGGCAAAATCAGACTGAAAATTTCCCGAAATCAGTCCCACAAACTTTTGGCTAGACTTCTTCTTAAGAACGGGACAATTTGCAATTAAATGACCAGGAGCCTTACAATAAAAACAAACCCGATCAGCAGCCGTAACAATAGGCTTATTGCTGGTAGTTTTTTGAAAAGCCGAAACAGGTAAAGTAGCAGGAGCTCTATCCCACGTAAATTAGCAGCTTTATGAAAAAAAAATAGCACCTTTTTTTTTTTTTCCTCTTAAACCGAAAACGGCATAAGCACGTACCAGTTAAATCACTCGAAAGACCAATTACCCGACTAAGCAAAGGATAACCTAAATTTGGCCGCTACACAAAAGTACTACAACAATTCTACGGATTCAAAATGAACTCCAACAATCATACAAATGGTCCCACAACACAAATGTATCTACCCCATTTAAGCATTAACTATTACTCCCTAGTCTTCAGTGGCGTTAGGGGCTCGAGGCGACTTTAAACGCTGAAATCATGAACGCCTGCACACCGATCCCATTAACAAGAGCAGCGGCAGGTGAACTGAAGCGTACCCCCACTCCAAATAACCACTAAAAATAAGAAAGACAAAATAACAAAATGGCAGGTTCAAACCTACCCGACGACTACAAAAATAAATAGGGCAAATACTCACTTGAGACGCCAATAGTTACCCACAGACAAACAAAAATAATCCAAACAATCACATCAAAGACAGAACGGCCACACTGGACTGAACTCCACGTCTGGACGGCCCCTCAAATTCCGCCCCCTCAAATGCATCTATGTGGCTTCTTTTCAACACGCGCTGATGGTCCAGCGCTGTAGGTAATCTGCTCAATCACAAACATAGGTAACAAATTGCCAGCCCCCTAGCGGGCAGACAAACAATAACAAAAATACATGCACATGTAACAGAGACAAATATCTTCATTCAACAAGGAGAGAGTGTGGATTGGTTTGTCTGACAGAGAGCAGGAGGGCATCATGAAATGGGTGAATAATTCACCACTGAAACAAGGGTAAGTGCAAAACATCACTGTGTCTTGATTCATAAATTTGTGGTCCTGAAAAACTGAAAATCAGATACATGTTGTTCAGATTTTGGCTCAATGGTGAGCCGAATGACCAAGCTGGAAATGAGGACTGTATTGAACTGATGCCTTCAAATCCCATCCTGAACAACTGGAATGATCTGCCATGCTCAGAGAAGAGAAAAGGGTTCTGTGAGAAATAGGATTCATCCCGTCTATAATTGTATATAATATAATTATTCTTAATGCATGGTTTACGATTTCAAGTCCCTGCTTTTTAAAACACTGTCAACTGATACGAGTTTTTAGAAGGAAAATGTGAAATTGTCATTATTTTCTGATTGATTTGACCCTGTTATTCTGATATTGAGTGTCTGTAAAACAGCTTTTGAGTTGAATCGGTTTCTCATTTAATAAAATGTCCAATTACCATCATTACCATAGTGAACTTGGCATTTTGGTTTTCATTTCATACTTCATTCTTTGGGTGCTTCTCAATACTCAGATTGATGCTTCCTCATTTCCTCTCTTCACTGTCCTCGAGCCCATGACCCAGAAACTGATCAAAGTTACCCATGTTGATGTGCATCTCAATTTCCTAATTGCACCATGAAGAGGACTAATGCCTTCACGTTCTATTGGAATTATCGTAAATATGAGTTGTCTAATCGGAAATTAGATGTGAATGGCCTCTCAAGTCGTATTTACTACTGGGAAATTCTGAAATAATTTTGATACCAGAGTTTCCGAGTTGGGCAGGGCATAAAATTTAAACATAGTGGAGGGGACAACCATTGCTGCTGTCAATGCTGTTCTTACAACAACTGCATCCCTTTTTCTTGTTGCTAAAGTAGTGTATTGTAAGGATCCACCCGCTAGTCCAAACAACGGAATCCAGCGGCCTGGTCGAAGGTTTAATGCATGTTCGGTCTTTTACTTGCGCTTCTGAATTTATCAGGATTTAGTTTCAATTTTGATCTAGCTCCAATTCTGATCTGACTCCAATTCCAAGTGATCATTAAATTTAGACTAATTAAAAACTGGTCACAAATATCGCTTATATATTAATTTAGATATTTGATTATCCTCGACATCCCATACTTTCAATTATCCGTTCACTGGGGACCTAATGTCTCTTTTGAGCCTATAGCGTCGGCCGAAGGAGCCGGTCTCACGATCACAAACTCGCCAGTCCGATGTTAGTCAGAGGATGTAGGTAGACTAATCTGTCTGCCACCAACTGCTTGCTTATGACAGAAAGTGTAGTTTACTTAGTCTTTTCCCGTACAACTTGCTAGCACCAGTGATAGACAGAAATATGAGGTCTCCGATGACGTGCCTACTGCTCCGTTCATTCATGAGCCTTCAGTTTGATCTATCCTGGCCGTAGATTTGCGGTAACAAAAGCCTCCTCACAGTCTAATAGTCATAATGATTTCAGGACGGTTCAGAATAAACCAAATATAACAATTTATTATTAGTCAAGTAAACGTGTCGTGCCAATTACATAAAACAATAAGAAGCCAATTCAAAAATAAGAAAATGCATAACATCAGTTGTTCAAAGATGAATCTAAGATTAAAATGTTTACCTGAATTCAAGAAGAAAATACATAGTATGGAACATATTAAATACCCTCCACACTACGGGCTGATCTGACTACAAATCGCCCCGACTGATTTGCAACTTTCCCTTAAATACTACCAGAGCAAAAGGCCCATAAACATTTATTCTCTGCTCCAAAACAGATTAGATCTCTGTGTGGGGGATGAGAAACCTCTCTAGGAGCTGTTCTCGTGCCCCAAATGGTCACACCTGTAGAGCAATGTTTATCAGGTTTTGAAAGGAGACCGCCCCCACAATAGAGGTACAGAATTCACTTAAGTTTCCAATATTTCCCATAATATAAGTGACTACTGTGAAATTGAGAGCATTTTTCCAATCACACAGAGACCTTTAAAATGATACCAAACATGAAGGTGAAAAGCAACGGGTTCACAAGATATATGATAGGTATATAGTTATTCTCAATGAACTTTGAGTGAAGCTTTTTTGGGGGAAAAGAGAGAGAGGTAGAGAGGGCAGGGGGAGAATGGGGTCGTAAATGATCAACGAGATAAGTTTGGTCAGGGTGGTGTTTGTTCTCTTTGAAGATCTTTCGTTGTCTTTGGAGATATCTTCAACAATCACTTCACAGACAGCAGTGACACACGGAGCCTGTGGCAAGCTATTCAGCCTGAGCCTGTGGCAAGCTATTCAGACCATCACAGACTACAAGCCCCCGCCACAGGCCTGTGATGACGACACATCCCTCCCAGATACACTCAACCACTTTTACTCACGGTTTGAAATGCAGAATGACACACCTGCACAAAAACTGCCCACACCTCCCAACGACCAGGCGCTCTGTCTGTCTCCAGCCGACGTAAGGAAGTCCCTATCTAGGATCAACCCACGCAAGGCTGCGGGTCCCGACAACATACCTGGCCGTGTACTGAAAGACTGCTGCACAGCTGACAGATGTCCTAACAGATATCTTCAACACCTCGCTGAGCCAGGCAGTCGTCCCCACATGTCTCAAATCCACAACAATCATACCGGTACCAAAGAAATCACCTGTGTCCTGTCTAAATGACTACTGTCCCATAGCACTGACTCCAATCATAATGAAGTGCTTTGAGAGGTTAGTCATGCACAACATCAAAACCAGCCTCCCAACACACTCGATCCGCTCCAGTTTGCATACCGTCCGAACCGCTCACGGACAATGCAATTTCCTCCACTCTCCACCTGGCTCTTACCCACCTAGAAAATAAAGACTCCTACGTTAGAATGCTGTTCATTGACTTCAGCTCAGCATTCAACACAATAATCCCACAACAGCTCATAAATAAACTCAACCTGCTGGGCCTTAACAATTCCCTCTGCAATTGGATCCTGGACTTTCTAACCGGAAGACCTCAGTCAGTCCGTGTCGGCCACAACACCTCGAGCACTACCACACTGAACACAGGTGCCCCACAAGGCTGTGTGCTCAGCCCGCTGCTCTTCACGCTGCTGACCCACGACTGCACTGCCAAGTCCAGCTCCAACCACATCATCAAGTTCGCTGATGACACAACAGTGGTAGGCCTCATCAGCAACAACGATGAAACGCACTACAGAGAGGAAGTGGCACAGCTGGCTGAATGGTGTGGCACTAACAACCTGTCCCTCAATGTGAGTAAGACAAAGGAGGTTGTGATGGACTTCAGGAGAAACTCCGTTGATCACCCCCCACTGACCATCGACAGCTCGCCTGTGGAGAGAGTCAGCAGCACTAAATTCCTGGGGGTGCACATCACAGAGGATCTCACCTGGTCCACCAACACCATGTCACTCTCCAAGAAGGCACAACAGGGCCTACACTTCCTCCGCCGGCTGAAAAGAGCAAGTCTCCCTCCACCCATCCTCACCACTTTCTACAGGGGCACCATTGAGAGTGTGCTGACCAGCTGCATCACTGTCTGGTACGGGAACTGTACTGCAGCAGACCGCAAGACCCTACAACGGACAGTGAACACTGCTGCAAGGATCATCGGTGCCCCTCTCCTCCATCCTGGATATTTTCCTCACATGATGCTCCAGCAAAGCCAATAGTATCGTGAAGGACTCCACACACCCTCCCACAGTCTCTTCCAGCTCCTACCATCAGGAAGACGGTGCGAGCATCAGAGCCCGCTCTGCCAGACTGCTCAACAGCTTTTTCCCCAGGCTGTGAGAGCCCTGAACTCAAATCACCCGCCCCTCTCTGAACCCCATACAAACCCCCTACCTCCTGTAACATGTAACGTGCAATTCGAAGTGTGCTACACACAGGTGAGTGGGCCTGTACAATCCACCTGTAGTAGCACACTCTCCTCCTCTATGCGCACTAGTCACTTTTCACACACACACTGCTGTGTGTACACAAATCCCACAAAAAGAACTCCGTAACATATGTATGTTTACATGCTCATGCACTACAAATCCTCCTGCACTGTTCCCCAGCCAGCTGCTTGAACTCAATGTTTCTCCTTGCACATGTACAGTACTTATCTGAAGCATTCGTATAGTTTGTATAGTTTGTATTTTTTAGTTTGTATAGGTACTTTTTTATAGATTGTATATTTATATTTATAGTCAAAATCTATCAGTAGGATAGTTGTGTATAGGTTTATATTGTCTTACTCCATTGTTGTATGCCTGTATTTATGTAGCACCGTGGTCCTGTGAGGCACGACATTTCGTTCCACTGTATGCCCCCGCATGTAGCGGAATGACAATAAAGCTCAACTTGACTTGACTTGAGATATCTTCTCCAGGTTAGTTTCATGGCTTTATTGCATGGCATCTGTCTTTGGGAGAGTTCCTGAGTTTTGGCCTCAGAATTAATTTTATAAGGAAATAAATTCACTCCCTACAGTATTTATAGATATGAACGATCATTCAAAGCATATTGTATGTTTTATAAGCAGTGAAATAAGCATGTATTTGACTGAAATTCCAGAATTGTCAGTAAACTGCATGTATAGCATGGTTAATGTTTATATGATTTTCAACCAATGGGATGCTATATTTTATTCTTTCCGACATTAAAGCACTTGAATATGACAAGCTCGTAATCACGACTTCGTAAGTGGGAAATAGGAAATTTCCAATAGCACGTGAAGGCAGCATAACTCCCTTTTGGAGCCAGTCTCTAGCGGAAAATCGATGAATTGCTTCCGTGTTGGTAGCACGATGACGTAGCTAGACTATATCCACTATGTAGTTTACACGCATGCGCTGTAGTAGGTGTCGAATAAATTTGTATTTTTATTTACATTTTATCATTTTGCAGATGCTTTTATCCAAAGTGACTTAGTCTAACGACTTGGTCTAAGTGAAATCTAACACAGTAATTGTAGCAAGAGTTTTTGACCTACATTACATTACAATGTAACTTTAATGTCTAAATTCATCCACAATGTTTTAACCTATACTGGCAACTTCAAAGCTTTATTTATTTATTTATGTATTTATTTAATAGCCTGCATTTCATATGTTATCACCAGGATGCACATCAGTGCTGTATCCATTATTATAAGGATACAACAAGCACTGTAACATGATTGATATGACGTTGCACTGTAAATGGCTAATTATTAAGATATACTGTATCCCTCTGACAGAGTTTGCCTAAATGCCTTTTTGATTGTATCCGTCATGTTTATTTAAATTTAACTGGGGATATTAGATTAATGCCGATCCATTTTGTTTATTTAGATTTTATGTTATTCTAATATAGCTTTTACAAACATTTTCAATAATAATAAAAAACAACCATTACATTTTTATTAAGACTTTACCTCACTTACAATGCCTCAGTTAGTTGCTTTTCAAACTATTGTCTGATACAATACAAAACACTCCAAAAAAAAAGTCACCATAGAGAGAGAGAGAGAGAGAGAGAGCGAGCTCTCATAACGGAATGGATGGCTTAGGTCTTTAGCCATTTGGTCTATCTATCTCCTGGGATTTCACTTGCATATAACACACAAAAAAATAGAAATGGTCCCTGACCGTGTGTGTATTTATTTGTTGGACAAGGGATTAACAAAACAGGCCAAAAACAGGCCAATCATGGAGATCTTAGTGCAATTTTTATTCTTTTACTGATTTGCTGTTATGAGATACTAACGCAATATGAAGAAATTTATGAGCATCAAATGAGACAATGTCATACGATAATTCATATCCAAAACAAAACTTTTTCATTATAATCCGTAAAGATACATTTCTTTCTAAATAAGCGTCCAATGAGGAAATGGCGAGTCAGGATTTTTAACTGACTCAGAAAACACTAGTTCATTAATAAATCATTCAAATATCTCCTTACTATTTCCCCCAGACACATTCATTGTAACTTTTGCTGGGGCTTTGTGGCAAGCTTTAGCCTATTTAGTGCGCACATGTCACATTGCTGTGTGCGCTATGGTCACGAAAACTCATAATTTGTACGTGTTTTTAAGCATTGTGGTTTAAAAACAAGTGATTTAACCGATTGAAATACAAACAAATAAAAAATGACTTACCATCACACAAGGTCCGTCTCTCCCCGACGGGAGTCGTCTCGTTCGCTACAAAGAATCGGCTCTTAGAGCCGGCTCGTTCACGAACGACACATCACTACTCCATAGTGGATTCAAAGTGATCAAGAGTTTATTAGATCCAGTTCTGCCAATTGCAAGTGTTACACCTTTAGTGAGCACTTGTGCTATGTGTGCAATGACGAGTCAACAAGACGAAGAGAAGTTTGCTAAAGAAGGGCATAAAAAAAGAACTGGAACACAGCCATAGCTTCAGCTGAAGGACTTAAACTGATTTTGTTATGTGATCTTGTATGATTATATGACATCACCTGAACTTGACCTTAACCTTTACTGAACTGACACACATTAGGAAAGCCCACTGATCATTAAAAAAGACATTGACATTAGCTTGGCCATTGCTGTACTGTGAGTATTGTTAATTTATGAATTGGTGAGCTGAATGGCACAAATAAGTATTGTATTGACAAATTATCTCTCATGCTCAGATTAGATTTCAGACTGCAGGCCAGCTACAGTGATTAAACTACTGAAAAATGTCTGCTGCAGAGTAATAAACTGGCGTTGGAGACCAGAATCAATGACTATAATTTTTGAGAAATGCCAGTAAAAGAACTGTTTTGAGTTTCCTGGCAATAAAGTACAATCTGCTGATCTTCTGACATTCAAATTCAACTCAAGTTATTTATTTACACCATCTTAGTTAAAAATGGCAGAACAGTGACACCTACTGAGAAAATGAAAATGTGATCCTGTTGTCACCCATTTGTGTTTAATAGCTGTAAACAGGAAGTCATCATCCCACAATCTCTATTTTCCACCATCCTCCTCTCCGTCTCTTAATGCCACAGTGGTGCAGATTAAAAGCATTATTAATTTCCATAATAATTCCAGTTTCAGTTAAATTGTCTTCAGTACAAAGCTCCAGTTAGGCCTGTTTAAGGTGTTTGAGTCCATTTTGATGGTCACAGGTTCCTCTTGTTGGATATTTTAGCTGCTAACATGATCACGGGAAAAACTTCACATTGCTTTGACATCATGAAGCTGAATATGCAGTAAATATTCAGCCATAAAGTAGTATGAGTTTATAGAGAGATTTAGACTGAGAATGAAAATCTAGATTTTTCTGAACTAATGAAACCACTTCCTGTGTAGGGTTTGCACTATTTAAAAACACGCTACACATTATAAAGACCACACCTCATCTGTGCACACATACTGTACTCTACTGTAAGTAAGAGCAAATAATGGAATCAGGGAACTTTTATGTATGCAGAAATATTTATAACAGATCTGGACCTCGAACACAGAGTCGCTGCCAGGATGAAGGAAAAGCTCGAAAGCAAAGTAAGCAGAAAGTTTAGTTTGAAGCAAAGGCGGTGATGGGTATCGTTAATGTTTGAGGGGATGAGAATTGTTAAATAAAATTCAATCATTTTCTCAGAAACAGTTATTTTCTGTTTACATTTTCTGTGTATATTCTTGTTTGCATAGGCTTTTTAACTGTACTGTAAACAGTACGGTTTACATTTACAGTAATTCCATATTTTTGTCATCATAAAAGAATATAGTCTTCAAAAAGCCTCATAATTCCAACCAAGGTAGATAAAGGTTGATTTGAGATATTATCCCTAAATAATATGCAATAAATTGTTATTAACTGATATTTGTGTGTTTCGTGTCCTGTTTGTCAGGAGGAAGTAGATGTTTGGTGTTGATCACAGTGGGTCTCGGGCTCATTTGTGTTCTTCTGCTGGTCTTCATCATACTGCAGCACATCACCATCACAGCAGAGAGAGACCTGATAAAGAGTTACAAGAACACAGTTGAAGAGTTTGATCAAACTATCAACAGCTTACAAGACAATTACACTGATCTAATGACGGAAAAACACCAACTGCAGAACAACTTCAGCTCTTTGAGTCAGAAGAAGCTGGAGCTAGAAAGCAAAGTCACTTCTCTGAGTGAAGAACTAAACATGGACGCTTCTAAACGAGGTTAGTTCACATCTGTTTTAGTGTAAGAAATTTCTTTTTTTCTAGTTTAGTTAGTTTTTATGTTTACTGTTCTAAAGCAATTGTGTGTTTCTGTGTGAAAAAAAAAAAGGTTTAGTTTGTTTTTTCATATCCAATGAGTTGAAGAACTGGTCTGACAGCAGGCAGTACTGCAGGGAACATGGTGGTGATCTGATCATTATCAACACTGAAGAGAAGCAGGTGAGTTTATGTGAGTGTCTATTAATCCTTAAATGCATACCTCGGGTCTTTAGCAACCCAGTACATAATTCTCTACCCTCTCCCTCCTTCATTTTTTAAAGTTAGACATCAGCTTTCTTAGTATTTCTCAATCTATTCATTATAAACAATATAACAAAACAAAAACAAAAAATAGTAAAATATAAAATATTGCCTGTTTTCTGATTAATTTTTAAATGAGAGGAATCACACTTATTCCTTTTATTATTCACACACAGAGGTTCATATCTTCATTCATCAAGGAGAGAGTGTGGATTGGTTTGTCTGACACAGAGAACGAGGGCAACATGACATGGGTGAATAATTCAACACTGAAACAAGGGTAAGAGCTAAATAAATTAATTAATTAATTAAAACCTTGTATTCGTTTGTGTTAGTATTTTTGATTCTCTAAACGAGACACTTTAAATACAGTGAATTATATCATGAAAACTTTTCTTCTCTTCAATTCTAGTCAAGCTTTTGTATTACTTTAGTTTACTCTCGAAATGTGCTGTTGTATTGTTGATTCATAAAGTTGTGCTCTTGAAAAAAAAAAAGAACATCTGATACATGTTGTTCAGGTTTTGGATCAAAGATGAGCCGAATGATGGTGGCGGAAATGAAGACTGTATTGAACTGAATTATCTAAGAGAGCAGCAGGGATGGTCACCCCTGAACAGCTGGAATGATCGCTTATGCTCAGAGATGATAAAAGGGATTTGTGAGAAATAAGGTTCATCCAACCTTGTGGTTTTGCTTCTATTATCTAATGTTATCATTCTTATTGTGAACGCATGATTTCTTATTTAATCACCATTGATGTCACCATTGTTGTGTTTCATATGCCCCATGTTGATGTATGTGAGTGTAGTAATGACACAAAGGACATTTTAAACAAAAAAATAAATAAATAAATAAAATAACAATGATAGTGTTTATACACTGCCAAGCATCAACATCTAAAGTACAACAGCAGTGTTACAAGTTATTTAAACCACTTTAATGCAGTCATTTGTCTGTTATTAAAATGTATTAAAGCAATTCAACATTAATCAAGGGTCAAGAGCCCAACTAAAGCACTGATCTACATGATGGTGACCACAAACGAAACATATTCAATAAGACATCAACATCTAAACTCCTTTTAATTCTCAATAAGAACTTTTGTAGACATCTGACATCAGTCAATCTGGTTAATAATACTGTCAGTGAAGCTGGTAATGCTGTTTGTGGAGTTGTTTAACTCACGATGAGTAGAATAAATGTCAAAAAACACTTTAATTCGTCATACTTTTTCTTCTCCTTTACTATGCACCTTTTCATAATAAACGTCTCTTCTATCCGGCGCACACTAAGCAACCTCAAATTAAAAGTCCTAAACAAAAACACCTAAAATAATTAAATAAACAAGAAATACAAACTGACTTCTCGGCAGTTACACCAGTCCTGTGGCTGGCAAAAGGAATCATGATTCCAAGCAATTGAATAAATAAATTGAGACAGAAGAAACTGTTGTGTAAGGTCATTGCACTGTAGTCCTCACCTAAACAAAAGGTTTATCATTTTAGTTCACTTTCATATGTAGGCTATATTTCCTTGCTTTATGGCTGTTGCAAATGTCATGAGTCAGCAGATGGCGCTGTTGGCTATACTCAGAGGCTTTAAGTGATTAATTCAAGGCATAATAGAGTGGAGGAACTATGACACTTTATAGGCGGATGGGCTGTTAGCATGAAACTGGTTTCCTCAACAAAAAGCCAATAGGATTTTTCCATAGGCTTTTGGATTATTGCAAAAAATAAGATCTGTGTTCAACCATAGTTCATGAAATTTACACATTTTGTCCGTCAAGATAATCTTCACAAAATAATATAACTTTTATGAATTTTGAAGCATAAATAAAAGCGCCAGAACTTAAAAACTAAACTTAAGCTATAAACGAACTACAGCACCACGGTCGCTCGCCTTCTGCGTCACCACCACCGCGCTCCCGACAACTTTTTAAAACTTATTTTTAACGTTCAGTGAAAAGGATTTAATCTGTATATGAATTGTAATCCACTCTACATGAACCTTTTCATATAAAAAACTAGAGCCAAACTAAAACTGAAATGAGACATTAGTAATAAATAGTATAGTGGATAAATGAAATAATCATAACTAAAGGACATATAAAAGCACGTATTTCTGTACATTTCGAAATAAGGTTCATTAAAAGTCAATAAGTCCTTGATTACATTCATATTTTAATTAAAAAGGTGTCTCCACGTGCTATTCAATAAAATTCCAGTGCATTAAATCTATTAAATAACAGCAGAGTGAATGAGTTTTTTAGATATGGTAAGATTAAACTGATTTTAGTGAATAAAGTACCACATTTCAGCTATCGTTTTGTTAGGGTGGGTACACAAAATGTTATTTTATCCTTGCTTCTAGGAAATCCTCAATCTATATGTTTTCTAACAGCTTCATGCAGCCGTAAACATTTAATTTTAGGATTAAGGGATTTAACCAAACTCCCATTCAAAAAACCCATTGAATCTGGGACGATGGAACCGGACGTGCTAAAATGCACTCGCTTCCGGCGATAGTTCCACCACTCTATTAAGTACCAGGGGTCACAAGACGTCTTTTCCTTGCTTCAAGCCTTAAAGAACCTGCCCCTTAAAAACAGGTCATTTAGACAGAGAGTCAGAATGAAGGTTGAAAATTGTCTATCTATCTATCTATCTAATTATGAGTGAACCTCAAAGAACATATTAAAATAATAAACATGAAGGCATGATCATGTTAAATAGCTTTAAAGCAAGACTGTTTACTTCTGTTTTCCTCTCTGTCCCTGAGTGTGATATTGATGCAAAAACACTGATAATGTCATAAATACACAGGTCCAGTTTTTATCCTGTTTTGGGTTTTTGAGTTCATTTGACTGGTCACTTTTTGGCTTTTGTAGCTGCCAACATGATTATGAGAAAAATAAAATTTACAGTGTCTACATAAATGTACAGTAAACATTCAATCACAGAGTGAGAAATTAAACATGGGGGAAGAAACTCTAGATTTTCCTGCGTCTGATAATAAAACCACTTTCTGTGTAAGTTTAGCACTATTAAAAAAAAAAAAAAAAAAAAAAAGACCTTTTCTAGGATCAATGTGTCAATGTTTCTGCTTTTATAATAAATGTTTTTGTTGTTGTTGTTGTTGTTGTTTTTTCTTGGTTGGATATTTTACTGTACAGCATTTCTAGAGGTTAGTCATTATGAAAGAGCACACTTTTAAAAGCCCTGTCAGTTACTTACTAATGTCAATTTGTTAATTGGTATGTTTTGGTCATGTTTATCAGGAGGAAGTAGATGTTTGGTGTTGATCACAGTGTGATTCAAGATTATTTGTGTTCTTCTGCTGATCAACAACATACAGCTTTACAACAACATAGCCTACAACACACTGTATCTGCTTTATTGCTCTGGAGCAATATCTGCTCTGCTTTATTTGCCTCAAACCACCCCTGTGGTTAAAAATCAAATAAAACATTAATGACTCAAAGCAATTCAATTCAATTGAAATTCAATTTCTGCAACTCAATTGATCCTCCGTGGCTTTGAATCTTTTACCGGTTCAATCAGGGGAACTTCAGAGCATCAGGGATCACGAGCCAGCATTTCTCCATGCTTGGAAGAGGCAAGAAAATGAAGGAAGAAAACGAAACCAGGATGTACAATTTACCAAATAAGAAGCAGCTCATGTGTAATATTAAAAACCACCTTTGAACTCAGTGCTAGAAAGGTTTATACACTAGAGGGCGCCAAAGATCATTCTCACACTAAAGTGTTGCTAAATTTAGCAACTTTTCAGACTACCCTAGTTTTGATAAGTGACTCAAATGATAAAAAGGAACATTAAAGGTACGTTTTCAAAAATGTAATGTATTTAAAAATAGTTATTTACATTTTAATATTATATTATGCATGTATATTATTTTAGGAACAAATCTAAATTAACATATATAAAGTATATTTTTGCTGAGATTTGATGCAGTGATGTCACAACGTCATTTTGCAACCTTAAGCAGCAAGTCAACCTTCCTTCGACTTCCCCTGAAAATTGAGATATACTATTGTGAAAATTAGTTGGCAACACTGCACTGTTTTTTCGTCATCTGGACGAAGACATGCTGGTCAAAACGTTGCAATATTTTATTTCATTTTATTTTTTTAATGGAGCATTTATATCAGTGTACGAACATTACTTTTGTATTTTTACTTCAGTTTGTCCTTTCTGTCCTGCACTTGAGCCCTATTTGGGTTTGTGGCATGTGTACACCTTGTTTGCATTTTTGCACCTCAATGTGGCTCCATGTCCAGAATGTTGAATTTTACCCAATTTCATGGTCAAAAATAAATAAATAAATAAAAAACATTGGTCACTTTGTATACAACAAATAACTTATTGTATTTGAAGAGGAATATGTCTTAAGAATAAATAATGTTAAAACGATAAGAAATGAAATGTAAATTAATAGGAAAGTATTTTCTGTGGCCACGAAAATATCCTTTCTTAGAGTTGATATGAACTTAGACTGAATGTTCACTGGACGAACAGATCAGTTGATGGCAAATTAATTCTGCTACAGTTATTACTGTCAGCCGATATAAATAATTGTAATTAATCATAATTAATTTTAATTATTTATATACATTTCCCTTTTGAGCTTGATTTGCTACAAGCCCTTTATTATCTAAGTATAATAAAGTGGATAGAAGGTTGATTTTAAATGTTATATTGGAAATGGAGTGATTTTTGTTAAATTATATTTGATGTTATTTTCTGACATAGACCTGTGATGTGACTAAAGTCTGTTTGTCAGGAGTATAGCTGATCCTAATGATTCAAACAAGAAAATGCACATGCAATAGAAACATAATGATTACATCATCTGTCACAACGTCTTATGTTTTTGTAACCAGTTTAGGGATTGAAATCACTCCCTCTGTAGGTTTAGGGTGTTTGACACATTATAGGCAACGTGCTAAAGATCACAACTCATCTGTGAAGACTGTCATCCACAGTGACTAATGGAGGACGAGGATGTTTATCAAAATGTTGAACACAAAGACATTAAGGACACATTTGGACCTCAAACACAAAATCACAAGCAGGTACAAGGAAAAGCTAAAAATTGCAGTAAGTTTATTAACATTTTAATATAGTTTCTTTCTCTTTTTTTTCTATTTACTTTTTCAACATATGTCTTTGCGTATTTTACTTTATAGGAATTCCAGTTGTTTGTTATTATAAATAAACATACACTTTACTTACATGTTGATTTGAGGTGTTGTCTAATACTTTTCAGCAAATTGTTATTAACTGATATTTGAGTGTTTTGTTCGTGTTTGTCAGGAGGAAGTAGTTGTTTGGTGTTGATCACAGTGGGTCTCGGGCTCATTTGTGTTCTTCTGCTGGTCTTCATCATACTGCAGCACATCACCATCACAGCAGAGAGAGACCTGATAAAGAGCTTACAGGACAATAACACGGATCTAATGCAGAAGAAAGGTAAGTTAGAAAGAGTCTTGTCTTTGAGTGATGAACTGAAGTAGGCAGCATCTAAACGAGGTTGGATCAAATCCGTTTTTATATCATTTTTCCCACATATTTTTGTATAGCTTTGAAAAGTGTTTATGTATGAAAATATGTGTGGTTCAGGTTGGTTTTTCATGTCCAATGAGTTGAAGAGCTGGTCTGACAGCAGGCAGTACTGCAGGGATCGTGGTGGTGATCTGGTCATTATCAACACTGAAGAGAAGCAGGTGAGTTTGTGTTAAGGTGAGGTTTCTGTTAATGAATGAGAGGAATCACACTTATTCCTGATTTTATTCACACAGAGACTCATATCTTCATTCACCACAGAGAGTGTTTGGATTGGTTTGTCTGACACAGAGAACGAGGGCAACATGACATGGGTGGATAATTCACCAATGAAACAAGGGTAAGTGCTAAAAACACAGAAATATTTTTTTGAGACCTTCAAAAAAAATTACAAATCAGAAGACTCTGCTCTTCCACGAACGCAATCACGACAACAACCACAATTCAAGAGACTTCCCATTCAAAAAAAAAAAAAAAAAAAAAATTAACAGAAAACTTCTCTCTTTTAGTTTTCTGCACTTCCACTTTTGCTCAAGCTTCTGCACTACTTTAGTTTACTCTCTAAACTTTGCGGTACTGTTTGTATTGTTGATTCATGAAATGCTTGTGATGCTCCTCAGTTGTTAGTTGCTGAAAGAGTAAAAACTTTGGGGCTGATATGATTGAACATCTGACACATTTTCTCCAGGTTTTGGGTCGAGGGTGAGCCAAATAACCATGGTGGATATGAGGACTGTATTGAACTGAATGCTGCAGACCCTATCCTGAGCAACTGGAATGATCTGTCATGCAATTACACAAGAAACGGGATTTGTGAGAAATACTGAGAAATACATAGGCTTGTCATGTTTTTACTTGTATTATCGTATGGAGTCATTCTTATTGTGATATGAGAATGTATAATTTCCGATTGAGTTTACTGTCTGTTTTAGTTTATTTCATCATATTAACGGCTGGGTACTATGGCACAACAAACCTCTTATGTGTTGCTCCATTATAGCAGCATGTTAATATATGTCCTTATTTCAGCTGAGTCTCATTTGTTGGTCTGAAGTGTTGAGGTTGCAATTATTCGTCCGATTATGCTGATATTAAGTGTCTGTGCAACTGCTTTTGATTTACATTGCTTTCTTTTTTAATAAAACTGTTGATTGACGGTATTAGCACAGCATTTTTGTTTTCATTTCATATTCTTGTGCATCTGCTTCACTGTATTTGACACCTGACTATGGAGAGATTTCCTCCAGAACTGTGCAAAGGTATAAGGTGGATATTAGTAAAATAACATCTGACTATTTAAGTGAATATGCTATAAAGTTAGTGAGGAGCGTCTCGCTGCAGAACACAAGATCCAGGGGTCGTGGTTGGATCCAGATCCAACCCCTCCCACCTTACATATACTTAAATCTACCCATCTCCACCCCCTGATCCTTAAACCCACCCATCTCCACCCCTAAACCTACCAATCTCCACCCCCTAGATGTGGATCCATCCACGACCCCTGGATCTTGTGTTGTGCAGCGAGCCCTACTTGAAGTTAGTTGCCATTTTGGAAGCAGTAGATTGGATTGTAGAAAGCGGTGCCAACAGTTTTTAATATGTAGTGATCAGAGCTGGGTAGTAACTGATTACATGTAATTTGGATTACGTAATCAGATTCGAAAAATTAAGTACTTGTAATCAGAGTTACATTTTTGTTTCAGCAAATGTGGCCCAGGTATATTAAAACGTATCTGGGCCAGTTTTGGCAAAGATGTGGCACAGTGAGCCCTGGCTAATATGGCTGTGAGCCTAAAGTGGCCCTTAAATGATGCCACAAATGTGGACCAGTTACCCTAAAAACATATTTGGGCCAGTTTTGGGAAAGATATGGCACAGGGAGCACTGGCTAATGTGGCTGAGAGTCTAAAGTGGCCCGCATATGATGGCACAAATCTGGCCCAGTTATCCTAAACAGTATCTGGGCCAGTTTTGGCAAAGATATGGCATGGTAAGCACTGGCTAATGTGGCTGTGAGCTTAAAGTGGCCCGCTTATGATGCCACAAATGTGGCCCAGTTATCCTAAAACATATTTGGGAGTTTACATACCCACCCAGACAGCAACCAATGTTGACTATGTTGCTGTCTAGGCAGCAAATTATTTTTTTAAACATGCTTTTAATGGCAGTTTTTTATATGTGTACTGTGCAGCATAAAAACAGAAGTGCACTATAATGATAGTTCTTACGGTCAAGGTTTCTGTTCATTTGAACTTTGTTTTCCTTTTACGCCGTTTCCCTTGTTGTGTTGATTGTATTATTGTATTTTATTTTTTTATATTAATGATCTCCCTCAAGTATGTCTAGGTGTTAACGTTCTAATGTATGCAGATGATACTGTACTTTTTGTCCATGCAAGAACTAAAGAACTTGTTGCAAGCAAATTGACATCTGCATTAGTGGAAGTTTTTGATTGGTTAAACATGTCTTGTCTGTCTCTTAATGTAAGCAAGACAGTTTGCATGTATTTCACTGCACGAAAACATAATTCGGTGAATCCAGACATTGTATTTAATGGTGAAGCAATTAAATGTGTGACACATGTCAAATATTTAGGAATAATAATTGATCAGCACCTATCTTTTAAAAAACAAGTAAGAAGGATTATAAATAATGTTAAATTTAATCTAAATAATTTTAAACACATCAGGCATCAATTGTCTCAATCAGCTGCACTACTTTTTGTACATACTTTGATTCTCCCTCATTTGTCATATTGTATAACAACATGGTCACAGGCAGGTGCGACTACACTTAAGCCTGTGTACTCTCTTTATAAACAAATTTTGAAAGTGCTAGACAAAAAAACAAGGGACCATCATTATTGTACTATTTTGAAAAAGTTGTATTTTTTTAATTTTGATAATTTTGTATTTTATAGTGATGTATGCCTGATGTACAAAATTATTCATAATCTTGCTCCCCCTCCTCTTAGGGGATGCCTGGTCCATAACGGCAGTGCCGGTAGGACAAGAGCATCTGCTAGGGGAGATTTAGTACCGCAGTATAGAAAAACAGTCTTTGGTCAAACAGCGTTTTCGGTTAGAGTAGTGAGGTTATGGAATTCCTTACCTACAAACATCCGAAGTATTGACAGTTTCACAGTTTTTAAAACTAATCTTAAGCATTGGCTACTATCTGAACAAATCTGTAACCATTAATGACTGTGTTGTAAGTTCTGTGTTTTTTCATATACTGTTTTTATTTATTTTATATTTTGGATATATGTATTGTGATGTTTATGTGGTGTATATGTAATATTGTATGTTATTTTATTTGTTTACCTGCCCAGGGACAGCAGATGTAAATTAGCTATTAGCTAACTCTGGTTCAATTACTTCTAATTGTTCATTGTCCCTGTAAAAATAAACAATAAAATAAATAAATTATTCTGTTCAGGTGTGCCTAGTTAATTATCCTTGTTTGGTCTGAGCACTTAAGTTATGATTGAACATCTGACACATTTTCTCCAGGTTTTGGGTCGAGGGTGAGCCAAATAACCTTGGTGGATATGAGGACTGTATTGTTCTGAATGCTGCAGGCCCTATCCTGAGCAACTGGAATGATCTGTCATGCAATTACACAAGAAACGGATTTGTGAGAAATACTGAGAAATACATAGGCTTGTCATGTTTTTACTTGTATTATCGTATGGAGTCATTCTTATTGTGATATGAGAATGTATAATTTCCGATTGAGTTTACTGTCTGTTTTAGTTTATTTCATCATATTAACGGCTGGGTACTATGGCACAACAAACCTCTTATGTGTTGCTCCATTATAGCAGCATGTTAATATATGTCCTTATTTCAGCTGAGTCTCATTTGTTGGTCTGAAGTGTTGAGGTTGCAATTATTCGTCCGATTATGCTGATATTAAGTGTCTGTGCAACTGCTTTTGATTTACATTGCTTTCTTTTTAATAAAACTGTTGATTGACGGTATTAGCACAGCATTTTGTTTTCATTTCATATTCTTGTGCATCTGCTTCACTGTATTTGACACCTGACTATGGAGAGATTTCCTCCAGAACTGTGCAAAGGTATAAGGTGGATATTAGTAAAATAACATCTGACTATTTAAGTGAATATGCTGTAAAGTTAGTGAGGAGCGTCTCGCTGCAGAACACAAGATCCAGGGGTCGTGGTTGGATCCAGATCCAACCCCTCCCACCTACATATACTTAAATCTACCCATCTCCACCCCCTGATCCTTAAACCCACCCATCTCCACCCCTAAACCTACCAATCTCCACCCCCTAGATGTGGATCCATCCACGACCCCTGGATCTTGTGTTGTGCAGCGAGCCCTACTTGAAGTTAGTTGCCATTTTGGAAGCAGTAGATTGGATTGTAGAAAGCGGTGCCAACAGTTTTTAATATGTAGTGATCAGAGCTGGGTAGTAACTGATTACATGTAATCTGGATTACGTAATCAGATTCGAAAAATTAAGTACTTGTAATCAGAGTTACATTTTTGTTTCAGCAAATGTGGCCCAGGTATATTAAAACGTATCTGGGCCAGTTTTGGCAAAGATGTGGCACAGTGAGCCCTGGCTAATATGGCTGTGAGCCTAAAGTGGCCCTTAAATGATGCCACAAATGTGGACCAGTTACCCTAAAAACATATTTGGGCCAGTTTTGGGAAAGATATGGCACAGGAGCACTGGCTAATGTGGCTGAGAGTCTAAAGTGGCCCGCATATGATGGCACAAATCTGGCCCAGTTATCCTAAACAGTATCTGGGCCAGTTTTGGCAAAGATATGGCATGGTAAGCACTGGCTAATGTGGCTGTGAGCTTAAAGTGGCCGCTTATGATGCCACAAATGTGGCCCAGTTATCCTAAAACATATTTGGGAGTTTACATACCCACCCAGACAGCAACCAATGTTGACTATGTTGCTGTCTAGGCAGCAAATTATTTTTTTAAACATGCTTTTAATGGCAGTTTTTTATATGTGTACTGTGCAGCATAAAAACAGAAGTGCACTATAATGATAGTTCTTACGGTCAAGGTTTCTGTTCATTTGAACTTTGTTTTCCTTTTGCGCCGTTTCCTTGTTGTGTTGATTGTATTATTGTATTTTATTTTTTATATTAATGATCTCCCTCAAGTATGTCTAGGTGTTAACGTTCTAATGTATGCAGATGATACTGTACTTTTTGTCCATGCAAGAACTAAAGAACTTGTTGCAAGCAAATTGACATCTGCATTAGTGGAAGTTTTTGATTGGTTAAACATGTCTTGTCTGTCTCTTAATGTAAGCAAGACAGTTTGCATGTATTTCACTGCACGAAAACATAATTCGGTGAATCCAGACATTGTATTTAATGGTGAAGCAATTAAATGTGTGACACATGTCAAATATTTAGGAATAATAATTGATCAGCACCTATCTTTTAAAAAACAAGTAAGAAGGATTATAAATAATGTTAAATTTAATCTAAATAATTTTAAACACATCAGGCATCAATTGTCTCAATCAGCTGCACTACTTTTTGTACATACTTTGATTCTCCCTCATTTGTCATATTGTATAACAACATGGTCACAGGCAGGTGCGACTACACTTAAGCCTGTGTACTCTCTTTATAAACAAATTTTGAAAGTGCTAGACAAAAAAACAAGGGACCATCATTATTGTACTATTTTGAAAAAGTTGTATTTTTTTAATTTTGATAATTTTGTATTTTATAGTGATGTATGCCTGATGTACAAAATTATTCATAATCTTGCTCCCCCTCCTCTTAGGGGATGCCTGGTCCATAACGGCAGTGCCGGTAGGACAAGAGCATCTGCTAGGGGAGATTTAGTACCGCAGTATAGAAAAACAGTCTTTGGTCAAACAGCGTTTTCGGTTAGAGTAGTGAGGTTATGGAATTCCTTACCTACAAACATCCGAAGTATTGACAGTTTCACAGTTTTTAAAACTAATCTTAAGCATTGGCTACTATCTGAACAAATCTGTAACCATTAATGACTGTGTTGTAAGTTCTGTGTTTTTTCATATACTGTTTTTATTTATTTTATATTTTGGATATATGTATTGTGATGTTTATGTGGTGTATATGTAATATTGTATGTTATTTTATTTGTTTACCTGCCCAGGGACAGCAGATGTAAATTAGCTATTAGCTAACTCTGGTTCAATTACTTCTAATTGTTCATTGTCCCTGTAAAAATAAACAATAAAATAAATAAATTATTCTGTTCAGGTGTGCCTAGTTAATTATCCTTGTTTGGTCTGAGCACTTAAGTTATGATTGAACATCTGACACATTTTCTCCAGGTTTTGGGTCGAGGGTGAGCCAAATAACCTTGGTGGATATGAGGACTGTATTGTTCTGAATGCTGCAGGCCCTATCCTGAGCAACTGGAATGATCTGTCATGCAATTACACAAGAAACGGGATTTGTGAGAAATACTGAGAAATACATAGGCTTGTCATGTTTTTACTTGTATTATCGTATGGAGTCATTCTTATTGTGATATGAGAATGTATAATTTCCGATTGAGTTTACTGTCTGTTTTAGTTTATTTCATCATATTAACGGCTGGGTACTATGGCACAACAAACCTCTTATGTGTTGCTCCATTATAGCAGCATGTTAATATATGTCCTTATTTCAGCTGAGTCTCATTTGTTGGTCTGAAGTGTTGAGGTTGCAATTATTCGTCCGATTATGCTGATATTAAGTGTCTGTGCAACTGCTTTTGATTTACATTGCTTTCTTTTTTAATAAAACTGTTGATTGACGGTATTAGCACAGCATTTTTGTTTTCATTTCATATTCTTGTGCATCTGCTTCACTGTATTTGACACCTGACTATGGAGAGATTTCCTCCAGAACTGTGCAAAGGTATAAGGTGGATATTAGTAAAATAACATCTGACTATTTAAGTGAATATGCTGTAAAGTTAGTGAGGAGCGTCTCGCTGCAGAACACAAGATCCAGGGGTCGTGGTTGGATCCAGATCCAACCCCTCCCACCTACATATACTTAAATCTACCCATCTCCACCCCCTGATCCTTAAACCCACCCATCTCCACCCCTAAACCTACCAATCTCCACCCCCTAGATGTGGATCCATCCACGACCCCTGGATCTTGTGTTGTGCAGCGAGCCCTACTTGAAGTTAGTTGCCATTTTGGAAGCAGTAGATTGGATTGTAGAAAGCGGTGCCAACAGTTTTTAATATGTAGTGATCAGAGCTGGGTAGTAACTGATTACATGTAATCTGGATTACGTAATCAGATTCGAAAAATTAAGTACTTGTAATCAGAGTTACATTTTTGTTTCAGCAAATGTGGCCCAGGTATATTAAAACGTATCTGGGCCAGTTTTGGCAAAGATGTGGCACAGTGAGCCCTGGCTAATATGGCTGTGAGCCTAAAGTGGCCCTTAAATGATGCCACAAATGTGGACCAGTTACCCTAAAAACATATTTGGGCCAGTTTTGGGAAAGATATGGCACAGGAGCACTGGCTAATGTGGCTGAGAGTCTAAAGTGGCCCGCATATGATGGCACAAATCTGGCCCAGTTATCCTAAACAGTATCTGGGCCAGTTTTGGCAAAGATATGGCATGGTAAGCACTGGCTAATGTGGCTGTGAGCTTAAAGTGGCCGCTTATGATGCCACAAATGTGGCCCAGTTATCCTAAAACATATTTGGGAGTTTACATACCCACCCAGACAGCAACCAATGTTGACTATGTTGCTGTCTAGGCAGCAAATTATTTTTTTAAACATGCTTTTAATGGCAGTTTTTTATATGTGTACTGTGCAGCATAAAAACAGAAGTGCACTATAATGATAGTTCTTACGGTCAAGGTTTCTGTTCATTTGAACTTTGTTTTCCTTTTGCGCCGTTTCCCTTGTTGTGTTGATTGTATTATTGTATTTTATTTTTTTATATTAATGATCTCCCTCAAGTATGTCTAGGTGTTAACGTTCTAATGTATGCAGATGATACTGTACTTTTTGTCCATGCAAGAACTAAAGAACTTGTTGCAAGCAAATTGACATCTGCATTAGTGGAAGTTTTTGATTGGTTAAACATGTCTTGTCTGTCTCTTAATGTAAGCAAGACAGTTTGCATGTATTTCACTGCACGAAAACATAATTCGGTGAATCCAGACATTGTATTTAATGGTGAAGCAATTAAATGTGTGACACATGTCAAATATTTAGGAATAATAATTGATCAGCACCTATCTTTTAAAAAACAAGTAAGAAGGATTATAAATAATGTTAAATTTAATCTAAATAATTTTAAACACATCAGGCATCAATTGTCTCAATCAGCTGCACTACTTTTTGTACATACTTTGATTCTCCCTCATTTGTCATATTGTATAACAACATGGTCACAGGCAGGTGCGACTACACTTAAGCCTGTGTACTCTCTTTATAAACAAATTTTGAAAGTGCTAGACAAAAAAACAAGGGACCATCATTATTGTACTATTTTGAAAAAGTTGTATTTTTTTAATTTTGATAATTTTGTATTTTATAGTGATGTATGCCTGATGTACAAAATTATTCATAATCTTGCTCCCCCTCCTCTTAGGGGATGCCTGGTCCATAACGGCAGTGCCGGTAGGACAAGAGCATCTGCTAGGGGAGATTTAGTACCGCAGTATAGAAAAACAGTCTTTGGTCAAACAGCGTTTTCGGTTAGAGTAGTGAGGTTATGGAATTCCTTACCTACAAACATCCGAAGTATTGACAGTTTCACAGTTTTTAAAACTAATCTTAAGCATTGGCTACTATCTGAACAAATCTGTAACCATTAATGACTGTGTTGTAAGTTCTGTGTTTTTTCATATACTGTTTTTATTTATTTTATATTTTGGATATATGTATTGTGATGTTTATGTGGTGTATATGTAATATTGTATGTTATTTTATTTGTTTACCTGCCCAGGGACAGCAGATGTAAATTAGCTATTAGCTAACTCTGGTTCAATTACTTCTAATTGTTCATTGTCCCTGTAAAAATAAACAATAAAATAAATAAATTATTCTGTTCAGGTGTGCCTAGTTAATTATCCTTGTTTGGTCTGAGCACTTAAGTTATGATTGAACATCTGACACATTTTCTCCAGGTTTTGGGTCGAGGGTGAGCCAAATAACCTTGGTGGATATGAGGACTGTATTGTTCTGAATGCTGCAGGCCCTATCCTGAGCAACTGGAATGATCTGTCATGCAATTACACAAGAAACGGATTTGTGAGAAATACTGAGAAATACATAGGCTTGTCATGTTTTTACTTGTATTATCGTATGGAGTCATTCTTATTGTGATATGAGAATGTATAATTTCCGATTGAGTTTACTGTCTGTTTTAGTTTATTTCATCATATTAACGGCTGGGTACTATGGCACAACAAACCTCTTATGTGTTGCTCCATTATAGCAGCATGTTAATATATGTCCTTATTTCAGCTGAGTCTCATTTGTTGGTCTGAAGTGTTGAGGTTGCAATTATTCGTCCGATTATGCTGATATTAAGTGTCTGTGCAACTGCTTTTGATTTACATTGCTTTCTTTTTTAATAAAACTGTTGATTGACGGTATTAGCACAGCATTTTTGTTTTCATTTCATATTCTTGTGCATCTGCTTCACTGTATTTGACACCTGACTATGGAGAGATTTCCTCCAGAACTGTGCAAAGGTATAAGGTGGATATTAGTAAAATAACATCTGACTATTTAAGTGAATATGCTGTAAAGTTAGTGAGGAGCGTCTCGCTGCAGAACACAAGATCCAGGGGTCGTGGTTGGATCCAGATCCAACCCCTCCCACCTTACATATACTTAAATCTACCCATCTCCACCCCCTGATCCTTAAACCCACCCATCTCCACCCCTAAACCTACCAATCTCCACCCCCTAGATGTGGATCCATCCACGACCCCTGGATCTTGTGTTGTGCAGCGAGCCCTACTTGAAGTTAGTTGCCATTTTGGAAGCAGTAGATTGGATTGTAGAAAGCGGTGCCAACAGTTTTTAATATGTAGTGATCAGAGCTGGGTAGTAACTGATTACATGTAATCTGGATTACGTAATCAGATTCGAAAAATTAAGTACTTGTAATCAGAGTTACATTTTTGTTTCAGCAAATGTGGCCCAGGTATATTAAAACGTATCTGGGCCAGTTTTGGCAAAGATGTGGCACAGTGAGCCCTGGCTAATATGGCTGTGAGCCTAAAGTGGCCCTTAAATGATGCCACAAATGTGGACCAGTTACCCTAAAAACATATTTGGGCCAGTTTTGGGAAAGATATGGCACAGGGAGCACTGGCTAATGTGGCTGAGAGTCTAAAGTGGCCCGCATATGATGGCACAAATCTGGCCCAGTTATCCTAAACAGTATCTGGGCCAGTTTTGGCAAAGATATGGCATGGTAAGCACTGGCTAATGTGGCTGTGAGCTTAAAGTGGCCGCTTATGATGCCACAAATGTGGCCCAGTTATCCTAAAACATATTTGGGAGTTTACATACCCACCCAGACAGCAACCAATGTTGACTATGTTGCTGTCTAGGCAGCAAATTATTTTTTTAAACATGCTTTTAATGGCAGTTTTTTATATGTGTACTGTGCAGCATAAAAACAGAAGTGCACTATAATGATAGTTCTTACGGTCAAGGTTTCTGTTCATTTGAACTTTGTTTTCCTTTTACGCCGTTTCCTTGTTGTGTTGATTGTATTATTGTATTTTATTTTTTATATTAATGATCTCCTCAAGTATGTCTAGGTGTTAACGTTCTAATGTATGCAGATGATACTGTACTTTTGTCCATGCAAGAACTAAAGAACTTGTTGCAAGCAAATTGACATCTGCATTAGTGGAAGTTTTTGATTGGTTAAACATGTCTTGTCTGTCTCTTAATGTAAGCAAGACAGTTTGCATGTATTTCACTGCACGAAAACATAATTCGGTGAATCCAGACATTGTATTTAATGGTGAAGCAATTAAATGTGTGACACATGTCAAATATTTAGGAATAATAATTGATCAGCACCTATCTTTTAAAAACAAGTAAGAAGGATTATAAATAATGTTAAATTTAATCTAAATAATTTTAAACACATCAGGCATCAATTGTCTCAATCAGCTGCACTACTTTTTGTACATACTTTGATTCTCCCTCATTTGTCATATTGTATAACAACATGGTCACAGGCAGGTGCGACTACACTTAAGCCTGTGTACTCTCTTTATAAACAAATTTTGAAAGTGCTAGACAAAAAAACAAGGGACCATCATTATTGTACTATTTTGAAAAAGTTGTATTTTTTTAATTTTGATAATTTTGTATTTTATAGTGATGTATGCCTGATGTACAAAATTATTCATAATCTTGCTCCCCCTCCTCTTAGGGGATGCCTGGTCCATAACGGCAGTGCCGGTAGGACAAGAGCATCTGCTAGGGAGATTTAGTACCGCAGTATAGAAAAACAGTCTTTGGTCAAACAGCGTTTTCGGTTAGAGTAGTGAGGTTATGGAATTCCTTACCTACAAACATCCGAAGTATTGACAGTTTCACAGTTTTTAAAACTAATCTTAAGCATTGGCTACTATCTGAACAAATCTGTAACCATTAATGACTGTGTTGTAAGTTCTGTGTTTTTCATATACTGTTTTTATTTATTTTATATTTTGGATATATGTATTGTGATGTTTATGTGGTGTATATGTAATATTGTATGTTATTTTATTTGTTTACCTGCCCAGGGACAGCAGATGTAAATTAGCTATTAGCTAACTCTGGTTCAATTACTTCTAATTGTTCATTGTCCCTGTAAAAATAAACAATAAAATAAATAAATTATTCTGTTCAGGTGTGCCTAGTTAATTATCCTTGTTTGGTCTGAGCACTTAAGTTATGATTGAACATCTGACACATTTTCTCCAGGTTTTGGGTCGAGGGTGAGCCAAATAACCTTGGTGGATATGAGGACTGTATTGTTCTGAATGCTGCAGGCCCTATCCTGAGCAACTGGAATGATCTGTCATGCAATTACACAAGAAACGGATTTGTGAGAAATACTGAGAAATACATAGGCTTGTCATGTTTTTACTTGTATTATCGTATGGAGTCATTCTTATTGTGATATGAGAATGTATAATTTCCGATTGAGTTTACTGTCTGTTTTAGTTTATTTCATCATATTAACGGCTGGGTACTATGGCACAACAAACCTCTTATGTGTTGCTCCATTATAGCAGCATGTTAATATATGTCCTTATTTCAGCTGAGTCTCATTTGTTGGTCTGAAGTGTTGAGGTTGCAATTATTCGTCCGATTATGCTGATATTAAGTGTCTGTGCAACTGCTTTTGATTTACATTGCTTTCTTTTTTAATAAAACTGTTGATTGACGGTATTAGCACAGCATTTTTGTTTTCATTTCATATTCTTGTGCATCTGCTTCACTGTATTTGACACCTGACTATGGAGAGATTTCCTCCAGAACTGTGCAAAGGTATAAGGTGGATATTAGTAAAATAACATCTGACTATTTAAGTGAATATGCTGTAAAGTTAGTGAGGAGCGTCTCGCTGCAGAACACAAGATCCAGGGGTCGTGGTTGGATCCAGATCCAACCCTCCCACCTTACATATACTTAAATCTACCCATCTCCACCCCCTGATCCTTAAACCCACCCATCTCCACCCCTAAACCTACCAATCTCCACCCCCTAGATGTGGATCCATCCACGACCCCTGGATCTTGTGTTGTGCAGCGAGCCCTACTTGAAGTTAGTTGCCATTTTGGAAGCAGTAGATTGGATTGTAGAAAGCGGTGCCAACAGTTTTAATATGTAGTGATCAGAGCTGGGTAGTAACTGATTACATGTAATCTGGATTACGTAATCAGATTCGAAAAATTAAGTACTTGTAATCAGAGTTACATTTTTGTTTCAGCAAATGTGGCCCAGGTATATTAAAACGTATCTGGGCCAGTTTTGGCAAAGATGTGGCACAGTGAGCCCTGGCTAATATGGCTGTGAGCCTAAAGTGGCCCTTAAATGATGCCACAAATGTGGACCAGTTACCCTAAAAACATATTTGGGCCAGTTTTGGGAAAGATATGGCACAGGGAGCACTGGCTAATGTGGCTGAGAGTCTAAAGTGGCCCGCATATGATGGCACAAATCTGGCCCAGTTATCCTAAACAGTATCTGGGCCAGTTTTGGCAAAGATATGGCATGGTAAGCACTGGCTAATGTGGCTGTGAGCTTAAAGTGGCCCGCTTATGATGCCACAAATGTGGCCCAGTTATCCTAAAACATATTTGGGAGTTTACATACCCACCCAGACAGCAACCAATGTTGACTATGTTGCTGTCTAGGCAGCAAATTATTTTTTTAAACATGCTTTTAATGGCAGTTTTTTATATGTGTACTGTGCAGCATAAAAACAGAAGTGCACTATAATGATAGTTCTTACGGTCAAGGTTTCTGTTCATTTGAACTTTGTTTTCCTTTTGCGCCGTTTCCCTTGTTGTGTTGATTGTATTATTGTATTTTATTTTTTTATATTAATGATCTCCCTCAAGTATGTCTAGGTGTTAACGTTCTAATGTATGCAGATGATACTGTACTTTTTGTCCATGCAAGAACTAAAGAACTTGTTGCAAGCAAATTGACATCTGCATTAGTGGAAGTTTTTGATTGGTTAAACATGTCTTGTCTGTCTCTTAATGTAAGCAAGACAGTTTGCATGTATTTCACTGCACGAAAACATAATTCGGTGAATCCAGACATTGTATTTAATGGTGAAGCAATTAAATGTGTGACACATGTCAAATATTTAGGAATAATAATTGATCAGCACCTATCTTTTAAAAAACAAGTAAGAAGGATTATAAATAATGTTAAATTTAATCTAAATAATTTTAAACACATCAGGCATCAATTGTCTCAATCAGCTGCACTACTTTTTGTACATACTTTGATTCTCCCTCATTTGTCATATTGTATAACAACATGGTCACAGGCAGGTGCGACTACACTTAAGCCTGTGTACTCTCTTTATAAACAAATTTTGAAAGTGCTAGACAAAAAAACAAGGGACCATCATTATTGTACTATTTTGAAAAAGTTGTATTTTTTTAATTTTGATAATTTTGTATTTTATAGTGATGTATGCCTGATGTACAAAATTATTCATAATCTTGCTCCCCCTCCTCTTAGGGGATGCCTGGTCCATAACGGCAGTGCCGGTAGGACAAGAGCATCTGCTAGGGGAGATTTAGTACCGCAGTATAGAAAAACAGTCTTTGGTCAAACAGCGTTTTCGGTTAGAGTAGTGAGGTTATGGAATTCCTTACCTACAAACATCCGAAGTATTGACAGTTTCACAGTTTTTAAAACTAATCTTAAGCATTGGCTACTATCTGAACAAATCTGTAACCATTAATGACTGTGTTGTAAGTTCTGTGTTTTTTCATATACTGTTTTTATTTATTTTATATTTTGGATATATGTATTGTGATGTTTATGTGGTGTATATGTAATATTGTATGTTATTTTATTTGTTTACCTGCCCAGGGACAGCAGATGTAAATTAGCTATTAGCTAACTCTGGTTCAATTACTTCTAATTGTTCATTGTCCCTGTAAAAATAAACAATAAAATAAATAAATTATTCTGTTCAGGTGTGCCTAGTTAATTATCCTTGTTTGGTCTGAGCACTTAAGTTCCTGTATGTTCACTTTGAGTTTGTTTGGTCTTACGTCTTAAAAGTTGCTGTGCTACATTGTGTTCCCAGACAGCAAGCAGTGTTGGCCCAGATCCGGCCCATGTCTGGCCCCGCATGGATTTCACATGGGCCAGATGTGGGCTGAATCTGGGCCAAAACTAACTATGTTGCTGTCTGGGTTTGGATTTACCAGTGTTGGATTAAAGACTTCTGATATGTAACCTTTCATCTTCATCATGCGCTCTTTAACACAGCGTAACTGTGACACTTACAGACTTACTATGTGAGTCTGAGTGAGAAGCATTTAGGTTCAAACTTGTGAAGGACTTATTGGAATGTGTCTTTGAATATTTATCTGTGACATTTGAATTGTTGCTTGTGCAAAACCTGGGTCAGGATGTTTTTACCAAGTAGGACATGTTTCTGGAAATTATTTGAACATTTACGGAGAACATTTTAAAATTTTTCTTAAAAATTTGTTGAGTATTGTTGATGCATGTTAACTCACTTAAGGCTTAGTGTGGCAAAAATAATGTATATTGGTTTATTTGGTTCATTATTAGCTAAAATGTGCCTGTGCAGTGGCCTGCTTGTGGAGCTCTGCCAAAATGCCACCATTCCATGCAGCATGTGGTGCCACATGAGGAATATCGGGAAGACCAGGGTTAAAATACAGTTTAAAAATAAACTGTGGCCCACATTAGGGCCAGTTTTGGTTTATTTGTTTGGCTTACATGCAGCAATGCTAAGGTTTACTTGAGGCCCAAATGTGGCAAACAGGACCTGACTGCCCAAATGCCATTATTCCACATGGTATGTGGGCCGGAGCAAGGTCCCAGACAGCAAGCAGTGTCGGCCCAGATCCGGCCCACATCTGGCCCGCATGGATTTCACACGGGCCAGATGTGGGCTGGATCTGGGCCAAAACTATGTTGTTGTTTGGGTGTTGGATCTGGGCCAGAATTAAAATAAACGTGGCCCAGAATTGGGCCAGTTCTGCTTTATTTTTATGTATTTATTGTCACGACTGACATGTGGCCTTCCTATGGCTTGCTTGTGGCCCAAATTTTTCAAACAGGAGCAGACAGCCCAAGTGCCATATTCTTCACAGTATGTGGGCCAGAGCAAGGTGTTGGATCTGGGCCGGATTTGGGCCAGAATTAAAATCAATGTTGCCCAGATTTGGGCCAGTTCTGCTTTATTTGGTTTATTCGTGGCTGATATTGGGCCTTCCTTTGGTTTACTTGTGGCCCAAATTTGGCAAACAGGAGCGGACCGCCCAAGTGCCATCATTCTTCATAGTATGTGGGCCAGATCTGGGCCAGAATTAAAATCAATGTGGCCCAGATTTGGGCCAGTTCTGCTTTATTTGGTTTATTCATGGCTGACATTGGGCCTTCCTTTGGCTTACTTGTGGCCCAAATGTGAACATGTTCATCAGTAGTTGATGCAATGTTGAAACCCTTCTTAAGCCTGAAATGATTTTTGTAAATCCAGTGGTCAAATGCTGTTGCCACCTGACTAATGACTGATCTTTGTGTGAATGTCCACAAAACTGGACTATATATACATAATGTATATAATCAGTAGGCTATTTTAGAAAGGAAAATGTAAAAGATGAAAAAGAGAAATTGGGGAGAATCAATGAATTATGAATAATATATGAATAATCATGTAATCCATAAAAAAGTAACTGTAGTCTGATTACGGGTATTTTAAAATGTAATTTACTCTAATTACAAGTACTTGATTTTTGGAATCTGATTACGTAATCCACGTAGTTACTACCCAGCTCTGCCAGCAGACAATGCATTTACTGAACAGAATGTTATTTTAACAACATAAATATTAATCGAAGTTGTATTTTTATTACAATCCATACTTTTTTAATAAATATTAAACACAGCAGAGAGCATCTGTACATATAAAACAACAACTCTTAATCTATATTTAGCTAACTGAGGCATAATGATATTGGAATATAATAGCAAAGACCCAAAATGTAGGCTAAGGTAAATAACGTTAAGCTGTTATCAGTTTATGAAACAGAAGCTTATTTTTATTACAAAAATATATACCCAGGAAAGTTATTTTTACGCAGAAGACAAAAACTTTAATCTAAAACTAAGTAAAATATTATATTATAATATAATATATTAAGAGTCTATTTGCTGATGTTTTGATGTTCAAACATGAACTTCCCCTAAAACAAAAAGATGCTATGTTAATTAACTGGGGGGGATTGGGGGGGTCTGATCTGATCAGGGCTGTGTTTCCCAAAAGCAACTATGGTCACAGGTTCTGTCGTTACCAATAGAGTTCAGTGGAAAAAAACAACCATAGTTAGCTAACGATGGTTTTGAGAAACGCACCCCTGATTTGTGCCACAAAACCCCCATGTTGAATTTGAAACTGGCCACTTACTTTCATGTATTTCAGGAGAAATAGGTGAATTTACGTCCAGCGCAATTATCAACATCGACATTATTGTGCCTGCATGACACGTCGCTATGGAAATAATAAAATTATATGTATAGGTTTCCATTATTTAATATTGTGTTTTCGTATAATTACCACTGTCCATTGACATACTATATCACAAATTAGAATAAAATAAAATAAACTGTCATTTCATGTAGGCTACTCTTGGGGGCCCTCTGGTGGCCACGGGGGCCCTAAGCAGCCACTTAGTTTGCTTATGCCTTGGACTGGCAGGAGTGATTCATTTAGAGCCCGAGATTGTGTGATTCATTTGAGTCTGCGCAGGAGTGATTCATTTGGAGCCCGAGTCTCCACAGTAATGATTCATTTGGAGCCCACGTCTGTGTAGTAATGATTCATTTGGAGCCTGAGTCTACACAGTAGTGATTCATTTCAAATCCGAGTCTGCATAGTAATGATTTGGAGCCTGAATCTGCACAGTAGTGATTATATGACATCATCTGAACTTGACCTAGACCTTTAGTGAACTGACACACATTAGGAAAGCCAACTGATCATTAAAAAAAGACATTGACATTAGCTTGGCCATTGCTGTACTGTGAGTATTGTTAATTTATGAATTGGTGAGCTGAATTGCACAAATAAGTATTGTATTGACAAATTATCTCTCATGCTCAGATTAGATTTCAGACTGCAGGCCAGCTACAGTGATTAAACTACTGAAAAATGTCTGCTGCAGCAACCCGTTCTCATCAATCTGCGTATAAATAACACGACTTTACACTTTCAAATTGCGTGTAATACATACGCCAAAATCCAATTTTGCGTGCATATGATACGCCAAACCTTCCCATTAACTTCAGTGGAGAGCAGATGCGTCCGAATACCACGCAGCATCTTCAGCAGCAGTGACGTCACCAGCGAGGCTCGGTCACGGCCCGGTTCGCCCGGTTCACCTGATGCGCGTGCACCTTCAAACAGGTAAGTAAAGGCAACGCTCTTTTTATGTAACGAGATCACGTGTTTAACGGTATTATTTTAATTATGTCAGTGTTTCTGCATCACATTAGATGAGGTAATGTGTTCAAATGAGTTGTTAGTGGAGCTAGCACAGCTGCTAGCCTGCCATTGACATTAGCCTAAGCTAACTTCTGCTGTATATTATAGACCTATCTATAATATAGATTTTAAATAAATCAATAAAGACATGGGTCTTCAGCTTTTAGACATGGCTGATGACAGCACAACAAATCAACCAACCCAGTATTGTGTGATAATTGTGATCATGTAAAAAGTTCATACATTTACCATATTTTTACCATAGTAACTGTTGCTCGACCATGTCATGTGTAGTCAATACACAGTAACTACAACATATACCATGCCTCTCATCACCGTAACTGTAGTTTTACTGTGGTATTTTTTGTAGGTATGGTAACCACAACACCTTTTCATGATTTTACCATAGTAAAGTAACTGTGTTTACTGTCTACTCTTTGTATGGGTTTACCACAGTAACTGTAGTTGTACTGTGGTATTTGTAGTTAAAGCACAATAACCACAACATGCACTATGAGTTTACCACAGTAACTGTAGTTGTACTGTGGTATTTGTAGTTAAAGCACAATAAGCACAACATGCACTATGAGTTTACCACAGTAACTGTAGTTGTACTGTGGTATTTGTAGTTAAAGCACAATAACCACAACATGCACTATGAGTTTACCACAGTAACTGTAGTTGTACTGTGGTATTTGTAGTTAAAGCACAATAACCACAACACGTAGTATGAGTTTACCACAGTAACTGTAGTTTTACTGTGGTATTTGTAGTTAAAGCACAATAACCACAACATGCACTATGAGTTTACCACAGTAACTGTAGTTTTACTGTGGTATTTGTAGTTAAAGCACAATAAGCACAACACGTAGTATGAGTTTACCACAGTAACTGTAGTTTTACTGTGGTATTTGTAGTTAAAGCACAATAACCACAACACGTAGTATGAGTTTACCACAGTAACTGTAGTTTTACTGTGGTATTTGTAGTTAAAGCACAATAACCACAACATGCACTATGAGTTTACCACAGTAACTGTAGTTTTACTGTGGTATTTGTGGTTAAAGCACAATAACCACAACACGTAGTATGAGTTTACCACAGTAACTGTAGTTTTACTGTGGTATTTGTAGTTAAAGCACAATAACCACAACACGTAGTATGAGTTTACCACAGTAACTGTGGTTTTACTGTGGTATTTGTAGTTAAAGCACAATAACCACAACACGTAGTATGAGTTTACCACAGTAACTGTAGTTTTACTGTGGTATTTGTAGTTAAAGCACAATAACCACAACATGCACTATGAGTTTACCACAGTAACTGTAGTTTTACTGTGGTATTTGTAGTTAAAGCACAATAACCACAACATGCACTATGAGTTTACCACAGTAACTGTAGTTTTACTGTGGTATTTGTAGTTAAACACAATAACCACAACACGTAGTATGAGTTTACCACAGTAACTGTAGTTTTACTGTGGTATTTGTAGTTAAAGCACAATAACCACAACATGCACTATGAGTTTACCACAGTAACTGTAGTTTTACTGTGGTATTTGTAGTTAAAGCACAATAACCACAACATGCACTATGAGTTTACCACAGTAACTGTAGTTTTACTGTGGTATTTGTAGTTAAAGCACAATAAGCACAACACGTAGTATGAGTTTACCACAGTAACTGTAGTTTTACTGTGGTATTTGTGGTTAAAGCACAATAAGCACAACACGTAGTATGAGTTTACCACAGTAACTGTAGTTTTACTGTGGTATTTGTAGTTAAAGCACAATAACCACAACATGCACTATGAGTTTACCACAGTAACTGTAGTTTTACTGTGGTATTTGTAGTTAAAGCACAATAACCACAACACGTAGTATGAGTTTACCACAGTAACTGTAGTTTTACTGTGGTATTTGTAGTTAAAGCACAATAACCACAACACGTAGTATGAGTTTACCACAGTAACTGTGGTTTTACTGTGGTATTTGTAGTTAAAGCACAATAACCACAACACGTAGTATGAGTTTACCACAGTAACTGTAGTTTTACTGTGGTATTTGTAGTTAAAGCACAATAACCACAACATGCACTATGAGTTTACCACAGTAACTGTAGTTTTACTGTGGTATTTGTAGTTAAAGCACAATAACCACAACATGCACTATGAGTTTACCACAGTAACTGTAGTTTTACTGTGGTATTTGTAGTTAAAGCACAATAACCACAACACGTAGTATGAGTTTACCACAGTAACTGTAGTTTTACTGTGGTATTTGTAGTTAAAGCACAATAACCACAACATGCACTATGAGTTTACCACAGTAACTGTAGTTTTACTGTGGTATTTGTAGTTAAAGCACAATAACCACAACATGCACTATGAGTTTACCACAGTAACTGTAGTTTTACTGTGGTATTTGTAGTTAAAGCACAATAAGCACAACACGTAGTATGAGTTTACCACAGTAACTGTAGTTTTACTGTGGTATTTGTAGTTAAAGCACAATAAGCACAACACGTAGTATGAGTTTACCACAGTAACTGTAGTTTTACTGTGGTATTTGTAGTTAAAGCACAATAACCACAACACCATGCTTTTACCACAGTAACTGTACTGTATACTATTTGTAAAGCAGTGCTTGCCACGCCTTTAATATGTTTTTGTGAAGTAATTCAATATTTTTTTTCTGTCTTGCAGTTAACGCCAGATCACATACTCCAGCAGCTCTTTTAAGAAGCCATCTCTCTCTCTCTCTGTCTCTCTCTCTCTCAGCTTTTCCGTTCCTATTTTGCTGATCTTGAAGAAGCTGCCAAGAAGGCTGAACAAGTTCTTCAAAGATTCAACCCTTCACAGGTAATGTTGAACACATTTAGCTATAGCTGATTTGCTTTAATGAACGCATCCTTAATAATGTTTCTTTACAGTCCTTCCTCTCAAATATTTTGGTCACTTTGGTCATTTTTAACACACTGTCTCAACATGTATATATTTCTCTTCATTTCAGCTGAAAGGGAAGACCAAAGGAAGGCCTGTCATGGGATTTGAATTTGAACATCTTGTGTGTTACGGAGAAGACCAAAAGCTGCAAAGACAAATACTTCCAATGGTACGTCTGTGTTGGTCTGAGCACCTTGACTAAACTGTACTGCAGTTACATTTGCACAGCATTTGATGTTTCTTTAACTTTGGTTTACGTAGCCCATCAGGAAGAACCCTCAACAAAGTGTCATGTAGAAGTAGTAATAATTCATACAATTTACCAAGTCAGCAAATTCATATGATATTGTACAAGCGTACTCATACAAAATTCTACCACTTTTACTCCTACTTCTGTCATTGGCCATTGCCTCAACTCTCCTGCAGAGTCAAGTCAAGTCACTATTATTTGTATAGTGCTTTTAACAATGCAAACTGTGTCAATGCAGCTTTACATCAGCTTTACAGTATTTATATGCAGATTGTGCCCGTTGTAAGTAGTCAGAGTGTTTGTATCATAAAGTTTATTTTAAGTCCATTGGAATCTTTATTAATCTTTACAAATTGGTGCGGTCTCTTCCCGTTCTAACAGTACATGATACCTGTCCACACCTCAGCGTCTGCCTTTCTTTCCGTGTTGATTTTTATTGAACATATCTGTCTAAGAAGCAAGAGTCTGGAAATGCTGTTTTAACTTGTTACGTGACAAATCAGATCTTCAGTTAATTTGGCCAAATCAGATCACTTAAAGCTGTTCACTGCAAGAACAAGAACTATAATGATAACTATTTTAGCATCCACACCAACAGACAATAATGTTCTGTTTATTATAACTGCACACTGTGATTGTTGTCTGCCATTTAAATGCTCCAGCTCTTTAAAGTCTGGTGGATTCTGATTGGCTGTCAATGTTTTTATTGTTCATCAGCTGGAAAAAATTGTTCTGAAAGAGTCAAAAGAGATTCCAATGATATTGTTCCTCTGTGTCATTAAAGGTTAAATAGCTGCAGTATAGACTCATCATTGGTGTGAAGATGCTTTTAAATTGCTTACAACAATACCACCAGCATTTAATCATATTTAAAATAATTCATCATAATATAGCTTGCGATTGAAGAATACAGCTTTTTCCAATGCTGTTTTCCTCTTATTCTGTAAAACGTACACACAAAAGTCTGTTTCTCTTCATCTTATTCCTTTACTCCGTCACTCACTCACACATTGTTTTATACTCTATTGTAAGGTAGAAACTGAGAGTTTGCGTGATGGCATTTTCTCAGACTCTGAATCTGATGTATACAGATGAACTCAGGAGCCTGCTAGAGTTGCCAGGGAACTTGAGCTTGAAGTATATAGTTATAACTGCTTAATTTATGTTTAAACAACAATAATAATTAAACATGGGGTCAATAGATATTTTCTTGTTTACAGCTAAAGACCAAAAACGCAAAGAAAATCAGTCACAGCAAGCCGGTCAAACCAGTCCTGTTGGGGATGAGGAATGAACATGGCCTGCACTTGTGCCCAAACAGAAAAGAAAAGTTGCACATTTCCACTGGTATGTATGTGTTCAAGCTATGCAGTATATGTGGTACAGCATTTTATGTTGATCTCTCAAAGAACTCTTCAAGTTAGACTCAGAAGTTGTCATTTTTCACATACACATCTTTTTATAGCTCCTAGAATGAGCAAATCAGCTGTGCATCATCTCTGGGATTTGGGCAGGAAATGACTGAATATGGTGAGTACTGACACCTGCACCTATTCACCAACACTATTTTTCTGGAGTTATCATTGACTTATTGTTTTGTCTCTTTGTTTGAAGGAGGATGAAGCCAGTTGATGAAGATATCAATTCAGTGGCCACCAAGTGAAGCACTGCTGCCTGAACCCATCAGATATCTGCTGTGAAGACTGCGTTCACGAACAGCTCTACTGCGACAGCTCAGATGTTACGGGCCATAAAAGAAACTTCACAACTGAACAACTGGAAGATAAGAGGAGGGATTCATTTAGGCCATAACTCAATCAAGAATCAATGGTAAGTCCAGTGCAACAATTAAAAATACTATATTTTGTTTGATTACCACACCCTAAATACATGTTTTGTCCCTCCAGGACATCAAGACCAGGTGGTGTGTGAGGAAAGCACAGAGGACTGTCAGAGACTCCAGCCACCCGAGCCATGGATTGCTCTCACCGTTACCATCAAGCAGATGTTATCGCAGAACCTTCACCAGCAGACTGCAAGACAAGTTCTTTCCACAGACAATCAGACTGAACTGAACTCGTACCAGCAACACCACACACAGCACACCAACCTCTTATGTACTGCACTCTATCACTTACACTGACTGGACTCTGACTCACTATTATTCTGCACCGTGACATTCTGTTTGCACTAATTCATGCCGTACTGCACTGCAAAGATATATATGTACTGTGATTATTGTTTATTATTGTTTTCATTTCATGCTCTCTGTATAGAATAATATTTACCATATATTGTTCTCTTTATGTATTGAGTTCTTATATATATATTTGTGTTGCATATATATATTCAATACATGTCATCCATAATGTCATGCTGCAGTTTGCACAGAAGACTTTCACCACCTGTACACTTGCGTTCATGGTATTGTGACAATAAAGTGATTTGATTTGGTCACGTCTTTTGTTCGTCAGTTGTACTGTAGGGTGCTGGGTAACAACTGAAAAATTGTTTATGACATGGAAGAAGAAGATTATGATAGGGACATGGACAAGCAAGCAAGAGGAAGAAAACCAGGAGAGCTCTAATGATGAGCAGGAAACTGAATGTGATTCTATGATGCTCAAGACATTTCACCATGCATGCATTTGGGTGGCTTCATCTGATTAAAATAATATGGTTGAAACATAACCCATTTTTATTTCCCTTGACTATCATGTCTTAATATGCTACTTTAGCTGTCTTTATGCTGTGTCCTCCAGTAAATTATTGCACATAGTGTTGGATAATAAACTATGAAGTAAATATTCTGTATTAGGGATGGTGTTTGGTAAATACACCATTTAATTTAGTAAACAATACATATAATTACTATGATTGTTTTAATTAAAACATGAACATTTACAAGAAGGGAATGCTGAAAGATGCATTAGAAGAGACTGCATGGACTATATTGCTGCAGGCACTTCTTGCACAACTGTATTCAGTTTACCAGGGAAAGATCAACATGAATCCTATACTGTATTATAAGCAAGATGAGCATGTACATTACTGATGTATAGCACCTGAAGAGGACAAAGATAAGACATTTATAACACAGAGATACAAATTTAGTCTTTTATATTATGAATTGCATGAATTGTATGGCTTTTGCATCATAAACCACACACTGTCTGTAGCTTGTCTTACTGAATGACACATTGGCCTTACAGTACAATGAAGTGTCACAATATATATTAGTTGTTTAAATTGGTGTCTTTGTTTACTGTCAACACTGTATTCTTGCTCCTGATCTAATGAAATAAATGGAGCACTTTCCAAATAGGCACTGATGTAGATTTGTTTGGGGTCTATAGTTATTCTAAGATAACTATGACTTGCAACTTACATATTGACGAGTTACTGAAAAGACCATCTAAAAACTGTGACTCAGCACAGTTAGTTGTGATATCGAGAATAGATCTGTGTATGTTGTACTGCCCTTCCATCCTCAGGGGCCCAGTAGAGTCCCCTGGAGGAGCAAAAACAATTAACATTTCAAATGGCTGTAAATCAAAGTCTGATTATAGTTTTAAAGAGAAATTTGGCAGGACAACTACTTATGCTGTGGTAATTAAATAATGTTGGACAGAGTTTTCAAACATAATATGGAAAGGTGGTATAAAGGTGTTTAAAAGAGTGCTCTTAGTAAAATACCAAATTTCAGCCTGCCTCTTACATATGTCATAAATGTTTGCACAATGAACATGTTTAAATATACCTTTGTTCAAAAAAGATTGTATTTTCCCCCATTTTATTATTAAACATTTTAAACTACATTACCCACAAGCCTCTGCCATTCAAACGCGAAAAGCATGGCGCTGGTATTTGTAGTTTAATAAAGTTATGCTCAGGGTTAGGGTTACTATCTCGGTAAAGTGGTAATTTCTCACGACATAGCAACACTGCATTGTTAACTGAAGGTATTACTGACGTAATAATAACAGCAAAACGTACTTTACAACATTAAGCTTTTTTTAATTTGGGTTAAAAGATAGTCCAATCACAGCGAGTTCTTCGACTGCCAAGTTCACTTCAAAGCCAATGGCAACCCAGTTGAGCAGAAGCGTCACACTTACTTGTCCATATATGGTAATTTGTAACAGGATCTTCCGGGGTCTTGGGGTGAATGGACAGATAATCAGTTAAATGTTTATTTGTCTCCACTCATTATAAAATTACAACAACAGATTGCATCGTGTGGTTAACCTGATGTAGCAACAGATTTGTTGATTACAGTGATTTTTTTTCAAACAAGAAATAGTTCCCATTGTACACATTGTTTACACTAATATTAATGTACAATATTTAAACTCAAAAGTTTGCATACACTGTGTGAAAAACAAATAAGTCAAAATGTTTAATTTACTTACAAAAAAACCCTCTGATAATTATTCAAACATGCTATATTTTTCTACTATTCAATTTTGCTTCTGTAACACTTACAGTGTATTTATAGTGTATTAAAGAAAAACAATCAATCACTTGTTTCCTGGAAATGGACCCTACAAACTTGTCATTCTTAGATCTGCCAGTTGAACTATGCAAAAATAAAAATATATATATATATATATAAAATAAAAAATAATGAATCACACATTTTGTAGTCATTTTACAACGTTTATTGATATCTCAAACTTTTCCCATATAGTTCTCTCTCCAGTTTGTGCCACTATGGAGAAAAAAAATGAAAACAAAAAGCAGTTGATTATAAAATGTATTTGCATGGAGGTAACTAAGAAATATGCAACAGAAAACCCTTTAAAAACATTGTCTATATTCAAAAATAAAAGAGAATTTGTTTACAGAAAATGTTATAAGATATCAAATAATACGCAAGGCTCCATTTGAAAAGTGCATATTTTCTTCTCTTTAACAAAACAAATAAAAAGGCAAAAATAATTAAAACAATATTTCAATATTTTACAATTATTACCTTTAAAATATATCTCCTGTAATCATTGTTTGCTACTATTGTGACTAAATGCAAGACAAATTAATGGTTAATATTAATTATAATTTTAAAATGATAAAAGTCAACCATTTTGAGCAAGAATATATATATATATATATATATATATATATATATATATATATATATATATATATAGTGATAGTGACAGGAGTGCAGTGCTCACAGTAGAGATGGGAGTGTTAACTGTACAGGAGAAATTAATACAAGTATACATGCTAATATTGGAAGTTTGCAGTAAAGGACTGAGAGCAGATCTGCCACACGAGAGAGAGAGAGATGTGGAAGCTTTTGGAAGGGCTGATATTGTGGAAAGCTGATGGAGTAATCTGTGAAAAATCCTGCAAGACAGGAAGAGACAGAATTGAACACATGATGAATAATAAATACATTGACAACAACAAATGGTAGACAACAACATAATTGCAGCGTGTATAACAATAAACAGAACATTATTGTCTGTTGGTGTGGATGCTAAAATAGTTATCATTATAGTTCTTGTTCTTGCAGTGAACAGCTTTAAGTGATCTGATTTGGCCAAATTAACTGAAGATCTGATTTGTCACGTAACAAGTTAAAACAGCATTTCCAGACTCTTGCTTCTTAGACAGATATGTTCAATAAAAATCAACACGGAAAGAAAGGCAGACGCTGAGGTGTGGACAGGTATCATGTACTGTTAGAACGGGAAGAGACCGCACCAATTTGTAAAGATTAATAAAGATTCCAATGGACTTAAAATAAACTTTATGATACAAACACTCTGACTACTTACAACGGGCACAATCTGCATATAAATACTGTAAAGCTGATGTAAAGCTGCATTGACACAGTTTGCATTGTTAAAAGCACTATACAAATAATAGTGACTTGACTTGACTCTGCGGGAGAGTTGAGGCAATGGCCAATGACAGAAGTAGGAGTAAAAGTGGTAGAATTTTGTATGAGTACGCTTGTACAATATCATATGAATTTGCTGACTTGGTAAATTGTATGAATTATTACTACTTCTACATGACACTTTGTTGAGGGTTCTTCCTGATGGGCTACGTAAACCAAAGTTAAAGAAACATCAAATGCTGTGCAAATGTAACTGCAGTACAGTTTAGTCAAGGTGCTCAGACCAACACAGACGTACCATTGGAAGTATTTGTCTTTGCAGCTTTTGGTCTTCTCCGTAACACACAAGATGTTCAAATTCAAATCCCATGACAGGCCTTCCTTTGGTCTTCCCTTTCAGCTGAAATGAAGAGAAATATATACATGTTGAGACAGTGTGTTAAAAATGACCAAAGTGACCAAAATATTTGAGAGGAAGGACTGTAAAGAAACATTATTAAGGATGCGTTCATTAAAGCAAATCAGCTATAGCTAAATGTGTTCAACATTACCTGTGAAGGGTTGAATCTTTGAAGAACTTGTTCAGCCTTCTTGGCAGCTTCTTCAAGATCAGCAAAATAGGAACGGAAAAGCTGAGAGAGAGAGAGACAGAGAGAGAGAGATGGCTTCTTAAAAGAGCTGCTGGAGTATGTGATCTGGCGTTAACTGCAAGACAGAAAAAATATTGAATTACTTCACAAAAACATATTAAAGGCGTGGCAAGCACTGCTTTACAAATAGTATACAGTACAGTTACTGTGGTAAAAGCATGGTGTTGTGGTTATTGTGTTTAACTACAAATACCACAGTAAAACTACAGTTACTGTGGTAAACTCATACTACGTGTTGTGCTTATTGTGCTTTAACACAAATACCACAGTAAAACCACAGTTACTGTGGTAAACTCATACTACGTGTTGTGGTTATTGTGCTTTAACTACAAATACCACAGTAAAACTACAGTTACTGTGGTAAACTCATACTACGTGTTGTGCTTATTGTGCTTTAACTACAAATACCACAGTAAAACTACAGTTACTGTGGTAAACTCATAGTGCATGTTGTGGTTATTGTGTTTAACTACAAATACCACAGTAAAACTACAGTTACTGTGGTAAACTCATAGTGCATGTTGTGGTTATTGTGCTTTAACCACAAATACCACAGTAAAACTACAGTTACTGTGGTAAACTCATACTACGTGTTGTGGTTATTGTGCTTTAACTACAAATACCACAGTAAAACTACAGTTACTGTGGTAAACTCATACTACGTGTTGTGGTTATTGTGCTTTAACTACAAATACCACAGTAAAACTACAGTTACTGTGGTAAACTCATACTACGTGTTGTGGTTATTGTGCTTTAACTACAAATACCACAGTAAAACTACAGTTACTGTGGTAAACTCATACTACGTGTTGTGGTTATTGTGCTTTAACTACAAATACCACAGTAAAACTACAGTTACTGTGGTAAACTCATAGTGCATGTTGTGGTTATTGTGCTTTAACTACAAATACCACAGTAAAACTACAGTTACTGTGGTAAACCCATACAAAGAGTAGACAGTAAACACAGTTACTTTACTATGGTAAAATCATGAAAAGGTGTTGTGGTTACCATACCTACAAAAAATACCACAGTAAAACTACAGTTACGGTGATGAGAGGCATGGTATATGTTGTAGTTACTGTGTATTGACTACACATGACATGGTCGAGCAACAGTTACTATGGTAAAAATATGGTAAATGTATGAACTTTTTACATGATCACAATTATCACACAATACTGGGTTGGTTGATTTGTTGTGCTGTCATCAGCCATGTCTAAAAGCTGAAGACCCATGTCTTTATTGATTTATTTAAAATCTATATTATAGATAGGTCTATAATATACAGCAGAAGTTAGCTTAGGCTAATGTCAATGGCAGGCTAGCAGCTGTGCTAGCTCCACTAACAACTCATTTGAACACATTACCTCATCTAATGTGATGCAGAAACACTGACATAATTAAAATAATACCGTTAAACACGTGATCTCGTTACATAAAAAGAGCGTTGCCTTTACTTACCTGTTTGAAGGTGCACGCGCATCAGGTGAACCTGGCGAACCGGGCTGTGACCGAGCCTCGCTGGTGACGTCACTGCTGCTGAAGATGCTGCGTGGTATTCGGACGCATCTGCTCTCCACTGAAGTTAATGGGAAGGTTTGGCGTATCATATGCACGCAAAATTGGATTTTGGCGTATGTATTACACGCAATTTGAAAGTGTAAAGTCGTGTTATTTATACGCAGATTGATGAGAACGGGTTGGCTGCAGAGTAATAAACTGGCGTTGGAGACCAGAATCAATGACTATAATTGTTGAGAAATGCCAGTAATAGAACTGTTTTGAGTTTCCTGGCAATAAAGTATGATCTGCTGATCTTCTGACATTCAAATTCAACTCAAGTTATTTCTTTACACCATCTTAGTTAAAAATGGCAGAACAGTGACACCTACTGAGAAAATGAAAATGTGATCCTGTTGTCACCCATTTGTGTTTAATAGCTGTAAACAGGAAGTCATCATCCAACAATCTCTATTTTCCACCATCCTCCTCTCCGTCTCTTAATGCCACAGTGGTGCAGATTAAAAGCATTATTAATTTCCATAATAATTCCAGTTCCAGTCAATTGTCTTCAGTACAAAGCTCCAGTTAGGCCTGTTTAAGGTGTTTGAGTCCATTTTGATGGTCACAGGTTCCTCTTGTTGGATATTTTAGCTGCTAACATGATCACAGGAAAAACTCCACATTGCTTTGACATCATGAAGCTGAATATGCAGTAAATATTCAGCCATAAAGTATTATGAGTTTATAGAGAGATTTAGACTGAGAATGAAAATCTAGATTTTTCTGAACTAATGAAACCACTTCCTGTGTAGGGTTTGCACTATTTAAAAACACGCTACACATTATAAAGACCACACCTCATCTGTGCACACATACTGTACTCTACTGTAAGTAAGAGCAAATAATGGAATCAGGGACCTTTTATGTATGCAGAAATATTCATAACAGATCTGGACCTCGAACACAGAGTCGCTGCCAGGATGAAGGAAAAGCTCAAAAGCAAAGTAAGCAGAAAGTTTAGTTTGAAGCAAAGGCGGTGATGGGTATCGTTAATGTTTGAGGGGATGAGAATTGTTAAATAAAATTAAATCATTGTATTCTCAGAAACAATTATTTTCTGTTTACATTTTCAGTGTATATTCTTGTTTGCATAGGCTTTTTAACTGTACTGTAAACAGTACGGTTTACATTTACAGTAATTCCATATTTTTGTCATCATAAAAGAATATAGTCTTCAAAAAGCCTTATCATTCCAACCAAGGTAGATAAAGGTTGATTTGAGATATTATCCCTAAATAATATGCAATAAATTGTTATTAATTCATATTTGTGTGTTTCCTGTCCTGTTTGTCAGGAGGAAGTAGATGTTTGGTGTTGATCGCAGTGGGTCTCGGGCTCATTTGTGTTCTTCTGCTGGTCTTCATCATACTGCAGAACATCACCATCACAGCAGAGAGAGACCTGATAAACAGTTACAAGAACACAGTTGAAGATTTCAATCAAACCATCAACAGCTTACAAGACAATTACACTGATCTAATGACTGAAAAACACCAACTGCAGAACAACTTCAGCTCTTTGAGTCAGAAGAAGCTGGAGTTAGAAAGCAAAGTCACTTCTCTAAGTGATAAACTAAACATGGACGCTTCTAAACGAGGTTAGTTCACATCTGTTTTAGTGTAAGAAATTATTTTTTTTCTAGTTTAGTTATTTATGCATGCAGTTCTAAAAAAAAAAAAAAAAATGGTGTGTTTCTGTGTGAAAAACTATGGTTCAGTTTGTTTTTTCATATCCAACGAGTTGAAGAGCTGGTCTGACAGCAGGCAGTACTGCAGGGAACGTGGAGCTGATCTGGTCATTATCAACACTGAAGAGAAGCAGGTGAGTTTCTGTGAGTGTCTGTTAATGAATTAGAGGAGTCACACTTATTCCTGTTATTGTTCACACACAGAAGTTCATATCTTCATTAGTCAAGGAGAGAGCGTGGATTGGTTTGTCTGACACAGAGAACGAGGGCAACATGACATGGGTGGATAATTCAACACTGAAACAAGGGTAAGTGTACGGCTGTACTTTGTTACTCTTTTTAGTTTTGATGATGATTCATAGAAAATCTTATGTATGTTATTCAGGTTTTGGCTTAGAGGTGAGCCAAATAATCAAGATGGAAATGAGGACTGTATTGAACTGATGCCTTCACATCCCGCCCTGAACAACTGGAATGATCTGCCATGCTCAGAGAAGAGAAAAGGGTTCTGTGAGAAATAGTGTTTATCAAGCCTTGTTGTGGTTTTGTTTCGAAGTAGTGGATATTCATTTGTAAGGAAACTGTGAAATTGTCTTTTTTTTATTGCTATAACAAACTCTAGGGTGATAAACTCATAATTTGTTTTTTTTTTAAATCACTGTGTATTCATTTTGGTGTTTTTCCTCATATTTTCATTTTAAATAAGTAATACCGTCACAACATCTAGAAAATAGCTTAAGAACCTCCACGAACACCACAATCAAAGCAAAACTTTACAGAAAAAAAAAAAGCAATGGTGCAGAAAAGTAGTTTCTGTAAATTTGCATTTATCAGATGTTATTCGGGTATTGGCTTAAAGAAGAGCCAAAACATGCAGGTGGAAACTTATGCTTTCAGTTACCGTCCTGAACTGAACTGCCATGCTCGGAGAAGAGAAAAGGTGTTTGTGAGAAATAAGTTTGATCCCGTCTTGTGTTTTTAATGGAATTATTTTATGGAATCATTTATGATTGTGATTGGTTGTGTTTCTGATTGAGATCTTTAAATACTTTTCCCATTTTTATCACATAATAAGGCAGAATAGTTTCTTTAATAAATGCTATTTCAATTAGCACTGCATTATTCATGTACTTTATTTAGAACCTGAGGATGATTTGAAAACACACAAACTTTGGGGAAGTCGTGGCCTAATGGTTAGAGAGTTGGAGAGTCCCACATTTCCTGCCACTTTTTATACGTGTGCTCTTTAATTCTTCATTTTATTTCTACTTTACTCAGTGGAATTTGTACCTTAACGTTCATGTTTCATTGCTTGTTTAGCCAATTTATCGACTATTTCATTTCCTTGTACTCCTGCATGTGCAGGTACCCATAGGAACCTCAAGACTATACCAATTTTCCTGAACAGATTTATAAGTACTTCATAGATTAAATCCTTTCTTGATGTTGATTGTTCACTTATTATACTATTTAAAGCTGACAAGGAATCTGAACAAATGACTACCCGTGTAGGCTTAACTTCCTCCACCCATTGAATAGCTAATAAAATTGCTATAAGCTCTGTTGTAAATACTGATACAAAATTAGTTATCCTTTTCTGAATGTTGACTTGTAATCTTTGGATATATACAGCTGCAGCTGAATTTCCTGATGTAGGATCTTTAGAACCATTTGTGAAGATATGGAGCATTGACGACTAATTTAGATCTAGATATTGTTGAACAATAACCTCCTTAGATATTGTTTTCTCATACTTAACCATATATCGAAGATGAAAATCTACTTGAGGCATAGGAAGCAACCAAGGAGGAATATTCGGTATTACAACAGAGGGACTAACTGGGATTTCTGTAATACCCAAAATCGTAGCATCTCTAGTTGCTGTCCATCCAAAACTTTTGATTTTATTATTCCATATTCCCAACAATCTTTCAGTATGTCCTTTACTGGATGTAATTCTGAGTGCCCTTTACATCTATCCAATAATTCATAGTTAAATTCAATTTCAGAACTTATAGGCATTTCTCCCACCTCCACTTGTAAGGCTGATATAGGAGAAGATCTGAAAGCGCCACAACATATTCTTAAAGATTGTGCCTGAACTGTTTCTACTTTTTTAATCAGGGATTTCGATGCAGATCCATAAATTATGCATCCATAATCAAATGCTGACCTAATCAATGCACTATATATTCTTTACAAAGATTTTCTACTAGCTCCCCATTCCATTGCTGTTAAACATCGCAGTATATCATTACTTTTTTTGCATTTATCTACCAACTTCTGAATATGTATCCTAAAGTTCAACCTGGAATCCATCCATATTCCTAGATATCTAATATTTTTAACTTGTTCAGTTACTTGTCCATATAACTTCACTTTTATTTCAGGGATATGATTTATCTTCGCAAAACAGACTAGTTGAGTTTTTGTCACTGATAGTCGAAAACTCCATTTGTTAGCCCATTTTTCCACTTCATTAACCACTGTTCACGAGTTCACACTTGCATATAATAAACTGAGTAAAGGTTATGCGTATTTGGCGTGCTGTCCAGGGAGAGGGCTCTGAGCTCAGTACTTACCCCCGAGCCCAGGGTACTCCCCCTGTACGGGGAGAGGGGTCCGAGCTCTGCATTTAGCCCGGACCCAGAGCGTTCCCACCAAAGATGCAATAAGCACGGGACAGTGTAGAAGATTTTTATGGATATTAATCAGAATTATTTAGACATAATCAAGGTGAATTTTGCTTATAAGGTATCTGTTGAATCTTCCAATATATTCTGAAGGCCTTGGTGTCAAAATGTGTACGTGGCAAAGCAAGGCCTTTGTGTCAAAGTGCGTACGTGGCAAAGCACATCTGGAAGAAATGAGGAGGGGGCTTTCTCCCCCATAACAAATTCTAGAGGGTCTCTTCTCCTCTGGGACAGATAGAATTACATACACAAGTGAAATGTATGCATATGACTTAACCTTAGAATCCGCCTTAAATGGCTTGTATATAAACCAGAGACAAAGAACAGTCGAGAAGCTTTTCTGAAGAGAGAGCTTGGTTTTATTTCGGCCGAAATAAATCTAATTTTTCTGGCATCAAAACTCCAAGTCTTTGTTTCATTCTTCGAACTGCGGGGCGCGACACTTCATTTGGCGTCACGAACAGGATCTGGAAAAGAGCCACAAAGTGTACTACCGCTTGGAGCAGATTTCAAACAACACGTAAAGGTGGCCACCTTTTTTAATCAGGTAAGCATTTTTGCTTATATAAGATTGTGTTGTTTGCTAAATCTGTTCTTGGTGGTAAGGTCACTTAAATTTTGCTCTTCCAAAATACTAAATTTAAAGATGAGAACATAAAAAATAGGAGTTTTTATTCCAGAAAAAATAACTGCATGCATTATCTGGTTTATTGTTTGAGGCTTTGATGAGTAACTTAAACTGAACTGAGATGTTGCAGGCAAAAATACATTGCTAGCAATGGTCTGTGTTTATTTGGGCTGGGCCTGAAGAGACGGAGATAGACGTGAAGCAGATATAGTATAGAGAGCGTGCAAGACCTACGATACCGCCCTGATTAAATTAAAAAGACAAAAAAAATTGTAAGGTCACAGGGGTCAGCTTGGGTAGGTTAAAATTCCTGACAGAATCTTGTTCTTTTACTGCGAAGAGAGAATACAGAGAGGTTACAGTATCAGAACCAGTATTTTGGAGCAGGTGGATAGAAGCTTTGTTTTGTTGTTTTGTTTTGGAGAATGTTTGAAACTGTGTCCGTGTCCGAATGCATGTGTGTGTGAAAGACTGAGAGTTAAGAGAAAACACATAAGTTCCGATTGGGTTTGGGGAGAGAAGTGTGCCTTTTTCTAAATGGAGAACGACCGCAGCTCGTGTCACACTCAAGAGGGACTTAGAGGTGTGCATGTTGCTAGGGAAATAGGGTCAATAGAGATTGAATCCAGATGTGTAACAAGATCCTATGTTGGGTGTCTGTGTGAGAAAAAAGCAAGAGGGAGAAAAATTTCTGAGAGCAGCGCTGTGGAGAAGAGATATTAAGTGAGGAAGTTCAATAAAGAACATTAAAAATAATAAGTGCGCACTAAATAAAACGATAGAGACGAGAGATAATTAAGAAATGAATAAATAAAAATCATTATTAAAGATATTATGAATACTATGTGATCATAAAATAAAGAAAAAGCATATAGAAAGTGTACATGCATCAGATATAATAAAAAGGTCATAAAATGAAGAATAAAAAATTAATTGAAAAATAGTGGCAACATTATTATAAAAAATTAATAGATGAATAAAAATATTACACGTGCTTATAACTGAAAACTTCCAAAATTTGTATCTTGTTGTCCCTGGGAGACAGTATGAAGGTTAATCCATTACAGAATTAGAGATTTGGGTTTGAGCTAACCAAATATAACTTGTGTAGTGCAATGTTGAATGAGAGCAAGATTGGGTGACCAAGTTCATAGAAATTTTGAATCAAAAGCTATAGGATATTTAAAAATAATAATAGAATTTGTTGATTAAATAATTAAATTAAATAAAAGGAATTATTTCATGTTGGTTGGGAAAATCCATTCACAATTACTCGATTATTCTAAACCATGCAAATATAGAAGAAAAAATATAATTGATGTCTTTAGTTTACCATACATACTGTTGTAACAGAAAGGATTTTTTTGATTATAATACATAATAAAGGTAGATTACTGCTGCTTTCTGCATTTTGCAAAGAAAAAACTGCTTGCTATTTTCCTGCAATGAAGAACTTGCTTTACTAAAAAAGAATAAGGGAACTGCTGTTTTTAACCAGATTACCTTTTTTATTTATTTACTTATTTTTACCTTTTTATTAAGGGGCCATAGAAAGAGATGGTTGAAAAGTGAAAATTAGATAAAGAGCTGATTGCTCAGAGACAATTTGGTCACAGTTTACAAAGGTGCAATTTGAATAATGCAGTCTCTGAGTGTTAAGATTTCAGATGGCTTCTGGATCAGTGCCTTGACAAAGCAATGGAGTCTGTCTAACAAAGTGGCGAAGAAGCAAAGACAGCTGTAAAGAGAAGAAAGGGGAGGGGCTGATGGATTTTCAGCTACCCGCCGAAAAGAGGAGTGCACACTTCTGCATGGAGAAGAGCTGACTTAAAGCAGGAAAAGGTGAATCTTTCACTTGAGACTTTTCCTGAGTGTGAAGAGAACATCCTGAAATGCAAAACTCTGGCAAGAACAATCAAAAGCCAGACTGAGGAGAGGCAGAGAAACAACGGAGATCATACACCACAACATCAGGCCTTTGAGGGCCATCACAGACTGACAACCCAGTGCAACAGCTAAACAGCTTCAACAAGCTGATGATCTAACCAGAAGCACTTCCATCCCTTCCCATTGTGCGCACAGGTGAAGCACATTTATTTGATCACTTTAGAGACTGTTTCAAAATTTGTTAATCATTTTATTAACTTTATTAATCTTGATTATTCACTGGTCTCACAGCAGTTCTTTGAATTCTGTGTTTTAACTAACATTCTGAATCTGCTTTTCAATAGGTACCAGTCCAGCCTTATGTCTTAAGAAATAAGAAATTTTGACAGACAGAAGTGGGTGCTTGACTCACCAATCAGATTTAAAAAAAATCGAGCTGGATTTGGCATAGTGAGGGCTATTTCATTAACAAACTAGGGAAAAATGCTCAACTGAATTATTGACAACAATGCTGAATCTCTTTGGGAAAGAAAAAAAAAATTGACAAGATGTCTAATAGAAAAATATATATGGCTGATAAAATAAAAATATTGGTCACTCCATTTTGTTTAATGGTAAATTTCTAGGGCTAGATTGCATAAAATCATAAACAAAAAAGTTACGCCAAAGATCCAAAATCATGAAATCACATATGCTGCCATCACTGGGGATAACAAGATAGAAATATTGATGGCCATGGATCCTAAATTATGCAGAGATCTCTAAGCATCATCTCAAAAGTAGCTCATGAGCAATAACAAAAATTATGACTAAACTTTAAATTAGACAAACAAGTGGCATTTGAGAAATTACAATTGGCTCTCTCAGCTGCACAATGCCTAAGACAATTATTCTAAGCCAATTAATCTATTAGATTTTGTTTGAGAAAAAGAAAAGGAGGTTTATACTGCAGTGTTAAAGCAAACCTTATAGTGACTGACGTTGTCCAGTTGCATAATGACATTTAGACACTATGTTGAATGCTACCAGGTCTACGCTCAGTAGAGTGTAACAAAAACTTCATGTTATATTCAGAATCTGTAGCATTCCACAACTAAAACCATTCAGTTCACAATCAGCTGAAATCTCAAGACAAAATATGTTTTTGGCCAAAAGGGGTGTGAAAGGGTGTGAAAAGTATGAATGACGGATTGAATGTATGGAGTGAAAGAAGGTGTCTGACGAGACACTGAAATAAATCAATTATTTTGCCAAACAGCTGTATGCAGATTTTAATACAGTATGTGGGCCGACAGGGCAAAACGCCCAGTAAAATAAAGACCATGGATGAATTCGGTTAAGTTTCCTGGTCAGTACCTAGGTTATTGTTGTGGCAGAAAGAAAAACAGTGCCACACTTGCAGCGCATTACATGGGAAGGCAAAGCAAGCAAGCTTGCTCTGTCCACCCACATCTAACTTTCTTTTCAGCATAACATGATGGAGCTGATTCTGTCTCAAAAGGATAAAATATTGCCTTTCTGACTGTTAACATAAAGTGGGTTGAGTGTTCCAGGTCAAAAGACCAACGCTACTGAACAAGATAGGCCTAGGAAATTATCTAGTGATATAGTGGAACTAAGTTTATAAAACAAAGAGATAACTGAATTAGTAAATTGTTAAGAATAAATTTGAAATGAATTGAAAAATTGTAAGGACGCAGATAACTGAGTAAAACCAAATTCTTTATCATATTATAAGAAAATAGTATACTAATTTTATTAACAGCAATGGAGTTCTGAGAGCTCAAAAATGGGGCCAGGACAGCCCTCAACCCACATGAAACTTCCACAGGTCACACCAAGAAGGATAACTATCCGGATGAGCAAATGAGCATGCTTGATATCACTAACAAAAACTCTGAAAGTTTCCATTTACAGGTGACAGCAGTTATATCAAGGCCCAGGAATGGTTTGCTCCACCAGTAAGAACCAGTGAGTGTGCAGTTATGGCCTCAAGGAAGAATCTTGCATTGATCAGCAAAATAGTTGCAAAGTGACACCCGGGTCCACATCTCTCACCTTAAAAATACGCCAACCAGCTTCAACAACCCCACACAGCATGAAGTGAGGGACGAAGGGCGTGCTAGTAACGACCCTCCCTTGCCAACGAAGGAAAGACCATTGCAACGATTCGCAAAGAGTCACCCTGGTGAAGATGGAATGAGTGATGGGACAGCTAACGAGATGATCAGAATACTTGGGAGCCAACAAATGGAAAAGAGGAAGTGGAAAGAGAAGGAAACAGACAAGCAGACAACTCAGGAGAAAGTGACGAGGAGAGACGAGTGACACAAGATGAAGTACAAACTGATGACAAATCAAAAAGAGATAAGCAAGGAGCTCACATTCTTTTGTGAGAGGAAGCAGAAAAGTGAAAAGATATCTGATGATCATCACATGCCTAATGCATATTGTCATTCTACAAGCTCGAGCTGAAGACAACGGCAACCAGACTTCCTTTCAATTGCAAATGCAAACGAGAACCAACAGCAACCAGACTTCCCAAGAATTGACTTTTCAGCCAAAAGTAGCAATGACTTCAACTTAATCCAAAATGAACAAGCACAAATAGAGGAGGAAAAAATATCTAGACAAAATAGACACATTGCAGATGACAATCATAACATCACTATTAAAAGCAATTCAGATATATTATGGGAAAAGGCAGAAGATAATAGTTGGTATAAATGGGTAAATTACACAGCAGAAAAAGAAAAATGGGAAAACTGCATAGTTTGTCTGGAAGTGAGACCGATTTTGTATATTGTACCTATACCTATACACAGTTCTAGTTGCAAAATATTTCATGATGAATGGTTGAAGACATGTCCAGGACTGTCTAATGCAATGGGGTTAGATGTATTAAAAATGGGAAGTAAATGTTTAGTAGAACGAGGCAAAGCGATAAATGTCTTTAGAAACTGTACCCAAAAAATGGCATCTTTGCCCATATTAGTGCCAGTTTCTCCAATCCACAACAATTTACAGAGAAGCTACTGAATTGCAATGTGAATGTACCCGTAAATGGCCTATTATACAAGAAACAAAAATCCAAAAGCCGCAAGGAAGAATACAATTAATGGCAGATCAGGAATTTGAATGTTATGAGAAAGAGGGAAATGTTGACGTAGGAAGGTTTAAAGGAAAGTGTAGCAAAATATGGCAAATACCGCGATGCACAGTTGACTATTTAGTGGTAAAAGAAGGCCCAACACCTATATTTGATGACATTGATATACCATTAGTAGACATATGGTGGATGTGTGGATTAGAATATGGCCTTTTGACAACAGTACCAGAAAATGGTCAGGATTATGCACTAGGGTTATGTTGACACATAAAATGAGTCACATCTCTTTAGAAGAAGGAGAAACAAAAGAAGAGAAATCTAGATCGAGAAGGGCCTATGAAAAAGACCCTGCAGTTTATATAGATGCTATTGGTCAACCAAGAGGGATACCTTATGAATTTAAGGTAAGAGATGAAGTTAAATCAGGATTTGAATCAATATTCATTTAGATTGCGCAAAATAAAAATACAGAATGGATCAATTATATATATTACAACCAGCAGAGATTTATTAATTACACTGATGACGCCTTATCACTTTTAGGAGAACAATTGGATGCAACAAGCCGAATGACATGGCAAAACAGAATAGCTTTAGATTATTTGTTAGCTGAAAAGGGAGGAGTCTGTGTTGTGTTTGGGGATCAATGCTATACTTTTATACCAAGTAATACTGCGCCAGAAGGAGATCTGAACTATTTTTTGTTGAAATATTCAATGTATTATGTTCTGAATGTGTTTTTATGTTTTTGATATACATAACTGTGACAACCACAGGCAAGCGCTGAACCAATCGCACGCTCATGCTTTTAACATTGTATTTTACTATAAAGGGGGAAAGGAGACAGAATCTTTTACTCTCTTCTAATTAAAAGTGGAGAGAGATGTTTGGTTCTGATTTTCTTCCAGAGTGCTGCCGCATCATTTAATCGTTGATGGTAAACCTGCGTGACTTACTTAGTCACTAGATAGTGTTAGCTGAAAGGACTGAATTATGAAGTAGCACTCTGGGTAGATGTAAACAAATTGTGAGACTTAATGAAGTCTCAAAGGGAGGAATGTAGAAGATTTTTATGGATATTAATCAGAATTATTTAGACATAATCAATTTTGAATTTGAATGAAAATGAATTTTGCTTATAAGGTATCTGTTGAATCTTCCAATATATTCTGAAGGCCTTGGTGTCAAAATGTGTACGTGGCAAAGCAAGGCCTTTGTGTCAAAGTGCGACGTGGCAAAGCACATCTGAAGAAATGAGGAGGGGCTTCTCCCCCATAACAAATTCTAGAGGGTCTCTTCTCCTCTGGGACAGATAGAATTACATACACAAGTGAAATGTATGCATATGACTTAACCTTAGAATCCGCCTTAAATGGCTTGTATATAAACCAGAGACAAAGAACAGTCGAGAAGCTTTTCTGAAGAGAGAGCTTCGGTTTTATTTCGGCCGAATAAAATCTAATTTTTCTGGCATCAAAACTCCAAGTCTTTGTTTCATTCTTCGAACTGCGGGGCGCGACACTTCAACAGCAGCCAAAGAGGCGTGTTGATACCCCCCAAAACTGGCAGAGCTTCATGTTGGTGGGGTGCTGGACGTCGCTTGGAGTAACGGCACTGCTGTGGCCTTTAGAGAAGAGAGTTTAGCTACTGCGGGAGCGGACACTGCTGCGGCATCTGAAAAACAAAAGAAAGTGACTTCTACGGAAGCGGGCACTGCTGCAACATCTGAGAAGAGAATGTGGCTTCTGCGGAAGCGGGCACTGCTGCGACAGTGGGAAGTAGAGATACAGGCTCCAGCGGGAGCAGGCACTGCTGCGGCAGTGAGAAGTAGAGATGAGTGGGAAGTAGGGATAGAGGGTCCTGCGGAAGTGAGAACGTCTGTGGAATCTGAAAAGAGAATGTGGCTTCTATTGAGACGGGCACTGCTACGGCATCTGAAAGAGAATGTGGCTTCTGCGGAAGCGGGCACTGCTGCGGCAGTGGGAAATAGAGATGAGTGGGCAGTAGAGATACAGGCTCCTGCGGGAGCGGGCACTGCTGCGGCAGTGGGAAGTAGAGATGAGTGGGAAGTAGGGATAGAGGGTCATGTGGGAGTGAGAACTTCTGTGGAATCTGAAAAGAGAATGTGGCTTCTATTGAGACAGGCACTGCTGAGGCAGTATGAAATGGGCAGGGCACTGCTACGTCCTCTGAAAAGAGAAGGCTTCTGTGGGAGCGTGCTCTGCTACGGCAGTAGGGAAATGCAGATGCAAGCTCCTGCGGGAGCAGTTACTGCTACGGTACCTGAAAAGAGAAGGAGGCTTCTGTGGAAGCGGTCACTGCTACGGCATCTGAAAAGAGAAGGAGGCTTCTGAGGAAGCGGTCACTGCTACGGTATCTGAAAAGTGAAGAAGGCTTCTGTGGGAGCAGTCACTGCTGCGGCAGTGGGTAAATACAGATGGGGCTCCAGCGGGAGCAGACACTGCTGCGGCAGTGGAGGAATATAGAAAAGGCTCCTGCGGGAGCAAATCACTGCTACGGCATCTGAAAAGAGAAGGAGGCTTCTGAGGAAGCGGTCGCTGCTACGGCATCTGAAAAGAGAAGGAGGCTTCTGCGGAAGCGTGCTCTGCTACGGCAGTAGGGAAATGCAGATGCAAGCTCCTGCGGGAGCAGTTACTGCTACGGTACCTGAAAAGAGGAGGAGGCTTCTGTGGAAATGGTCACTACTGCGGGAGCCGTCACTGCTAAGGCATCTGAAAAGAGGAGGCTTCTGAGGGAGCGGTCACTGCTACAACATCTGAAAAGAGAAGGAGGCTTCTGCGGAATCGAGTACTGCTGCGGCAGTGGAGAAAATCAGATAAGTCTCCTGCAGGAGCGGGGTGTTGCTGGGATGGTTGAAGTGGAGTGAGCCACTATGGGTGGATTTCGTGGTGTTAGAGAGGATGGATATGGCGGGTCAGGGGTTCGAGTGAACAGGGATGGACTGGCGTTGAAGGGGTCTGCTGATGAGGGTTCGGTGAGCTTCTTTGATATGGATGGGTCTTCACCACTCGCAACGGCAGCCTCACGCTAGCGTCTGCTATGGAAGCTGGAGGACACTGAAAAGGAAAAAGGGGGTTAGGAGTAACAGGAGAAAAAGACAAAAGACATGTGAGGGCCTGTGTTGCAAGCAGAGACAGCTTTGCGCTTGCTTCAGCTGCTGTAGCTGCATGACACGGGGGTTTGTGGCATTCGGAGAGAAAGGCTGTAAAGCCTGTGCAGCCTGCACTGCTAGCAGAGGCGGCCTCACGTTAGTACCTGTTACAGGATCTGGAGGCTGCTGAAAAGGAAAGGGGTTAGGGGAAGTAGAAGGAAAGTCTGAGATAGGCCTGCAAGTGAAGGCAGCCACATGCTTGCTTCTGCAGCTGTCAGCTATGGAAAAAGGGGGAGTGGTTTGTGACTTTGGCGGGACACGCTGAAATGTCCGGGTAGTCTGCAGCGTTGTCAACTTAGCAATTTTGTTGCTGGATTTAACGATTTCTCAGACTACCCTAGCAACTTGTTTTCCAAGCAACAAGCAACAAATGTAGCCATTTTAAAATTTTTATTTGGAAACCTTTAAAAATGGTAAAAGGCATGGTTTTTCTCTTAACCACACAAAAGGAAAACATATTGGAACAGCTAGCCAGCCAAGCGGCACATCGGCTGGTAACGTAGACACTTTGAGGGAGGTGCCTAGCAGTATGCACTTCATATAGGAATTAAGTTGCAGGATGCGTTGTTCAATAATTGTTTATTATGGTATGCCTTAATTTTTTCCGTTTGTACTGTTAATCATTACTGTTGGTCCACTGAGATTCATTGTTTCTGGTTAAGATCAACAGTGGAAGAGAAGTTTCACTGTTGATTATCTGACTTATCTATCCATTTATCAAAATGAAATGAATAAATTAAATACAGGTAAAATGCTGGTGGAAAATAAGAGTAATTTCAGTGTGTATTCTAAGCACTTGCGTCATGATTACGTAATGACATCAACATCCGATGATGTTGTGACGTCATTTAAAAACTTTAACAACAAATGATCTGCCTTTAGCGATTTACCTGAAAATTGTTTGGCAAGACTGGTGGCCTGCGCCGCTAGCAGAGGCAGCCTCACGCTTGCGTCTGGAAACAGAAGTTAGGGGCCCGGCTACATGTGGCGCTGCGGCCGGAAGAGCCGCGGTGAAGGCTGAGCTGAAGCGGGAAGTGAGTGAGGCTTTGCTGCGGTAAGAACTGGGCGCGGCCCAGGCTCGTTGAAGGCCTTCTTCTGCGACCCGACGCTCGCGAAGAGCCGGGTCTTGTGCAGGACAATGGTGGTGTCAAGCGAGACGAGTTCGGGGCTGTGCTCGATCTATTGGCCGCCTTGGTGGCTGGAGTGGATTTAGGACTGAGGTTGGCTGATTTGCGGGGTGACGAATAGATCGTTCAAATCCGTTTATTCTCTGTGAGAACGGAGCGTCTGAATTAATCAGTGTTTGCCTCTGGCTTAAATACTTACCACTTTCCGATCGGAGGAATTTATTGGCGCAGCCGAATGATACGAGGATGCCGGGGAAGATGGAAGATAGGCAGTGGAGGCGAGGTTAAGCCTCGGTGTCGGGAAAATCTTGTGGCTGGTCGAGCAGAGTGGCGGCCGCGATGGAGCCTGGGGCTCGGCGGCGATGACTGGCGGAGGAGGAGTGATCCTGGGGCCGGCGGATTTGCTTTAGAGGATCCGAAATCTAGAGTATGGGACACGTTGTTTGGATGAGGAAAAAATTGGGTCTGTGATATAATGGCAAAGGAGCGAACCGAACGCTGAAAGACTAGAACTGATGGAGGTAAGACTGCTTTGATTATTTATAGGGGTTCTCTCTCGAGCTGATTGGATAGATGGTGTGATTGCTGATGATGAATTGGCTGTGTTAATTATCTGCGCGTGCTTCTCCCGAAATTTGTTAATACAACATCACATTGTATAACTCTTGTCACATGAGATACATTACGACCTCTTTTCCATATCGCTCCATCGTCAGCATAGAGAGATCTTCCTATATTTATTTTGACATTTTGGAAAACATAATTTAGCATGATATTAAACAATACTGGACTGCACACACTTCCTTGTGGTGTACCATTGTCTATTTTATATATCCTGAAATATGCAGCCCCAACCCTTACCTGAACAGTTGTATTAAGTAAATGTTTTTGTAACCAGTGTCCATGATTGAATCAAATTTAAAACAATGTGAAAACACAAGTTAAAACAACTTAATTTTTATGATTATTCAACTTAATAATTGTTAGTTTTAACACAATTTTCTAAGTATATATATCGCAATACAGTTTATTGGTTGAACTTAATTTCAGAAGAAGTTGCCTTAACTCAAAAAAATAGATGCAAACTGTTGCGTTAATTTTTTGTTGTTGTTGCGTCCAAACAATATTTTTTACTAGTGTATGGTGAAATAATCTCTTTCCTTTCTAACATATAGTTAAATCTATACATAATCATACGTTCCATTAGTTTACACAGATTTGATGTTAATGCTAAAGGTCTATAACTTGCAGAATTATGCTTGTTAAGTCTCCCTGATCTTCACACTTTATTAAAAAGACGCAATAAAAAGTTCAGAGAAAAATCAGATACATTTTTTATCATCATATAACATCTCATCCTTTCCTGGTGAAGTTTTTCCTGGTGAACTCTTCCAACAGCTCTCTTTAATTCATTTAGTGAGAATTCCACATCAAGATGTTCATTTGAAGGCCGTTTCTCCATCCTAATATTTGGACGTTCCTTTATACCTTGTTCTCTGTTCATTTTCATTTCTTCTGATATATTATCATTGCTACGTACTTTAACAAACACCTCTGCTAACATTTCTGCCTCATCAGCATTTGTCACAGCTATTCTTTCCCCATTATTTAAAACAGGTATTCCAAAAATTATCTTAAAACCACCCATCTTTCTAATCATACCCCATACTTCACTGCCATCAACCTTTTCTCCTATAGGATTACACTAATTTCTCCAGTAATTCTTTTTAGCATCTCTAATTACTCTCCTCACATTCACTTGTGTTTTTTATATATATATATATATAAAATAAAGTAATCAAATATTAACTTCTTCCTAACCTTTTTAAAAGCCTTATTTCTGACTTGTATTGCTTTATACATAATTCTGTCCACCACGGCACTGATTTCTTTCTTTTTCTCTCCTTTACTTTTCCCAATAACCTCTTCAGCTGTACTGTACAATACTTCACATAATTTCTCATATTTTTCTATATCCTCCATTTCCTCATTAATACTCAACTCTTGAAACTTAACTTCAGTAATATATTTAAATGCTTCCCAATTTGCTGATTTAAATTTCCATCTACCTACCTTTTCCTCTAAATTTTCACTAACATCTATGCCTATTTTACAACAAATAACATATGATCACTTCCTATCATAGAGTCCTCCTAAACATCCCATGTCAAGCATTCTGACACTATTGTTAGATCAATATAGGAACAGCTACCCCGAGCCAAATCAATTCTAGTAGCCCTACCATCATTCATACATACCAAACCCTTCAAATCCAGCATTTCTTCTATTATCTTGCCATTATGATCAGTATTATCACTTCCCCATAAAACATTGTGCACATTAAAATCCCCACACCATATAACTTTTTGACTACCTATTCCCAAGATACTTTCTAACACTTCCATACTTAGTCTATTGCAAGGATTATAAAAATTAATCACCTTGATACACTGTCCTCTTAAGAACACCTCTACTATGATTGATTCATGTTCATCACTCACTTCTATAATCCTATGTGAAATTTCATTTTTAACAAATATTGCCACCCCTCCACCATTACCTATCTGTCTATCTTTCCGAATAGATATATAACCTCGTATTACAAAATCTAAATGTGATTTCAACCATGTCTCTTGGATGCATACAACGTGTGGTTTGAATTCTTTATCATCTATCGCCTTTTTAAATTATTGCCCATTTGCAATCAAGCTCCTAGCATTCCACTGTAAAACTGATATTACCATTAAGAGCCTCCATATGAAGCCTGTGTATCTGCTATTTAACCTTTAAGTTTAACATTTACTTGTTCCTGAGTAATTCCCTCAATCTGAAGATGTTTTTCAGCTGCCTTGATTATTAATTTTATCCTCTCAGTTCTACTTTCAGTTTGTGCACAGTTTATTACTTCAGCTAAGAAAGTCATGGACTCAACTCTTCCAACTTTTAGAAAATCTTCATTTAATTTGTTTTGTGATAAAGGCCTACTATTTTTGTTCATCAGGACTGTTGCACCATTTCCTTGCCCAACTTCGGTCTGTTACACCTTTTTAACAGCCTCGGCATACGATATTCCCTTTTGCATCCTGACGTTCTGAATTTTTACAGCGTTCCTATGCACCTCACAACCCCCGAAGCCAGCACTGTGCTCGCCTCCACAGTTACAGCACTTTAAATGTGCCCCTTGCTCACATTTTCCATATTCATGGTTACCACTGCATCTAGCACATCGCTGTTTTCCCTTACAGACTGCCGCAACATGCCCATATTTTTGACATTTGAAACTCCTGATTGGAGGTGGTACATATGCTCTTACCGCATAGCTGAAATATCCAATATATACTCTCTCTGGCATTTTTCCTTCATCAAACTGAAGCATTACAGAAAGATTATCTTTCTCTTTATTAAGTACACATTTCAGTCTTTTCACTTCAATCACCTTAGCCCCCTTTATGTTGCTCTTTATTGAATCGATAGATACATCAATTGGAATTCCATGAATCGCTCCCCTTAACCAAACTCTCTTACTTGGTACTGTGCAACTCACCGATTGTCCTAGCATTGATTTTATGCCCTGTGCCACTTTCTGTTGTTTTTCATTTTTACAGAAAATCAGAATATTCCCATTAATCAAAGTCCTGGCACTCTCTACATCTCCTAGTATTTTCTTTATTGCTTTGGTCAGTTTTACAGGATTGATCACAAAATCATCTGCAAATTTCATCAGTACCTTGAAATCCTCCTTGCTTGTCCGTACCAGCATACTGTCCTTTTCACTGTCAGTTCCAGATTCTTGTCTACAAGTTTTCTTTCTTTTACGATTAACAATTTTACTCCAATCATTTGCTCCTGAACTCCTACCGCTACATTCTTCCTCCATCTTCGGATCACTTCCGGTACTACCGTCACTTCCTTCCATCAGTACTCCAGTCACAGTCAGTCCAGTGTTGTCAACCTGCCTGCGGACGTCGGAGACAATCAAACACAGGTCTTAAGAACACTGGGAAATTAATCAAGGGGACTAACATCCCTGTGTTTGTTACAGAGTTGGGAGGGTCTGTTTTGGACATCTGGATTGATTACCATTAGTATAATCACACAAATACCATGGTGAAGCTAAATGGCTACACTCTCAGAAATAAAGGTACAGAAGCTGTCACTGGGGCTGTACCCTTTCAAAAAGGTACATGTTTGTACCTAAAGGGTCCATTTTGGTACTTTAAAAGTACATATTAGTAATATGTACTTTTAAAGTACCAAAATGGACCCTGTAGGTACAGACATGTACCTTTTTGAAAGGGTACAGCCCCAGTGACAGCTTCGGTACCTTTATTTCTGAGAGTGTAGTAATAACCATGTTAATGTGTGGTTACTTTACTCTTACTTTAGTTATTTATTTGCAGTAAACCCGTGTTTAATTTTCATAAAGGTACATATGTAATTAAAACATTATGTAATTGAGTGCAGAAATGAACGTGAGTAATTTTACCTGATGCTGATATTACAATAGCCAGTCTTAACAGTTTACGTGATCTGGCTCTTGATTTTATTGTTGTTGTTTTTTTTGTTTTTTTTTCTTTGCCGGGAGACAAATATATAAAATGTGCACGCGGTAAGAGTGTCTACGGTAATTGACGTTGGCCAAAACACACAAGGAAACGTGTTGTGGAAAAAAAAATCACTGGCAATCATACACATCGCATTTGGATGGGATTAGTTTTCTCAGAGGGTCAGTGAGTTTGCTGAAAAACAGTAGGTAATTTGCTCTGGAATTATTTCAGAGGTTGTGTGAGAAAAACACAGACGTGGCAGATTTGGATGGGATTAAAATCACCAAGTACGTCTGTGAAACGCTAATTTCTCTAATGATCCCCTGGAAAACTAGTCCCATCCGAATCGGGCTATAATCAAACTAAACAAGAACAGGAAACAGGAAAAAACAAATAAGGACATGGAAACACTGGGAGCACGTGGAAACACAAGACACAAGGGACAAGTCTGACACATGTGGTTAAATGTACAAGATACAGTCATAGTTTGGGTCTGAGCAGTTTCAGACTGGAAGTCTATATTCTTATTTAATGCCAATATCCAATGATATCACTTCCCTCATAGGTTTAGCACCATTAAAACAAAAGTAGTCATCATTCTAAGGACCACAGCTCATCTGTGAAGATGTACTGGAAGACACAAAAGAACAAAAAAAAAAAAATGCAATTAGAGGACTTTTATGATAATGCTACATGCAGAAGTGTTAAGAATACAACTGGACATCAAACACACCGCAACGATGAAAGAAAAGCTCGCAAACACAGTAAGAAGAAAGTTTAATTTGAAACAAAAAGGATGTCAGAGTGGTTTCAGGAAATGAGAATTGTTAGATTCAATTACATTATTATTATTATTATTATGTCATTTTTATGTAAGATGTCAAGATGTCAATATTTCAGCTTTTCTGGGGTTTTTTTTTTTTTTACTTTTTACCATATGATCTTGTTTGAATATTTTACTACATTATTCCAGATGTTTGTCATTATAAATCAGTACTTGATATTTGAGCCTAACATGAAATGGGTGGATAATTCACCACTGAATCAAGGGTAAGAGATAAAACACTCACAGAAAACCACTGTGGATTTATTTGTTTTAGTCTTTTTATTCTTATTTTAAAAATAAGACCAACGAGAAGATTTGCTGAATACACAATGCTGAAAGACAATTCTCACAAATACATTCTATTAAAAGAATATTCTCCTCCTCTCTTATGCTTTTCTTAAAATTTCATTTCTGCTTTCTTTAGTTTACTCTTGAAACTGTCGTGCTGCTGTGAGTATGGTTGATTACTAAACTGTTTGTGACATTCCTCGTGTAATTACTAAATGGATGAAAACTTTCAGTAAACATTCAGATCACTAAAAATCTGACACATTTTATTCAGGTTCTGGGCTGAAGGTGAGCCAAATAACCATCATAGTAAAAATGAGAACTGTATTGAATCGTATCCTTCAAAACACAGCCTGAGCAACTGGAATGATCTCTCATGCTCTGATAAGAGAAAAGGGATTTGTGAGAAATAGTGTTTATCCTGTCTTATCATGTCTGTACTTGTTTTGTTGAATCATTAATACCTGTCTTTAAATCATTGTCTGTCATTTGTTGGTCTAAAGCGTTGAGGTGACAATCACAGTAGACTGCAGAAGTCTTAAAGTAGCCCTGATTCTGCCTATTATTCTGATGTTGAGTGTCTGTAAAATTGCTTTTGAATTGAATGGCTTTCTCTATAAATAAAGTGTTCAACAACAATTTTTACCATAGCAAACCATAGCATATTTGTTTTTATTTCATTCTTGTGTATCTGCTTCATTGTCCTTGATTGACAATTAATCAGTGTTATCATTTTTAATTGACTTTTTATCTAATATTGATGAAAGTATACATAGTATTGTGGTTGTTGTTTTAACTGCACATTTATTTGTTGTTATACTACGGGGCCGTTGAATGCTTGAATCTGATTGGCTGACGAACGTTCTAAGGCGTGCAATTATTTTCAGGGAACGGCACGGCGAATGTAGTTCCAGGCAGCTCTTGACCGCATTACATGACCATATCACTTCGCCAAATGATTTCTGTTATTTCAAAGGTCTTACAACAGCAAAATAACCAAAACCCACAATAACACTGGCCAAACAAATAAATGTAGTAAACAAATGGATAAAAACGACAGATTATGTCCATGTTTTTGCCACAAAATTATGCTTTATTATGTACTGAAAACACATACTCTATCTCTCCCGTTCTCTCTCCCTCAAAGACCGCACATACATAACAGTTACAGTTTGCACACACACCAGCATACATCGCGCTACTGTTGTTAGCGCTACTCTGACAATTTTAACAGTAAACAACTTAAAAACTACATGACTTCTCACAAGCGAGGTAACAACAACGGCGCTGTTCGTGAACAAAAGGAACAAAGTTTCACTATAACTAGAGATATTGCTGCCGAACACTATTGAGAGACGCACAGAGGTAATCTCTCTCTCTCTCTCTCTCTCATATAACTTACTTTTTAACTGTATTAACTGCATCCCAGTCAACAATTTGATCTCACAGTGATGTCACCATGAGCTCACAGGATACTTGTGACGAGGTCACAATGTGAGGTAACAGTGAGCTAAAAGTGTAACCTCACAGCGCCCTCACTGTGTGCTCATACTAATGTGAGGTCAAAGTGCACTCACTGCAAGTCACTACACAAAGCTATTATAAAAATTTTAGATTACTAACTCCTCACAAAGACTGCATACTGAATTATCATCAGTAACAAACCAATATCACCTGGTTGCAGTCTCTTTTTTGGGTTTCCTTGCCATAACAAATGCGCTTTTCAAACACAGTTACAGCAGCCCCAAAAAATATAATGTTATAAAGTCAAGGGTCAAGAGCCCAACTAAAGCAAACTCTACTCACCACGATGGTAACGTCAAACAAAACAATAAAACATCATCTAAATCTGTTAATTCTCAATAAGCGGTTTTGTAGATGTCTGACAGAAATAAGAACCCCGCTCATCTTTCTGAGTTCACAATGAGCTCATATATTACTCACACTGTGAGGATCACCGTATGAGAATGATGTGATGTCACTGTGATCATCGCGTGATCTCACGTGTTGACTGGGATTATTAGTCTGCTATCAACGGCTCAAGCCTCAGTTACCAGGTTTAAAATGACATTTTGGAATTAGCAATGGAGGCGTTGGATGAAATTTAAGTAGAAATACCGGACGAATGCCTTGAAATATATCATCTGATCGATGTCTTGAGGTGTGGCAACCGTACTATAAGCGGGATAATTGACTCCGCTTCGCATCGTGACCGCATCACCACCTCTGGTGTGCATTATTTTTCTAATAATCCAACGGCCCGTCGTCAATTATTCCTTACTTATATTAAATCTATGTTTGATTATTTCTTAGAGACGCAAAAGGCACAGATTTAATGGAATGACCCATATGCAGTCTATATAAACTATCCTATAGGCAGGCTCTCAACTAATTATAGTGTTTTTGAATGAATGAATGAATGAATGAATGATGCATTTATATAGCGCTTTATTGTGTATTGCTATACACCCAAAGCGCTTTACAATCATGTGGGGGGTCTCTCCTCAACCACCACCAGTGCACAGTAAAACCTCCAGTGTTAAATCAACACTCCCAGTGTATATATAATCCACACTCATAGTGTTAAAAAAGTAACACTGAAGCAGTGTTAAAGTTAATGAGATAATTAGTTTAGTAATTGAGTGATGATTAAGCATTAATGAAGAACACCTGCTGTTAACAAACTGAACCATTGAAAAAAAGAGACGAAACGAGCAGAAAAACAAGATCTACAACTGACTTCAACCACGGCCTTAGATGAAATCAACACAAGATAAAAGAAGACATTAAATCTCTCAAGATCTCAGCAGAGGATGATTAAACAACTCCACAAACAGCATCACCTGCTTCACACGTTACTAACCAGATTGACTTTAGATGTTGATGTTTTAGTTTTGTTTGAATTACCATTATCGAGGTCAGTGTTTGCTTTAGTTGGGCTCTTGACCCTTGACTTAAAACATTACAGTTCCTTTGGCTGCCATAACAGCGTGTTTGTTTAGACATGTTAGTTATGGCAATCAGGTGTCGTTGGTTTGACTTCTATAAAGAAATCACCAGCATTTAGTGATGCACATAACTGGTTTCATGCAGAGCATTGTCACTGAATGATTAAAATTTATTTTGTTCACATAAAATATAAAGCTTGATCCATCAGTTTTAAGATTAATCTGAAAGACTTTTGAAAGTAAATCGGCACTGAAAGGTTAAAACTGCATTATCATACAGACATCAAGACTCAGCGTATGAATCTCAACAATGGTGACAATCAACATATTCAGATAAACAGATACTCTGTGAACATTACAAAACAAGCTACTAAAAGTCACAACAAAATAGCAAAACAAAAGGAAATGGTAAGAATAAAAGAAAATACTAAGACAACTGCATAATTTATTCATGTCGCATTGCATGCTGGGAGCCATGGATTAGTTTTGATTGGTGCTCCCAGAATGCACTGCAAAATGGAGCTTTATGTTGATTGTCACCATTATTGAGATTCATATGCTGATTCTTGAAGTCTGTGTGATGAAGAAAAGTACATTTTCAGTGCAGAATATGTTTCAAAAGTCTTTCAGATTAATCTTTCAGGTCGTTATGTGCAGAATCTCAACAACAAAGTTAACTAATAAATCTATCAGTGACTATACTCCAAATTAATTCAGTTACTCAAGCCACTATACGCTGATTACATCTTTATAAACGTAACCAACTACTGATCACATTTTCTCTTGGCTTTTTTTCTTTTCGCCATAACTAACATGTCTAAACAAACACGCAGTTATGGCAGCCAAAGTAACTGTAATGTTTTAAGTAAAGGGTCAAGAGCCCAACTAAAGCAAACACTGACCTTGATAATGGTAATTCAAACAAAACTAAAACATCAACATCCAAAGTCAGTCTGGTTAGTAACATGTGAAACTGGTGATGATGTTTGTGGAGTTGTTTATTAATCATCCTCTGCTGAGATCGTGAGAGATTTAATGTCTTCTTTCTTGTGTTGATTTCATCTAAGGCTGTGACTGAAGTCAGTTGTAGTTCTTGTATTTCTGCTCGTCTTGTCTCTTTTTTTTCTCTTTCTTTCAGTGATTCAGTTTGTTAACAGCAGGTGTTCTTCATTAGTGCTCAATCATCACTCAATTACTAAACTAATTATCTCATTAACTTTAACACTGCTTCAGTGTTACTTTTTTAACACTCTGAGTGTGGATTATATATACACTGGGAGTGTTGATTTAACACTGGAGGTTTTACTGTGTGTGCAGCATCCACTTGGATGATGCGACGGCAGCCACAGGACAACAGCGCCAGTGCGCTCACCACACACCAGCTACAGGTGGAGAGGAGAGACAGACATAGAGCCAATCAAGTGCATGGGGATTATTAGCAGTGTTGGGCACGTTACTTTAAAAAAGTAATTAGTTATAGTTACTAGTTACTTCTCACAAATAGTAACTGAGTTAGTAACTGAGTTACATCATTATAAAAGTAACTAATTACCAAGGAAAGTAACTATTGCGTTACTTTAAAAAAAAAATTCAAATGTCAAATTTGGGTGCCCCTAATATTAAATATGTTAAATTAATGAAATGGACACTAAAAAGAATAAATTATTATTATAAAACATTGTACATGAATCTACACTATGTATCTACTGACACTTAGTATCAGTCAGTCAAGCATTATAATATAATATTATGATAATTTAATATTATATGATGATAGAACTTTAGTAATTAGAATAACCAAGTATGAATGCATATTTGTCATCAATATAAAACGCACTAAGGATTAACGAGCTGCTGGGTTCATGAATATTAATCACGTTGTCTGCGTTCGCTCAAAATGATTTGCTGAAATCAAAACAGTTATGATAATAGGTGAGCGCCAGCCAATGAGATTAGTTCCATTACAAGAGAAACCGGCAGTTCTTAAAAGCTGAAGAATTCCGAAGGAACTCCGTTATTTTAACAGGAAAATACAACAAAGAATATCGTTTACATGTAGCGCGTCAATTCTGCATGTTATGAAAGACTCTCGTGCTCTGTATCTTTCTTTGCGTGCGTGTATGTGAGAGAAAGCGACGGCGAGGCGTGCGCCTTTACACTAGAGTTTATGGTACGTCAAATACAGCTACACTGTGCATCCAACTGAAAAAATAAATTCTAATAATATAATATAGTAACGCCACATTTTATTGTCAGTAACGATAACGGCGTTGTAACGGGGAAACAGTAATTCGTTTGATTACTCGTTACTGAAAAAAATAACGCCCTTAGTAACGCCGTTTATTTATAACGCCGTTATTCCCATCACTGATTATTAGGAGGCCATGACAGGAATTTTTCATAACTGAATGTGACGAGACAAGAAGAAATAACAGAGTTGTTTTCCAAAAATTAAGCATACTTTTAAAAATATATGTAATTTGTATTAGTTTAAATTCTAAAATATTTCAACTCATTTTTCCTTCTTTTGCTTTATTCCTTTAAACTGCTGAAGACAGCTCTTTTAAAAACCACAACCATAAATATATTTTACTAAAAGATAAGTACTCTCGATTTCACATTTCTGCACTTTCACTTCTGCTATAGCTTCTGATTAACTTATCTTTGCATTACTGAAAAGGGCGTTTTTCTTCCAAGAATTCGAGGGAGAAGTCAGTGTCTCCTCAGAAAACAGATGAGAAAAAAACACTAAAAGGAAACAATGCAAATATTAGGCCTATAATTGTTACAAATCATAAATAAACATGACATCTGATGTGTTGTAAACGTACCACTGTGTTACATATACAAATATAGTCTCAAATACAGCAACTCCATTGGCTGATGAATGTGTTGTTGCATTAAGGCGGAAAAACAGAGCGTATTGACATGGTCAAATTTCACACGTTCTGTTTAAAGACTTTTGGCCCCTGTTCCTGCAGTGCTTACCAAGCTTTGATGACTGATGATCTGAGAGTAAGTTGACTCGTAAAAGAAAAGCTGAACATCAGTTAAGAAATGAAATACACCTTATATTTTATATTATTTAATATTCTTTAATAATTATTTTGAAATAAATGCAAAAATGCTTAAAAAGCAAAAACTGGATGAGAAATATACATTACTTCATTACAATAAATAGAACAATAATTGCATTGTTATTATAAAAATAAAAAATAGAGTTATATTGGTTGTTGTGATTGTTTTCTTGATAGTGTAAGTAATGTTTGTTTATTTAATCTGAAAAATGTGTTAATATTGAGTATAACTGGAACATGAATTTATGTTAAAAAAAATAATAATTAAAAAAAGTATATTTATTTTAATTTATTTTTTTAAATCTTGGGGCTGATAGAATTGAGCATTTGGGATTCTGAATAATTTAAAGCAGGGGTGTCAAACTAAGTTCCTGGAGGACCAGAGCCCTGCAGAGTTTGGGTGCAAATTAAACACACCTGATCCAGCTAATCAAGTCAGGCTTATTTGAAAACTGCATGGTTTGTGTGTTGGAGCAGGATAGAAACTAAGCTCTGCAGGGTTTGACACCCCTGGTTTAAAACCTGGCATATTCTGGTTGTGAGACTTCAAGTCTCTGGCAGATCAAACTCACAGAGAGCAGGGAATACAAAAGAACAGTCTAATAGTTTAATAGAAATCTCAGAAACAGGCAGGAAAACTCAGGAATCATACAAGCAAACATGTAACATAGACAATAACTGGCAAATGACCTGGGGTGAACTCAGGACTTAAGAACGCAGGGACTAATGAGATAATTAATGACACAACAGGTGGAAACAATGAACTCATCAAGACACAGACAAAACTAGGTCACAACAAAAACTCAAAACACACAGACATGTAACACTTCAACAAGACCCCCATACAATCAGATAACACCAAAGTCAATTTCTTTTTCTGGAAAAGAAACAAAAACAAAAAAAAACTATTAAGATATTCTCCACAGCCAAAGAATAACCAAAGCATTGATGTTTTTGGTCATGTATTAAACTCAGATGTACGTCACAATATGGAAGAAAAGATCTGTCAATTACCTAGAATACATCCTCATTAATGTAAATTATTATTATGCCCATTATTATACCCATTCAGTTAATTGTCATCAAAAATAAAGGTCCAGTTAGACCTGCTTAGGGTGGTCTTTTGGGTGGACAGATTCCTCTTGTTGGATTTTGTAGCTGCTAACATAGTTGTGTAATTCCGTACATGTGGCTGTGTCTGAGGAGAGTTTCAGACTGGAAGTTTATTTCCTTATTAAAAGCCAAATGAAATCACTTCCCGTGTAAATTTACCAATATTAGGCTAAAAGTAGTCATCATTCTTAAGATCACAACTCATCGGTGAAGATGTACGGCAAGACACAGGAGCAAAACATGGAATTTGAGGCCTTTTATGAAAGTGATGAAGACACTACTGGACCTCGAACACTGAGTTACATCCAGGCTAAAGGAAAAGCTATACAGTGCAGTAAGTAGAAAGTTTCATTTGAAGCAGAAACAGTTTTAGTAATGTTTGAGGAAATGAGAACTGTTACATCTACAATCTCAGTCACTGTTTTCTCAACAATATGTCAAAGTTTCTACATTTGTATTAAATACATTAACACAAAATAATTACATTAAAATATTAAATATATTAAAACAAAATAATATTTCTGTCTATTTTTTGGTCAACTGAAATTTTCCGATAACACAATTATGCTGATATATCAAAGTATCTCAATCACTGTGATTATAAAATAATGTAAAAAGGCATGTCTGTTATCTAAAGACAAGGGTAGATTATCTAAAAAGCCTGAAGTGAAACATAATTTCTAATAATGCAAAGTGTATTAACTGATATTTGTGTTTTATGTCCTGTTTGTCAGGAGGAAGTAGATGTTTGGTGTTGATCGCAGTGGGTCTCGGGCTCATATGTCTTCTTCTGCTGGTCTTCATCATACTGCAGAACATCACCATCACAGCAGAGAGAGACCTGATAAACAGTTACAAGAACACAGTTGAAGAGTTCAATCAAACCATCAACAGCTTACAGGACAATTACACTGATCTAATGACTGAAAAACACCAACTGCAGAACAACAAGCTGGAGCTGGAGACCAGAGTCAATGATCTCACTGCTGAGAAAAGCCAGTTACAGAGAGATTTTGACTCTCTGGGTCAGAGGAATCTGGATTTTGAACACAAAGTCACGACTCTGAGTGATGAACTGAAGAAGAATGTTTCTAAAGGAGGTTGGTATAAATCTGTTTTTGTATAAGTATCCCCCCCACCCCCACCACCAAAGTTTTCGTTATCCTTTTATGTATAGAGTTTAAAAAAAAAGAGTGTGTCTCTATTAGGAAATCAGTGTAGTCTAGATGGCTTGTTCGTTTCCAAAAAGGCGATGAGCTGGTCTGACAGCAGGAAGTACTGCAGGGATCGTGGTGGTGATTTGGTCATTATCAACACTGAAGAGAAGCAGGTGAGTTTGTGTGAGTGAGTTTATGTCTGTCAATGAATGAGAGAATCACACTTAATGTATTCCTGTTTTTATTCACACACAGAGGCTCATGTCGTCACTAGTCAGACTCAGTGAGAGAGCGTGGATTGGTTTGTCTGACAGAGAGAACGAGGGCAATTTGACATGGGTGGATAATTCAACACTGAAACAAGGGTAAGAGCTAAAACACTCACAGAAAACCACTGCTGATTTATTTCAGTCTTTTGTATTCTCATTATAAAAATAAGACCATCACAACCTTCAGAAAACAGCTAAAGACATCTTTTCTAAAACAGCCACAATTGTAAAATTGTCAAATTTGTAAAATAAAATAAAATTGTATTAAAAAACGTATTTTCTCTGTTTTAGTTTTCTGCATTTTCACTTCTGTACTACTTTAACTTACTCGTGAAACTTGCTTTTGTGGTGCTATGAATAATGTTGGCTATTTTATAATGAATTATTTGTGACTTTTCCATTTGTTAAATACACATAAAGGTATCTGCTTATTTCCTGGATCCTAAATGAGAAAACCTTTGGGATGTAATAACTGAAAATTTGGGATTCTGAATAATAAAAAATTTGATCCATGTTCAGGTTTTGGTTTGAAGGTGAGCCGAATGACGAACATGGAAATGAGGACTGTGTTGAAATTATGGTTTTTTCTTCCACCCTGAACAACTGGAATGATCTCCCATGTTCAGAGAAGAGAAAAGGGATTTGTGAGAAATAAGATTCATCTCGTCTTGTTTTGGTTTTGCTTATATTATCTCATGGAATTATTCTTATTGTGATTGCAAAATTTCTGCAAAATGTACAACATTTCCAGCAGATGATCACTATTCTCTTAGCTATAATAAACAAATAAAATATCTTTACGTTCACTTATTACGTGAATTATGGTTATGGAACACTAAACCTCTGATTTGTTCATGTTTTGCTCCATCACAAGCAGCTCTATATTAATATGATCTTATTCTACTGTTATCATGAGTCTCGTTTGTCCGACTGAAGTGTTGAGGTGACAGTCCCAGTAAACTACAGTGTTCAGATTGCTGTAACTTACCATATTATTCTGATATTGAGTGTTCATAAAACTGCTTTTGAGTTAATTTGCTTTCTCTTTGAATAAAATTGTAAATTACCATAGTAAACTGCTTTTTTATTTGCATTGCTCTATGGCTCTATTGAGAGGTTTCCTCCAGCCCAGCAGGACGAAGTGATGCTAAAGTGTTTTTCTACCAAATTAGATATTTACATGTTTCAATCTTCTGCAGTATATTCAACAATAATATAATTATATATATAAAATAGCTCAATAGCTCTATATTAATATGATCTTATTCTACTGTTATCATGAGTCTCGTTTGTTGCTCTGAAGTGTTGAGAACACAATCACAGTAAACTACAGAAGTCTAAAGTGTCCAGATTGCCCTGATTCACCCTGTTATGTTTATATTGAGTGTCTGTGGAACTGCTTTTGAGTTGAATCAGTTTCTCTTTTGAATAAAACGATCACTGCATTTTATTTGCATTGTCATGGTTACATTCTGGGTGCAGATACTGCACTTCCGTTTGGAATTTGCTGATAGCCTCACTTTCTGTTCAGTGATTCAAAGATTTAGGGTAAAGTGGAGGAAAACACCCCCTTAAGGACTTTTTTTTAAAACAAGATTTAAATGTGTACAGAATAGTTATCATAGTTTTAGTGACAGTGGCATCAGTAATAAACCAAGTATGAAAAAATGTCCAGTTTTCATGTCATTAGAATTAAAAAAAAAAAAATAATAATAATAATAATTTGTACCATGGGGCCGTTTTGCCCGACAGGTGAGGTAAAATGCTCCCTGTCTGACAAAGCAATTCGTCTTATGCATTTACAGAAAAATCAGTGCACAGGCAGTTTTAGCTTACATTAAAAATAATATAATCAGTAATTATGAATTACAAAATTATAATAGCCTATTTAAAAAATATTGTTAGCTGATCATAACCGACTAGCTAACTAGCTACCTGATGGTCACTAGTTAGGATACTTTATACTTTTTATACTTAATACTTTTTAATATAATTATATTTTCCTTAAATAACACAAACTCCCTATCTACAGGCCTTATTCTCATATCATATAGGCCTAGCCTAACTGAGATGTTCTACAAAACAACAACAAACACTTTTTTCTTACTGCAGAAAATTACATCACATACTGTTCAAGACTCATTTCCTCATGGTCCGTGTACTTTTGCGTCAAATTCATTTTTCGTTTTTTTAACCCAGAAATTAAATACGGAAAATGCGGTTTCTTCTATAATGGTTCGAACTCTGATGAATAGAATAAGCACCCAGTCAACACGTGAGATCACGCAATGATCACAGTGACATCACACCATTCTCATACGGTGATCCTCACAGTGTGCGTAATATGTGAGCTTATTGTGAACTCAAAAAGATGAGCGGGGTTCTTATTTCTGTCAGGCATCTACAAAAGCACTTATTGAGAATGAACAGAGATTTAGATGATGATGTTTTATTGTTTTGTTTGACGGTACCATCGTGGTGAGTAGTGTTTGCTTTAGTTGGGCTCTTGACCCTTGACTTTATAACATTATATGTTTTGGGGCTGCTGTAACTGTGTTTGAAAAGCACATTTGTTATGGCAAGGAAAACCAAAAAGAGACTGCAACCAGGTGATATTGGTTTGTTATTGATGATAACAGCGCAACCGTCACCTAGATTCAGTATGCGGTCTCTGTGAGGTTTTATTAATCTAAAGTTGTTAATAATAGCGCTGTAATTATACAGTATAATCGTTTATGAAGGATTTTAAAAGGCTGATAAGACACAAACATTTTGAACTACTGTGTTAATTAAACACAAAGAGAGACATCAAGAATCAGTGTATGAGTCTCAACAATGGTGACAATCAAAAGCTTCATGCTGCAATGCATGCTGGGTACCTAGTCTCTGTGCAGTGAGTGCACTTTGACCTCACATTAGTATGAGCACACAGTGAGGGCGCTGTGAGGTTACACTTTTGAGAAGGGTCTGTCTGCGGACTGCAAGAGAGGGGCGTACCTGGAAGGAGGCGTAACTTGAAGAAGGGGGCGTAACTTGAAGTTGTCCAAATCACACAGAACCACGCGAGATGTCAAAACGAGATGTTGTCGAGCTGCGTCCGAAACCGCATACTTTCTTCAATAAGTACTTACTTAACGAGCGCTAAAAGAGTACATACTCTACAGCCTGAATGCGTTAAGTATGAATGCGATTTGGATATCATCCGCTATGTTGACGTTATTATGTGACCTTAGACGTTATAACAAGCGCAACAACTTAAAATATATGAGTGACAGGTTTAATTAATCTAAAGTATCTTGATACTGACGAAATTTGCTTATTTTGTGGTCTTGTTGAAGAAACAGCTGCCCTTTTATTTTGTGATTGTAGTAGTCAATACATTTTGTGTTGATTTAAGTTCTTAGATTTGTAACTCCACTAATGTGATCCAGTTTTATCCTTAAAGAATTTTTAATTTTTATTATTACGAAAACCCAAAATTGTTATCTCTTGAAAATTTTGTTAATTATTGTATTTTTTCATCCACAAGCAAAAGTGTCTTAAATTTCCTGTTTTCTTCTTTTTCTTGTTGAATTTAACTTTTTTCATCCCTCAGGCTTCTAAAAAAAAAAGCATCATGATGAATTATTCAAAGATATTTAACCTTGTCACTGTGCTTTTTTTCTGTGTATATTATCTCATACTATGATGAACACATGACATTTTTGTTTACTGTTTTATGCCATTAAGATTGTTCATTGTTAGATACAACCATCTTTCCCTGATCTTTTATGTAATAAGTTCGCCAATAATAATAATAAAAAAAGAGGGACAGGTGCACTAACACCTCATAGCATCACTAACTCAACTATCTAGTGCGGTTTTCCTCAGCATTTGAAATGTCAGCACAAAGGACATGTCGGCAGCTGCTCGAAGATCTCGCCTTTGGAGAAGACTGTTGATTTTATACTCTAAAAATGAAAGTATTTCTACTTAAAAATTAAGATTACCCCAGAATGAATTGCATTGTTTGCCCACCCCAACACTTACACGCAATAATAATGATAAGTGCTAACCAATAATTAAAATTATTAAAATTAAAATAGACTTTGTTTTTTTGTTTTGTTTTGTTTTTTTACTTAAAATGACATTTTAGTAAAACAAGCAAAATGTAATTTTTGTCGTGACATAGCTATACATGAATACACACTAGTTGAACAAATGCAGTCGATGTGAATACATCAATTTTCAGTCAAGCAATTAATACATGAATTAATAAAATATATTTTATTTAATGACAACAATAAGAAACATGAATAAATGAGCAAAAGAATTAATAAAAGCAAGCATCACAATAAATACATATACAGTGGGTACGGAAAGTATTCAGACCCCCCTTAAATTTTTCACTTTGTTATATTGCAGCCATTTGCTAAAATCATTTAAGTTCCTTTTTTTTTTTCCTCATTAATGTACACACAGCACCCCATATTGACAGAAAAACACAGAATTGTTGACATTTCAGTTTTTCTTTTTTTAATAAATCTGCAAAAATATCACATAGTCCTAAGTATTCAGACCCTTTGCTGTGACACTCATATATTTAACTCAGGTGCTCTCCATTTCTTCTGATCATCCTTGAGATAGTTCTACACCTTCATCTGAGTACAGCTGTGTTTGATTATACTGATTGGACTTGATTAGGAAAGCCACGCACCGTGAGCTGTAAGGTCTTATATAGACAGGTGTATGTCAGAGCAAATGAGAATCATGAGGTCAAAGGAACTGCCTGAAGAGCTCAGAGACAGAATTGTGGCAAGGCACAGATCTGGCCAAGGTTACAAAAAATTCTGCTGCACTTAAGGTTCCTAAGAGCACAGTGGCCTCCATAATCCTTAAATGGAAGACGTTTGGGACGACCAGAACCCTTCCTAGAGCTGGCCGTCCGGCCAAACTGAGCTATCGGGGGAGAAGAGCCTTGGTGAGCGAGGTAAAGAAGAACCCAAAGATCACTGTGGCTGAGCTCCAGAGATGCAGTCGGGAGATGGGAGAAAGTTGTAGAAAGTCAACCATCACTGCAGCCCTCCACCAGTCGGGGCTTCATGGCAGAGTGGCCCGACGGAAGCCTCTCCTCAGTGCAAGACACATGAAAGCCCGCATGGAGTTTAAGACGGTGAGAAATAAGATTATCTGGTCTGATGAGACCAAGATAGAACTTTTTGACCTTAATTCTAAGTGGTATGTGTGGAGAAAACCAGGCACTGCTCATCACCTGTCCAATACAGTCCCAACAGTGAAGCATGGTGGTGGCAGCATCATGCTGTGGGGGTGTTTTTCAGCTGCAGGGACAGGACGACTGGTTGCAATCGAGGGAAAGATTAATGCGGCCAAGTACAGGGATATCCTGGACGAAAACCTTCTCCAGAGTGCTGAGGACCTCAGACTGGGCCGAAGGTTTACCTTCCAACAAGACAATGACCCTAAGCACACAGCTAAAATAACGAAGGAGTGGCTTCACAACAACTCCGTGACTGTTCTTGAAAGGCCCAGCAAGAGCCCTGACTTAAACCCAATTGAGCATCTCAAAAATGGCCGTCCACCAACGTTTACCATCCAACCTGACAGAACTGGAGAGGATCTGCAAGGAGGAATGGCAGAGGATCCCCAAATCCAGGTGTGAAAAACTTGTTGCATCTTTCCCAAAAAGACTCATGGCTGTATTAGATCAATAGGGTGCTTCTACTAAATATTGAGCAAAGGGTCTGAATACTTAAGAAAAACTGAAATATCACATGGTCCTTTTTAATAAATCTGCAAAAATGTCAGCAATTCTGTGTTTTTCTGTCAATATGGGGTGCTGTGTGTACATTAATGAGAAAAAAAAAAAAAAGAACTTAAATGATTTTAGCAAATGGCTGCAATATAACAAAGAGTGAAAAATTTAAGGGGGTCTGAATACTTTCTGAACCCACTGTATATACAAGTCAACAACAGATGAAACAAAGCTTCATTCAAATTATTGCTCTAACAATCATGTATTTACAGACGGTGAACCCCACATCCTACTGCCATCTCAACACAGATGTGTCAATTCTGCAGCTGCGCTGTGCTTCACAATCTTGCTCTTCTCAATGGGGACATCGTTGACCCAGAGGATGAGGAAGACCATGATGATGCCCCCTGAACCACACAACCTTGAAGCAAGAGCGGGAGAACATGTGCAGGAGAATAAACTTGACCAATATCACATCCTCAATGTATTTTGATCTTTCTCTAGATGTTCTCGCTGGCTCTGGGGTCGCTGATGATGAAGAGACCACAGCAGCATCTGGTCCAGATGAGGGCAGGTGGAGTGATGGAGCGTCTCATTCATGGCACTGGACCATTTCCAGGATGCTGCTGTGGACTCTCCATCCTCACTACTCACAGCAGTCTGCAGACATTTCAGATCATACAAAAACGCCCAAACATAATACAAAAGCAGTCATTTTAACAGCACAATGTCATCTGATCTCTGTATTAGAAGTAACAAAATGATCTTACTTTATCCTTTTGTTTGAGGTTTTCCCTTTTTTTCACAAATGTCGCTGTCACCTTGCCTTGCAGGTCCTGCTCCACCACAGAAGATCTGCAGCAAATGCACAGGAATCAAGAATCAGAAATGTGCTGTAATAGCACTGTTTGAAATTACAATAATTACAATAAACTACAATTTAAGATTTAAAAGATGTTTTATTGATGTCTGTAGTGTACTCACTGAGAGGCTTTGATGGCAGCATTGCTTCATCAGGCACTCTTCAGCGGATAAACACTCGTGTGTCTCATCTGTCCCTGTAACATCCAGACAAGAGTCAGTCAGCTCTGTGATTTATCTGCTCAATACTGCATTTACATGTTGAGGTAGTTGCTGATGTAACTCCCTTTTTATCCAACACAAATGTTCCTTAAATTATCAATATTACTAATGGATAAATAAAATAGATAACTTATGTTTAGTTAATTTATGTAGATTTGTTTGTTTAGATGACTTACTTTCATCTAAAGCAGTGTTGACAACAGTGAACTCTACATAACAGCACACATACATAACACACTCAGATCTGTTTCATGTCTATTAGATGTGCTCATCTGCAATACCTATCAAAGATAATCCTGTCAGATGTTAAATAGACATTTAGTAATCATCTTTAAGATGTATATGGTTTTTGTAAATCAAGACAGGGTTTAGATTAAGCCAGGATTAGGTCCTAGTTCAATTAGGACATTTCAGTAGCTTTTATAAACGTGCCTTGGATAAAAACACTACTGATGGGCATCTTGAGACAAAACAATTATTTTAACATCAGTCAGTTCAAGTTGCTTTCAGTTAAAACAGCCCAGACATGCATTTTAGTCTGGGACTACTCTTGACTAGCCTTGTCTGTGAAACCGGGGATAACGTCTTTACACCTTTGCTTATATATTGGGGAGAATACACTTGTGACAGCCCGGTTGAAGAATAAAGGATTTAACTCGTGCACTGATGTTGTACTGTCTTCCTTACTGTGTTTATTACTTGGGTAAAGTTGGTTATATATTCACACATTCACAACATTCACACATTTCCGTGTTCAATAACTTTCTAATTATATGTGCAATAAAGTTATTTTTGCAGATTCTAATCAGCGACATCATTGTCAACCTACTACATTTTTTTCACAATCGATCAAATTGGGCAAGTATTGTTTTAATGTCATACTTACTTGCGAATGTCTGCTGAATGTCCAATGTAGTGTGATTAACAAAGTAATTGAATGCAATAGTCCGAATGTGCGAATATAAAACCAACTTTACCCAAGTGAACAGATGAATAAACAATATTCGAAATTGTAATGAATTCACATTCATAAAAATAATACAAAAACAATCGACCTTTCAGCAACAGAATTATGAGATTAATACTAACATTCATTCTAAACAACATAAAATTACTTGTAAATAAAACAAACATATAAAACTGGTGTAGAGACACCATACGCCATATATATATGCGTGTATGTAAAGCGCATAAATGTTCTTGACTACCTTGTTCTCCTTTCCAACCAGGTGCCAAACAACAAAGTCAAAACAAAACGAAACACTGCAAAATAAATCAGCAAACAGTGACTAAATTCACTTGAAAGTGTCCTTTAATCTAACTCCTTGGTCCGCCTTCATGCGCTATCTCAGTATGTCGCACTCTCGGCGGTTTAGTGAATCACAACACACTGAGCCATCTAACCAATCAGAGCCCATTATGCATTTTTGAGGGAGGGGCTTCATAAAAACAGGAAATAATCGAGGTGTTTGTCAGAGAAGGGACAGAGCGGTGTGGAATAAAGGTAAATTATATGAAAAATAATGCGTTTTTTAAAAAATGAAGCATGAACTCATGTTAAACTGCACCCCATAAACACAATCAAGCCTAGAAAAAAAAACAGTAAACCACCCCTTTAAGATCATAAAAATATGGAAGCTAAATGTTTTCATAAAGCAGTTATGGTGGGTGCATCTGTATAGAAACACTCAAAAAAGGTAGAAATTAAACTTAGCATTTGCATACATTACAAAAGAAAGAAAAAAGTGCTTTATATCATTTTTACGATTTTTAATGAAATAGCAATTTTGAATAATGAATAATGAAAATTAGTTTGTTCCTGCTTATTCTGTTGATCAGAGTTCGAACCATTATAGAAGAAACCGCATTTTCCATATTTCATTTCTGGGTTAAAAAAACGAAAAATGAATGAAAAATGAAAGTACACAGACCCTTTTCTATATTAATTTGTCCATTTTTCAAATGTTTATTAAAAGTTCATTTTAAAAAATCTGAAAAGAAGGTAATATTTTACTTTTTCGGGTAACATTTTGTGTGTATGGTTCTAATTTCAGTTTTGGTTTTCAGCATAGCATTCAAAAATACAATAACCGTTCTTTTTCAATTTTTTTGGTCTGCGTTAAAAAACGAAAAACGAATGTACGCAAAAGTACACGGACCCCTCATGCATAGTCGTTAGGACTAGAGGAGAGAAAGTAAGGGAACAAAACAAGAATCCAAATTTATGAATTAAGAAGTTTCAGATAATCAAGCTCAATGTCATAAAGTACCAGGATGTCCATACACCAGAGGGCGCTAAGTATGCAGAGACACATATCTTCATTCATCAAGGAGAGAGTGCGGATTGGTTTGTCTGACACAGAGAATGAGGGCAACATGAAATGGGTGGATAATTCACAGCTGGATCAATGATAAGTTCTAAAACACTCGCAGAAAACCACTGCTGATTTATTTTAGTCTTTTTATTCTTAATTTAAAAATAAGACCATCAACAAGAAGATTTTTTGAATACGCAGTTCTTCCACCAACACAGCCAGCACAACCATGAAAGACACTTTTCACAAATACATTCTATTCAAAGAATAATCTCCTCTCTGAAATTTTCACTTCTTTTAACATTGTGTGCAGTGTTCACTGAGGATTTTTCTGTGTATGTTGTACATTTAAGCATCTATCCAAGCAGAGTTATGTATCTGTAAAGGTCTATACCTGTATTTATTGTCTGTGGCTAAATGCAGCATAAGTGGCTCAGTGGGAAATGCTGTCTCCTCACATCAAGAAGATCTCTGGTTTGAGTCCCAGCTGAGCCAGAAAGTACAGGTGCATCTCAATAAATTAGAATGTTGTGAAAAAGTTCATTTTTTTCTTGCAAGTTATTTCAAAAAGTTAAACTTTCATATATTTTAGATTCATTGCATGTAAAGTAAAATATTTCTTTTTTTTTTTTTTTTTTTTTTTTAATTTTGATGATTAGAGCTTACAGCTCATGAAAGTCAAAAATTAGTATGTCAAAATATTAGAATATTTACATTTGAGTTTCAATTAATGACCATCCCTACAGTATAAATTCTGGGTATCTCTTGTTCTTTGAAAACACAATAATGGAGAAGACTGCTGACTTGGCAATGATCCAGAAGATGAATATTGTTGCCCTCCACAAAGAGGGTAAGTCACAGAGGGTCATTACTGAAAGGTGTGGCTGTTTACAGAGTGCTGTATCAAAGCATATTAAATGCAAAGTTGACTGGAAGGAAGAATTGCATTGCAACAGGGATGACTGCAAGCTTGAGAATACTGTCAAGCAAAGCCAATTCAAACACTTGTGAGAGCTTCACAAGGAGTGGACTGAAGCTGGAGTCAGTGCATCAAGAGTCACCACACTCAGACGTCTTCAGGAAAAGGTTCACTTCTGAACCAGAGACAACGTCAGAAGCATCTTAACTGGGCTGTGGAGAAAAAGAACTGACTGTTGCTCAGTGGTCCAAAGCCCTCTTTTCAGATGAAAGTAAATTTTGCATTTCATTTGTAAATCAAGGTCCCAGAGTCTGGAGGAAGAGTGGAGAGGCACAGAATCCATGTTGCTTGAAGTCCAGTGTGAAGTTTCCACAGTGAGTGATGATTTGGGCTGCCATGTCATCTGCTGGTGTTGGTCCACTGTGTTTTCTGAAGTCCACAGTCAACGTAGCCATCTACCAGGAAGTTTTAGAGCACTTCATGCTTCCTGCTGCTGACCAACTTTATGGAGATGCAGATTTCATTTTCCAACAGGACTTGGCACCTGCCCACACTGCCAAAGGTACCAAAAGTTGGTTAAATGACCATAGTGTTACTGTGCTTGACTGGCCAGCAAACTCGCCTGACCTGAACCCCATAGAGAATCTATGGGGTATTGTCAAGAGGAAGATGAGAGACACCAGACCCAACAATGCAGATGAGCTGAAGGCTGCTATCAAAGAAACCTGGTCTTCCATACCACCTCAGCAGTGCCACAAACTGATCACCTCCATGCCACGCCGAATTGAGGCAGTAATTAAAGCAAAAGGAGCCCCTACCAAGTATTGAGTACATATACAGTAAATGAACATACTTTCCAGGAGGCCAACAATTCACTAAAAATGTTTTTTTTATTGGTCTTTTGAAGTATTCTAATTTGTTGAGATAGTGAATTGGTGGGTTTTTGTTAAATGTGAGCCTAAATCATCACAATAAAAAAAACAAAGACTTAAACTACTTCAGTCTGTGTGCATTGAATTTATTTAATACACGAGTTTCACAGTTTGAGTTGAATTACTGAAATAAATGAACTTTTCCACAACATTCTAATTTATTGAGATGCACCTGTATTTCCTCACAATCTAAAGAAGTGTGAATTACAGTTTAATTGTCTAAAGGTGTAGCTGTGTGTTTTACTGTCTATTGATGGATCTGTGGCTGAATTGTGTTTTTTTTTTTTTTTTGGCTTTTTAATGGCTCAGTTTTGGGGTTTCTGGCTAAAGACTGGTCTCTATGTGGTTTACTGAAGGCTGAGATTGGGTAGCACTATTAAAACTTGTTCTGGCCCAGTTCAGGGCAGGGGCCGGATTCAAGAAACATTCTTAAGAAGAAATTTCTTCTTAACTTCCTTTTTTTTTTTTTTTTTTTTTTTCTAACTTAAGAAAAAAGTTAAGAATATTTTGTCTTCCCAAACATTCTTCTTAAGAATATTATTAGCTTTTTTCATAAGATTGTTCTTAAGACAAAACTTAAGAAGAACTCAAATTCTTGAAAAGAATCTTCTTAAAAATCGTCGTAAATAACTTCTTAAACAGTAAGAATTATTTAATAAATTTATTGGGTTATTTCAAATTAATTGTTATATTTAAGCATTACAACAACATTAGCTACATATATCAGTACAATCCTTACACCTCCAATTTGAAGGCTGTGTATGTAAGAAATCCATAATTACTAGATAAATAGCTCAAAAGTGCAATAAACCAACAAAAATATGAAAATCAATTTTTTTTTTCAACATATTTGACTAAATACAGAAATATTACAAATGTCAAACCTCAAACTTGTCAATGTAAAAAACTTACATAAAACACTTTGAAACTACATACAATTGATTTGGACTGATTACATAAATTATTTTGTGAGATACACTCATTTTTATAAACGTGCGTTGTGAAGTCAAACCGATAATATATTGCTTTTGAGAGCAATATTGATTGAACAACTAAAAAAGACAATGTAAAATAATCAGTTACACCACTCTAAAATCTGTAATTTATCAGAACTAAAAATGCAGAAAGGCTGTGATAACACTTGTCACAATTCCTGACTAGAATAATGCAGAGGGGCATGTGGCATGCCTCACAGACGAATGGAGTGCATTTGAATTTGTGGGGTAAAAAAATATAACATTTTGCTTTTGAGAGCGATGTTGATTGAAAAATAAATACATAAAGAACATCTCAGTTATTCTTGTGTAAAAACAAAACAAAACATAAATACATAAAACAAAAATAAACTCCACTAGAAACGGATTCTGGAGCAGATGAGCAGTCGGAGAGTTGCGTCGTCGGACGCAAGTAACGTTACCCTTTTGGTTTCGGTTTCTATTGACTTTTAAAATAGACACGCAAACCGGAGCGCAGGCGCTCCCGTCGGTTTTATAGGGTTAAACTTACTTGAATAAAATGTTCAATTACCATCATTACCATAGTAAACTTGTCATTTTTGTTTTCATTTCATACTTCCTCCTTGTGTATCTGCTTTATTGCTATATGGAGAGATTTCCTCCAATCCAGCAGGGCGCAGCAGAAAGCAGGTTTATCAGTCTGAAGTGATCAGAGAGATTTAAAAAAACCATCAGATCCAGAGCTCTTACTGCTGTGTTTCCTGCATCATCAATATAAAGGTCCAGTTTGGCCTGTGTAATAATGTTTGAATCCATTTGATTGTTCACAGAATCCTCTTGTTGGCTTTTGAAGCTGAAAACATGTGGCTGAATGTACAAAACACAAACATAGTAGTACAGCTCAGAGAGTTTTTAACTGTGACTTGAGGACTTTATTCTCACCAAAGGCGAGTGAGAAATTAAACCACTTCCTCTGTAGACTTAACACTCTTAAAAATACTAACCAGCATTTTTAATATCACAGCTCACTGTGAAGACATACTATCAGACACAGTGAATAATGGAGTTAGAGGCTATTTATGAAAATGTTGAACGCAGAGATATTCAGAACACAACTGGACCTCAAATTCAGAGTCACGGCCAGGATGAAGGAAAAGATCTAAAGCGCAGTAAGAAAAGAAATTACTTTAAAGCTGACATGATTTTGCAGATGGTGTTGTTAAAAGTGTATTAACATTGACTTATTTTTGTTAATTTTAAAAGAGTGTTCTTGTTTGCAAATTTCGTCATAGCACTTCCACATGACATAAAAATATACTTATAAAACATGAAAAGACATGTCTATTACCAAAAGCAATAGCAGATTACCCTTACATAGGTTGATTTGAAACTTGATTTCTAATAACGTGAAGATCATTAATTGATATTTGTGTGTTTTGGTTGTATGGAGGAAGTAGATGTTTGGTGTTGATCACAGTGGGTCTCGGGCTCATTTGTGTTCTTCTGCTGGTCTTCATCATACTGCAGAACATCACCATCACAGCAGAGAGAGACCTGATAAACAGTTACAAGAACACAGTCGAAGAGTTCAATCAAACCATCAACAGCTTACAGGACAATTACACTGATCTAATGACTGAAAAACACCAACTGCAGATCAACTTCAACTCTTTGAGTCAGAAGAAGCTGGAGCTGGAGACCAGAGTCAAAGATCTCACTGCTGAGAAAAACCAGTTACAGAGAAACTTCAACTCTTTGAGTCAGAAGAAACTGGAGTTAGAAAGCAAAGTCACTTCTCTGAGTGATAAACTAAACATGGACGCTTCTAAACGAGGTTAGTTCACATCTGTTTTAGTGTAAGAAATTATTTTTTTTCTAGTTTAGTTATTTATGCATGCAGTTCTAAAAAAAAAACAAATTGTGTGTTTCTGTGTGAAAAACTATGGTTTAGTTTGTTTTTTCATATCCAACGAGTTGAAGAGCTGGTCTGACAGCAGGCAGTACTGCAGGGAACGTGGAGCTGATCTGGTCATTATCAACACTGAAGAGAAGCAGGTGAGTTTCTGTGAGTGTCTGTTAATGAATTAGAGGAGTCACACTTATTCCTGTTATTGTTCACACACAGAAGTTCATATCTTCATTAGTCAAGGAGAGAGCGTGGATTGGTTTGTCTGACACAGAGAACGAGGGCAACATGACATGGGTGGATAATTCAACACTGAAACAAGGGTAAGTGTACGGCTGTACTTTGTTACTCTTTTTAGTTTTGATGATGATTCATAGAAAATCTTATGTATGTTATTCAGGTTTTGGCTTAGAGGTGAGCCAAATAATCAAGATGGAAATGAGGACTGTATTGAACTGATGCCTTCACATCCCGCCCTGAACAACTGGAATGATCTGCCATGCTCAGAGAAGAGAAAAGGGTTTTGTGAGAAATAGTGTTTATCAAGCCTTGTTGTGGTTTTGTTTCGAAGTAGTGGATATTCATTTGTAAGGAAACTGTGAAATTGTCTTTTTTTTATTGCTATAACAAACTCTAGGGTGATAAACTCATAATTTGTTTTTTTTTTAAATCACTGTGTATTCATTTTGGTGTTTTTCCTCATATTTTCATTTTAAATAAGTAATACCGTCACAACATCTAGAAAATAGCTTAAGAACCTCCACGAACACCACAATCAAAGCAAAACTTTACAGAAAAAAAAAAAGCAATGGTGCAGAAAAGTAGTTTCTGTAAATTTGCATTTATCAGATGTTATTCGGGTATTGGCTTAAAGAAGAGCCAAAACATGCAGGTGGAAACTTATGCTTTCAGTTACCGTCCTGAACTGAACTGCCATGCTCGGAGAAGAGAAAAGGTGTTTGTGAGAAATAAGTTTGATCCCGTCTTGTGTTTTTAATGGAATTATTTTATGGAATCATTTATGATTGTGATTGGTTGTGTTTCTGATTGAGATCTTTAAATACTTTTCCCATTTTTATCACATAATAAGGCAGAATAGTTTCTTTAATAAATGCTATTTCAATTAGCACTGCATTATTCATGTACTTTATTTAGAACCTGAGGATGATTTGAAAAACACACAAACTTTGGGGAAGTCGTGGCCTAATGGTTAGAGAGTTGGAGAGTCCCACATTTCCTGCCACTTTTTATACGTGTGCTCTTTAATTCTTCATTTTATTTCTACTTTACTCAGTGGAATTTGTACCTTAACGTTCATGTTTCATTGCTTGTTTAGCCAATTTATCGACTATTTCATTTCCTTGTACTCCTGCATGTGCAGGTACCCATAGGAACCTCAAGACTATACCAATTTTCCTGAACAGATTTATAAGTACTTCATAGATTAAATCCTTTCTTGATGTTGATTGTTCACTTATTATACTATTTAAAGCTGACAAGGAATCTGAACAAATGACTACCCGTGTAGGCTTAACTTCCTCCACCCATTGAATAGCTAATAAAATTGCTATAAGCTCTGTTGTAAATACTGATACATAATTAGTTATCCTTTTCTGAATGTTGACTTGTAATCTTTGGATATATACAGCTGCAGCTGAATTTCCTGATGTAGGATCTTTAGAACCATTTGTGAAGATATGGAGCATTGACGAGTAATTTAGATCTAGATATTGTTGAACAATAACCTCCTTAGATATTGTTTGCTCATACTTAACCATATATCGAAGATGAAAATCTACTTGAGGCATAGGAAGCAACCAAGGAGGAATATTCGGTATTACAACAGAGGGACTAACTGGGATTTCTGTAATACCCAAAATCGTAGCATCACTAGTTGCTGTCCATCCAAAACTTTTGATTTTATTATTCCCATATTCCCAACAATCTTCAGTATGTCCTTTACTGGATGTAATTCTGAGTGCCCTTTTACATCTATCCAATAATTCATAGTTAAATTCAATTTTCATAAACTTATAGGCATTTCTCCCACCTCCACTTGTAAGGCTGATATAGGAGAAGATCTGAAAGCTCCACAACATATTCTTAAAGATTGTGCCTGAACTGTTTCTACTTTTTTAATCAGGGATTTCGATGCAGATCCATAAATTATGCATCCATAATCAAATGCTGACCTAATCAATGCATTATATATTCTTTGCAAAGATTTTCTACTAGCTCCCCATTCCATTCCTGTTAAACATCGCAGTATATCATTACTTTTTTTGCATTTATTTACCAACTTCTGAATATGTATCCTAAAGTTCAACCTGGAATCCATCCATATTCCTAGATATCTAATATTTTTAACTTGTTCAGTTACTTGTCCATATGACTTCACTTTTATTTCAGGGATATGATTTATCTTCGCAAAACAGATTAGTTGAGTTTTTGTCACTGATAGTCGAAAACTCCATTTGTTAGCCCATTTTTCCATTAACCACTGATTGTATAACTCTTGTCACATGAGATACATTACGACCTCTTTTCCACATCGCTCCATCGTCAGCATAGAGAGATCTTCCTATATCTATTTTGACATTTTGGAAAACATCATTTAGCATGATATTAAACAATACTGGACTGCACACACTTCCTTGTGGTGTACCATTATCTATTTTATATATCCTGGAATATGCAGCCCCAGCCCTTACCTGAACAGTTGTATTAAGTAAATGTTTTTGTAACCAGTGTCCATGATTGAAAACAAGTTAAAACAACTTAATTTTTATGAGTATTCAACTTAATAATTGTTAGTTTTAATACAATTTTCTAAGTATATATAGTGCAATATAGTTTATTGGTTGAACTTAATTTCAGAAGAAGTTGCCTTAACTCAAAAAAATAGATGCAAACTGTTGCATTATTTTTTTTTTGTTGCGTCCAAACAATATTTTTTAGAGTGTATGTGAAATAATCTCTTTCCTTTCTAACATATAGTTCAATCTATACATAATCATACGTTCCATTAGTTCACACAGCTTTGATGTTAATGCTATAGGTCTATAACTTGCAGCATTATGCTTGTTCTTGGCTGGCTTTAACACAGGAATAATAGCCCCGTATTTCCATGAAGAAGGAAGTCTCCCTGATCTCCACACTTTATTAAAAAGACGCAATAAAACGTTCAGAGAAAAATCAGATACATTTTTTTATCGTCATATAATATATCTCATCCTTTCCTGGTGAAGTTTTTTTTTTTATCTCTTCCAACAGCTCTCTTTAATTAATTTAGTGAGAATTCCAAATTAAGATGTTCATTTGAAGGCCGTTTCTCCATCTTAATATTTGGATGTTGCTTTATACCTTGTTTTCTACACTGTAAAAAATTGCTGTAGTTTCTACAGCAAAATTTTACAGAATTTTACTGTTTAAACATTTTACAAGATGTAGCTGTAATTCGCAATGCATTATGGGTCAAATAAGGTTTTACAGTTGTTAACTGTATATTTCCATGTCAACTGTAATTAATTTACAAGAAGCAGGTGTTATCACTGTAGCTCCTGCTTTTTACACTACTTTACTGTAGTGTGGCATTATGGGATTGCGCGCGCATCGTTCAAATCTGAAATCCAGCGGACTGGAGCAGTGCCAGAACGATTGAAGATTAGAGGCTTTATTCATAATTCCTGGTAAATTCACTTAAGAAATATATCATTTTATATTTATTTAAGTTAATGTATAAGTGATATCATGTCACAATAGCCTGCTATCCAGTGTTGCCAACTTAGCGACTTTGTCGCTAGATTTAGCGACTTTTCAGACCCCCTAGCGACTTTTTTTCCAAAAAAGCGACTAGCGACAAATCTAGCGACTTCTTGGACAAACCTTAGCGAGTCTCTGTGATCGCCGACTGCCGCAACGCGCGAGGTCAGCGCGTACACACCTCTTTCTCTGCATCTGCTCTGTTCAGCGAGCGGCTGAGAGGAGCAGCGCGTTCAGTTAAAATAGATATTATGTTGTTTCTCTAATTTTACATGCAAATATAGCCGATATCACAGCACAGAAATTGTCTCGTCTTTTGTGTATTTGATTTAATCAGAAGACGGCTCAATTATAAATCAGGATTTTTGTGCAGATTTTGTCTTGAAAGGGAGATGTAACGTTAGTCTTAAAGGGCAGCGTTTCAGTCAGTATTTCATATTTTATTCTTTTGTCTGACATCAGAAACAGTAAAATATATAAATGAAAACAGTTATTATTAATTTGGCTGCATTAAAATACAGTATGTGAGCACAGAGAGACAAACAATGTAAAAGGCAATACAACGTGATGACGTCATGAATATGCTAATTAGCGTATGACGTCGTTTAGCGACATTTAGCGACTTTTCAAACTGGCTTTAGCTACTTTCCATTGAAAGAAGTTGGCAACACTGCTGCTATCACACATTTAGACAAGCGGCCTTGGTATGTGCAGTAAAATGGAAATTGCTATCATAGCATAGTTAGGCTAAATGCTGCATTTTTCTCATTTTGGCAGTTTAATTTTCTTATTGAGAGCATTTAAAGTAGTGTTTACCCAACTTTTAACGTAATGCCCAGTTTGAACGATTATCATAGTAACGTTAACTACTATCTGTCGAAATAACTGACGAACAGCAAAATATGTGAAATTTCATTTGTTTATATGTGTTCAACTGTACCATATTGACGTGACATCTTACTATAATTAGAAACAACATGTAAATGAGAAATTGTGTCTATCCACTGTAGTTGTACTCGACTTGTCCGGGGCAATTTTTTTGTGAAATACATCTTTACATGCCCGATTAGACAAGTTAGCCTGATTAAAACTCGAGTGAAAAATAAAAACTAGGGAAGCATCGAAACGCAAGACTGATTCTGATTTTGCTAATATTACATTCAACAAACAAATAACCTTAACAGCGCACACAAACTCACGGAAGAAACATGAGGTAAATGTTCAAACTGTTGAGTTTATTTATAACATCTGATATTGTTAAGTAGCATAACAAGTGATCTGTTGCTGATTATCACGATTGCAAATGTTACGTAGTTCAATAAACAATTAGTTAACATTAAGTTACTTACTTTTTAGACACAATATTGACTGTTGTTTTATTTCACCAACGAAAATCGTTCCAAACAAAGATCAAAGCAAAACTCAGCTGTGTTTTTACTGAATGATTCAGCATTCTGAACGAATCGGTTCAATGAATGACTCAATTGACTCACTCATTAAATTATTTGCTGCCACCTAATGGCGGTTTAGTTTCACGTTTAAAAATAAATTTAATTTGATTGGTGGTACAGTTCTACAATGTATTGCTATAATTGAATTTATTAATCAAATGTAAAAGTTTATTTTAAATTATATGCCTTTTTGGGTGTTCATTTTGGTCTCATTTATGTAAATGCATTTTTTTTTTTTTAAATCACAAGATAATTTTCATTATTTCTTGTAGGTGCAAAGAATAGCAGCTGATGTGGAGAAATGTTTGATGCTTCAAGACTCTCTGAAGCTGATTATATTAGGTAATGTATTAATTTTTATTAATTCTCTTGTAAATCATTTGATAAACTTGTATTTTAGATTACATTTTATATTGAAATACTGTATTGTAAGTTACATTATTGCTTCTATTTATTTATTTCAGGTGCACCCAGTGGCTTTTGACTAGGCCTATTCGAGGGTCACATGGTTGTGAATTCATACCTCAACTTTGTGTCTGGATTTTCAGTCTTATTACAACTTCAGTCTGGCGTCCCGGGAGCAGGCGTCTTTTGCACACTTGAATTAATTTCAAAGGTAACATGTTTTACTTGAGTAATTTCATTTGTGAAAAAGGTTACTTATTTAGTTTAAGTATTGTATAAGTGGCATTTTTACATTTATTTTATTGAGCTAGTTTCATTCAATACTGAACTTTATTCTAAAGCTTCTGCTTGTTTTTATGTGCAGATGTTTTGTTGGAATCACAACACTCACTGGATACAAGACGGATATACAGAGGCAAAACAAGTGGAAAGGTCTCAGAGAAGAGGGATAACCCTCATGTGTGTGCTTATCTCAGAAAGTTGATGGACTTTCAGTATGTATTTATTAAATTGTCTTTTGCAGGAATATTCTAAATTTAATATAACATAAGCTCAAACAACAGAATTTGTGGTATAATGTTGATTCCAGCATTTTATTTTAATCCTTTAACCAAAATTATACAAATTCTGTTGATTGGCTTTTTTCAGAATTTTTTGTGATATAACAGTTATTTGTAGTTATTTTGTGATGCTATGTTATTTTTATGATAAGATTTTAACTGTTGAAAGACTGACATTTTTATTTTTACCAGTAAAAGCCTTGCAATGTCTTTCTGCCAGTTTTAATAAATATTTATTTGCAACATCTTTGACTTGGTTTTTATTCATTTGTAAATGTATTAAGATAGTTCTCATGATAATTCATTTAAATCAGTATTTTACTGTTTACTGTTAAAATTATTCTTTGCAGCATTTTCATTGTTAAATTATTACAACATCATCTTGGATTTAGGGTATTTACAGGATTTTATTGGCAACTTTTGTTGCCAGGTAAATACTGTACTTTAGTGAGATTACAAAATATTGCTGTAAAATATATTTACAGGATTTTATTGGCAACTTTTGTTGCCAGGTAAATACTGTACTTTCGTGAGATTACAAAATATTGCTGTAATATAAATTACAAGTTTAATTCAAAGTTACTGTAAAATACTACAAATTACTGTATTTCACATACAGCAATTAACTGTGATTTGCTTTGCAGTATTATACTGTAATCCATTTTACAGCAATTAACATCATTTTTACAAGATTTTATTGGCAACTTTTTTGCCAGTAACATCCTGTAAATTCTACAGTACATTTTTTACAGTGTATTCATTTTCATTTCTTCTGATATATTATCATTGCTATGTACTTTACAAGTACAAACACCTCTGCTAACATTTCTGCCTTATCAGCATTTGTCACAGCTATTCTTTCCCCATTATTTAAAACAGGTATTCCAAAAATTATCTTAAAACCACCCATCTTTCTAATCATACCCCATACTTCACTGCCATCAACCTTTTCTCCTATAGTATTACACTAATTCCTCCAGTAATTCTTTTTAGCATTTCTAATTACCCTCACCATTCGCTTGTGCTTTTATAAAATAAAGTAATCAAATATAAACTTATTCCTAACCTTTTTAAAAGCCTTATTTCTGACTTCTATTGCTTTATTACATAATTCTGTCCACCACGGTACTGATTTCTTTCTTTTCTCTCCTTTACTTTTCCCAATAACCTCTTCAGCTGTACTGTACAATACTTCACATAATTTCTCATTATATTTTTCTATATCCTCCACTTCCTCATTAATACTCAACTCTTGAAACTTAACTTCAGTAATATATTTAAAAGCTTCCCAATTTGCTGATTTAAATTTCCATCTACCTACCTTTTCCTCTAAATTTTCACTAACATCTATGCCTATTTTAGCATAGCGATCACTTCCTAAACATCCCATGTCATTCATTCTGACACCATTGTTAGATCAACATAGGAACAGCTACCCCGAGCCAAATCAATTCTAGTAACTCTACCATCATTCATACACACCAAACCCTTCAAATCCAGCATTTCTTCTATTATCTTGCCATTATGATCAGTATTATCACTTCCCCATAAAACATTGTGCACATTAAAATCCCCACACCATATAACTTTTTGACTACCTATTCCCAAGATACTTTCTAACACTTCCATACTTAGTCTATTGCAAGGATTATAAAAATGAATCACCTTGATACACTGTCCTCTTAAGAACACCTCTACTAAGATTGATTCATGTTCATCACTCACTTCTATAATCCTATGTGAAATTTCATTTTTAACAAATATCGCCACCCCTCCACCATTACCTATCTGTCTATCTTTCCGAAAAGATACAGTGGGTACGGAAAGTATTCAGACCCCCTTAAATTTTTCACTCTTTGTTATATTGCAGCCATTTGCTAAAATCATTTGTTCATTTTTTTTCCCTCATTAATGTACACACAGCACCCCATATTGACAGAAAAACACATAATTGTTGACATTTTTGCAGATTTATTAAAAAGAAAAACTTAAATATCACATGGTCCAAAGTATTCAGACCCTTTGCTGTGACACTCATATATTTAACTCAGGTGCTGTCCATTTCTTCTGATCATCCTTGAGATGGTTCTACACCTTCATCTGAGTCCAGCTGTGTTTGATTATACTGACTGGACTTGATTAGGAAAGCCACACACCTGTCTATATAAGACCTTACAGCTCACAGTGCATGTCAGAGCAAATGAGAATCATGAGGTCAAAGGAACTGCCTGAAGAGCTCAGAGACAGAATTGTGGCAAGGCACAGATCTGGCCAAGGTTACAAAAACATTTCTGCTGCACTCAAGGTTCCTAAGAGCACAGTGGCCTCCATAATCCTTAAATGGAAGACGTTTGGGACGACCAGTACCCTTCCTAGAGCTGAAAAGTTTAATGCTTCATGAAGCTTCATTTCACCATCACTAATTTTCAGCTTTTCAGCCAAGTGGTTCACAAAAGGGTTAATCAGATGTTGATGTTTTATTGGTTAAAATGATGCCACCATCATGAAGATCAGTGTTTTATTTAGTTGGGCTCTTGACCCTTTTAATAACTCAAAGTGGTTTGCTTTTAAGCAATTGTAATATTCCTTTACAACAAGCATTTGCACATTGGTGAATTAAAAGTTTGAGGAAGCAGATGACTTCACACTTTCTGTTATTAAACCACTTGAATGAACATCATGAAGGTTTCTCTCTTTGGTTTATTGACTGACATTCAGCTATCACAGAACTACAAAAAAAAGTCCAATTAAACCAACATCATCCTTATGCTTAAATATTAGAAAAAAGAAAAACGATGTCACTCAGGCTTTTAGACATGAACACTTGTCATACGATCCTCAACAGTGGTGACAATAATTATTCATGCTGCAGTGCATGATGGGAGATTTTAGTATGGTGTTACCCAGCATGCATTGCAGCATGAAGCATTTTGTTGATTGTCACCATTGTTGAGATTCATATGCTGGTCCTTGATGTCTGTGTGTGTCTAAATAGTGTTGGATTTAAATATTTGTATACATTACATAGATTTAAAAGTTGTTCACCATGACTACTAGAAAAACTGTTTCAACACATGCTGTAGTTTAACAGGCTTGGTCACTCAAAACCTGAACGTAAAACAAAAAAAAGACAGCTTAGATGTAAACATGTCAGCGCCTGATGACTATTTCATCATATGAAAACTTCTAAAAGTTGCTCACTGATGTCTCTGCTTTATAACAGCATATGCAATGTTACAAAGAGAGATCTAACACAGGAAGTCAAGGTTCAAGAGCACAACTAAAGCAAACACTGATCTCCATGATGGTGGCATCATTTTAACCAATAAAACATCAACATCTGATCCTCTGTGATTCTCAATAACAGAAGGTATTCATCACTAATGCACAATCATCATTTAATTAGTCTCTCAATTATCTCATTAATTTGAACTCTTTGAGGACTTGGGGTTTGACTTGTGACTTGAAAGGAATGACTTGGTTCCTCCTCTGGTGAAATCAGCTGCTGAGTTCATGGGTGGAATAAACATATGGCAGGACTTTTACTTTCTGACCCCTGGACTTTACACCTCTGTCTGTAATATATCTGCTTGTTTTACACTCTTTGGCCACTAGGTGGTATTGTGTGCAAATTAAGCCTTGTAGCAAATTAGCTTAAAAGGGAATTGTATATAAATAATTACAATTAATTATGATTAATTACAATTATTTATATCGGCTGACAGTAATAACTGTAGCAGAATTAAGTTAATCGACAACGAATTGTGATTCCCGGGAAAAACGGGACGCCTGGTCACTCAATCAATAACCCTTCGGGTGCTGAGGCTATTGTTTTTACTATTTGTACTATTGCTTTTGGTAATAGACATGCCTTTTTATGTTTAATAAGTATGTTTTCATGTCATGTGGAAGTGCTATGACAAAATTTGCGAACAAGAACACTTTGAAAAAGTTAATAAAAATAAGTATGTTAATACACTTTTAACAACACCATCTGCAAAATCATGTCAGCTTTAAAGTAATTTTCTTTTCTTACTGCGTTTTAGATCTTTTCCTTCATCCTGGCCGTGACTCTTGAGTTTGAGGTCCAGTTGTGTTCTGAATAACTCTGCATTCAACATTTTCATAAATAGCCTCTAACTCCATTATTCACTGTGTCTGATAGTACGTCTTCACAGTGATCTGTGATATTAAAAATGCTGGTAGTATTTTCAAGAGTGTTAGTTCTACAGAGGAAGTGGTTTCATTTCACACTGGCCTTTGGTGAGAATAAAGTCCTCAAGTCACAATTAAAAACTCTGAGCTGTATTACCATCCCAGTCAACACGTGAGATCACGCGATGATCACAGTGACATCACACCATTCTCATACGGTGATCCTCAGAGCGTTTCTTATTTCTGTCAGACATCTACAAAAGTACTTATTGAGAATTAACAGATTTAGATGATGATGTTTTGTTTGACGTTACCATTGTGGTGATTAGTGTTTGCTTTAGTTGGGCTCTTGACCCTTGACTTTATAACATTATATTTTTTGGGGCTGCTGTAACTGTGTTTGAAAAGCACATTTGTTATGGCAAGGAAAACCAAAAAAGAGACTGCAACCAGGTGATATTGGTTTGATACTGATGATAACAGTGCAACCATCACCTAGATTCAGTATGCGGTCTTTGTGAACAGATATTAATTTAAAGTTTTTGTAATAGATCTGTGATTATACAGTATAGGAACTAACAGTGTCATAATCATTTATGAAGGATTTTAAAAGTATGATAAGTGACAAACGTTTTGAACTACAATGTCATTTAAACACAAAGAGAGACATCAAGAATCAGTGTATGAATCTCAACAATGGTGACAATCAAAAGCTTCATGCTGCAATGCATGCTGGATACCTAGTCTCTGTGCAGTGAGTGCACTTTGACCTCACATTAGTATGAGCACACAGTGAGGGTGCTGTGAGGTTACACTTTTAGCTCACTGTTACCTCACATTGTGACCTCATCACGAGTATCCTGTGAGCTCATAGTGACATCACTGTGAGATCAAATTGTTGACTGGGTTGTCCTTGATTGACAATTAATCAGTGTTATATTGTGAAGAGAGACTGATGTGTTAATAAAGTAAAATGTTCCTCCTACACTTTTCAGATCACTTTACTCAAGCTTTCACATTCCCACTTTTAGCTTTGTGCTTTGTGAGTTAGTGTTTATTGAATGCTGTAAGTGGATATCACAGTACATGTGCGCAAAAAAATCAGTGTACACCAGACATTCAGAAGATGCTTTCCTGTTTAATGGCCAACACAACATCAACAAATTACACTGCACTTTTAAATTGATAATTGGCCTTTCGCAGGGAGTTTGATTGACAGGCGATCTGACCAATCTACACAGAATTTGCCATTTTGTCCAACAAGCAAACGTCAGTGGACTTGAACTTGAAAAATGTTATGTACTGACGCCTTTCTGTGGTTGAAACAAGATACCTTCTGATGTTCATTCATGTTTATTCTGTGGTATAACTAGTAAAGTTGAAGAGATTATCATGAGGCACGATCTGTCAAGACATATTAAAGAGCCACAAAACAATATTCATTGTTGGGATTTCTTACAAAATGACAAAATTTGAAAGCTGATACTTTATTTCATTCCTAATGTCAGTTTCCTCTTTGTTCTGCAATGTATTTTTCACTGTGTGAGAACATGATGTGTGCCGTGAGAGCGCCATGGTTTGTTGGACATAGCAACAGTTACTAAGGGGGGCGGGTCTTTGCGAAGGGTCAATTGTTTGGCTGTTTTTGTGTGTACTTGCTCAGTGTAAAAAAAAAAAAACCTGGAAGGCTGTATCAAATATAATTTTTACAATTTTTATGAAATTAATGACAGTAACAGGGTTGACGTCATAGTCACAGGACTGACCAGAGTAACAGGGATGACATGAGACACATTCTTCAGCACACTGCACATATTTGTTTGCATAATACTGTATACTGTAGTTGTGCAATTTTAAATTACATTATATTGTTTTGCACTTACTTGGCACAGTAAATTTTTCAGTTTAAGTCAGTTCACTTTTGATTTAGCACATTACATTTCTAGGAGATCTAATGTTTTAAGGGTGTTGTAATTAGATAATACGTTCCATCTGTTTGTCTGTGTCCCCTCACAGAACTTAAAATATACTGATCTGTTTCAATTATTAGGCAAAGAAGATGATCAGATGGTCTTTCTGTGATCATCTGAAACCAGACCAAGATCTTGACTTTCTTGAACACTGCAAGACTGAGTGAAGGTCTACAGTCACATTGCTGCTCTTGTTTGTAATTTAATTTACAAGGATACATTATTGACTATGAGTTATGAAAAAAAATTGAGAACTTTATTGAGACTGATCATCCTATCCGGTCATTAATAAAAATAAAAATAGTAATAGTAATAGAAACAATACCAATAATACTAAATAAAATGTAACTCATGCTCATATGCCACTGAATAATATAGGCATTAGCTCAATAAAACTGCCAGGGTGAACTTTAAACATGTTTGCATTTTACACAGACAATCTTTAAAAACAGAGTTACACCTAATCTGTTATCCCTGTTACCCACATGTCAAAACCTGTTACCCTGAAAAGTAACAGGTTGACAGTAACAGGTTTGAGTAGTTTGGTTTTGAATGGTCAAGTTCACAAAAGCACATATTGTACACTTTGAAAGGATTTTACTTGTAGATATTGATTAAAGAATAATTGTTTACATTTACATTTTAAAAATGGAACATCATTGACACTGCATGATGTCCGCCCTCAGTCAAAATTCATAAATCGTCAAAAATAGAACATTATAGAGGAGTGAGAGAAACATGCTTGTCTTTTAAATGTAGGAACCCTGGTTAAGAGATGATGTAACCTCCTAGAAATGATGTCACGTGAATGTACATTATTTTACAAGGGTTTTTTGATGAGGGGAACAGTGCTGATATGAAACCAGGGGACACCAATAAAATGAGTTATGTTTTATAGAAAAAAAATGCATAATTATGCCAAAAACATTGCTTAACAATGAGACTGTATTTAGAACAATATGCAAATATGATTTTTATATCATTTTGCCTTCATTTTGCAAAATAAAAATCATGGTGTGGGACAGGCCAAAAACCTTACCCTTACTGGCATAAATGCTATTTAAATTATTTAAAATAATATTTTATTGACTTTTTATCTAATATTGATGAAAGCACATTTATTTGTTGTTATATTAAGTCTATGTTTGATTATTTCTTAGGGACGCAAAAGGCACAGATTTCATAGAATGACCCATATACAGTCTATATAAACTATCCTATAGGCAGGCTCTCAACTAATTAGTGTTTTTCATAACTCAATGTGACGAGACAAGAAGAAATAACAGAGTTGTTTTCAAAAAAATTAAGCATACTTTTAAAAATATATGTAATTTGTATTAGTTTAAATTCTAAAATATTTCAACTCATTTTTCCTTCTTTTGCTTTATTCCTTTAAACTGCTGAAGACAGCTCTTTTAAAAACCACAACCATAAATATATTTTACTAAAAGATAAGTACTCTTGACTTCACATTTCTGCACTTTCACTTCTGCTATAGCTTCTGATTAACTTATCTTTGCATTACTGAAAAGGGCGTTTTTCTTCCAAGAATTCGAGGGAGAAGTCAGTGTCTACTCAGAAAACAGATGAGAAAAAAACACTAAAAGGAAACAATGCAAATATTAGGCCTATACTTGTTACAAATAAATAAACATGACATCTGATGTGTTGCAAACGTACCACTGTGTTACATATACAAATATAGTCTCAAATACAGCAACTCCATTGGCTGATGAATGTGTTGTTGCATTAAGGCGGAAAAACAGAGCGTATTGACATGCTCAAATTTCACACGTTCTGTTTAAAGACTTTTGGCCCCTGTTCCTGCAGTGCTTACCGAGCTTTGATGACTGATGATCTGAGAGAGAGTTGACTCGTAAAAGAAAAGCTGAACATCAGTTAAGAAATGAAATGCACCTTATATTTTATATTATTTAATATTCTTTAATAATTATTTTGAAATAAATGCAAAAATGCTTAAAAAGCAAAAACTGGATGAGAAATATACGTACATTACTTCGTTACAATAAATAGAACAATAATTGCATTGTTATTATAAAAATAAAAAATAGAGTTATATTGGCTGTTGTGATTGTTTTCTTGATAGTGTAAGTAATGTTTGTTTATTTAATCTGAAAATGTGTTAATATTGAGTATAACTGGAACATGAAATTATGTAAAAAATTATTTAAAAAGCATATTTAATTTTCATTTAATTTTATTTTTTAAATCTTGGTGCTGATAGAATTGAGCATTTGGGATTCTGAATAATTTAAAGCAGGAGTGTCAAACTTAGTTCCTGGAGGGCCAGAACCCTGCAGAGTTTGGTTGCAAATTAAACACACCTGATCCAGCTAATCAAGTCAGGTTTATTTGAAAACTGCATGGTTTGTGTGTTGGAGCAGGATTGAAACTAAGCTCTGCAGGGTTTGACACCCCTGGTTTAAAACCTGGCATATTCTGGTCGTGAGACTTCGTGTTACAAGTCTCTGGCAGATCAAACTCACGGAGAGCAGGGAATGCAAAAGAACAGTCTAATAGTTGAAAAGAAATCTCAGAAACAGGCAGGAAAACCCAGGAATCATACAAGCAAACGTGTAACATAGACAATAACTGGCAAATGACCTGGGGTGAACTCAGGACTTAAGAACACAGGGACTAATGGGATAATTAATGACACAACAGGTGGAAACAATGAACTCATCAAGACACGGGCAACACTAGGTCACAACAGAAACTCAAAACACAGACATGTACCACTTCAACAAGACCCCCATACAATCAGATGACACCAAAGTCACTTTATTCTTCTGAAAAAACAAAACAAAAACAAAAAAAACTATTAAGATATTCTCCACAGCCAAAGAACAACCAAAGCATTGATGTTTTTGGTCATGTATTAAACTCAGATGTACGTCACAATATGGAAGAAAAGATCTGTCAATTACCTAGAATACATCCTCATTAATGTAAATTATTATTATGTCCATTATTACCCCCATTCAGTTAATTGTCATCAAAAATAAAGGTCCAGTTAGACCTGCTTAGGGTGGTCTTTCGGTGGTCACAGATTCCTCTTGTTGGATTTTGTAGCTGCTAACATAGTTGTGTAATTCCGTACATGTGGCTGTGTCTGAGGAGAGTTTCAGACTGGAAGTTTATATCCTTATTAAAAGCCAGAGTCAAATGAAATCACTTCCCGTGTAAATTTAGCAATATTAGGCTAAAAGTAGTCATCATTCTTAAGATCACAACTCATCAGTGAAAATGTACGGCAAGACACAGGAGCAAAACATGGAATTTGAGGCCTTTTATGAAAGTGATGAAGACACTACTGGACCTCGAACACTGAGTTACATCCAGGCTAAAGGAAAAGCTATACAGTGCAGTAAGTAGAAAGTTTCATTTGAAGCAGAAACAGTTTTAGTAATGTTTGAGGAAATGAGAACTGTTAAATGTTCAATTTCAGTCACCGTTTTCTCAACAATAAGTTTCTACATTTGTATTAAATATATTAACACAAAATAATTACATTAAAATATTAAATATATTAAAACAAAATAATATTTCTGTCTATTTTTTGGTCAACTGAAATTTTCCGATAACACAATTATGCTGATATATCAAAGTATCTCAATCACTGTGATTATAAAATAATGTAAAAAGGCATGTCTGTTATCTAAAGACAAGGGTAGATTATCTAAAAAGCCTGAAGTGAAACATAATTTCTAATAATGCAAAGTGTATTAACTGATATTTGTGTTTTATGTCCTGTTTGTCAGGAGGAAGTAGATGTTTGGTGTTGATCGCAGTGGGTCTCGGGCTCATTTGTGTTCTTCTGCTGGTCTTCATCATACTGCAGAACATCACCATCACAGCAGAGAGAGACCTGATAAACAGTCACAAGAACACAGTTGAAGAGTTCAATCAAACCATCAACAGCTTACAAGACAATTACACTGATCTAATGACTGAAAAACACCAACTGCAGAACAACAAGCTGGAGCTGGAGACCAGAGTCAATGATCTCACTGCTGAGAAAAGCCAGTTACAGAGAGATTTTGACTCTCTGGGTCAGAGGAATCTGGATTTTGAACGCAAAGTCACGACTCTGAGTGATGAACTGAAGAAGAATGTTTCTAAAGGAGGTTGGTATAAATCTGTTTTTGTATGAGTATCCACCCCACCCCCCCACCCCCCCCACCACCACCACCACCAAAGTTTTCGTTATCCTTTTATGTATAGAGTTTTAAAAAAAGTGTGTCTCTATTAGGAAATCAGTGTAGTCTAGATGGCTTGTTCGTTTCCAAAAAGGCGATGAGCTGGTCTGACAGCAGGAAGTACTGCAGGGATCGTGGTGGTGATTTGGTCATTATCAACACTGAAGAGAAGCAGGTGAGTTTATGTGAGTGAGTTTATGTCTGTTAATGAATGAGAGAATCACACTTAATGTATTCCTGTTTTTATTCACACACAGAGGCTCATGTCGTCACTAGTCAGACTCAGTGAGAGAGCGTGGATTGGTTTGTCTGACAGAGAGAACGAGGGCAATTTGACATGGGTGGATAATTCAACACTGAAACAAGGGTAAGAGCTAAAACACTCACAGAAAACCACTGCTGATTTATTTCAGTCTTTTGTATTCTCATTATAAAAATAAGACCATCACAACCTTCAGAAAACAACTAAAGACATCTTTTCTAAAACAGCCACAATTGTAAAATTGTAAAATTTGTAAAATAAAATAAATTGTATTGGAAAACCTATTTTCTCTGTTTTAGTTTTCTGCATTTTCATTTCTGTACTACTTTAACTTACTCGTGAAACTTGCTTTTGTTGTGCTATGAATAATGTTGGCTATTTTATAATGAATTATTTGTGACTTTTCCATTTGTTAAATACACATTATATATGTTTATTTCAGTATCTGCTTATTTCCTGGATCCTAAATGAGAAAACCTTGGGGATGTAATAACTGAAAATATGGGATTCTGAATAATTTAAAATTTGATCCATGTTCAGGTTTTGGTTTGAAGGTGAGCCGAATGACGAACATGGAAATGAGGACTGTGTTGAAATTATGGTTTTTTCTTCCACCCTGAACAACTGGAATGATCTCCCATGTTCAGAGAAGAGAAAAGGGATTTGTGAGAAATAAGATTCATCTCGTCTTGTTTTGTTTTGCTTATATTATCTCATGGAATTATTCTTATTGTGATTGCAAAATTTCTGCAAAATGTACAACATTTCCAGCTGATGATCACTATTCTCTTAGCTATAATAAACAAATAAAATATCCTGTTTCTTATTATGTGAATTATGGTTATGGAACACTAAACCTCTGATTTGTTCATGTTTTGCTCCATCACAAGCAGCTCTATATTAATATGATCTTATTCTACTGTTATCATGAGTCTCGTTTGTCCGACTGAAGTGTTGAGGTGACAGTCCCAGTAAACTACAGTGTTCAGATTGCTGTAACTTACCATATTATTCTGATATTGAGTGTTCATAAAACTGCTTTTGAGTTAATTTGCTTTCTCTTTGAATAAAATTGTAAACTACCATAGTAAACTGCTTTTTTATTTGCATTGCTCTATGGCTCTATGGAGAGGTTTCCTCCAGTCCAGCAGGGCGAAGTGATGCTAAAGTGTTTTTCTACCAAATAAGATATTTACATGTTTCAATCTTCTGCAGTATATTCAACAATAATTTAATTATATATATAATAGCTCTATAGCTCTATATTAATATGATCTTATTCTACTGTTATCACGAGTCTCGTTTGTTGCTCTGAAGTGTTGAGAACACAATCACAGTAAACTACCCAGTCAACAATTTGATCTCACAGTGATCTCACCCTGATCTCACAGGATACTCGTGATGAGGTCACAATGTGAGGTAACAGTGAGCTAAAAGTGTAACCTCACAGCGTCCTCACTGTGTGCTCATACTAAAGTGAGGTCAAAGTGCACTCACTGCACAGATACTAGGTACCCAGCATGCATTGCAACATGAAACTTTTGATTGTCACCATTGTTGAGATTCATACACTGATTCTTGATGTCTCTCTTTGTTTTTAAATGAGAGGATAGTTAATGTTTGTGTTTTATGCGTTTATCCTTCATAACTGATGAGACTGCTGGGTCCTATACTGTATAATCACAGAGCTTTTATATTTAGAAACTATTGATTAATAAAACCTCACCAAGACTGCATATTGAGTCTAGGTGATGACTGTGTTATCATCAATAACAAACCAGTATCAACTGGTTGCAGTCTCTTTTTGGTTTTTCTTGCCATAACAAATGTGCTTTACAAACACAGTTACAGCAGCCCCCAAAAATATATAACATTATAAAGTCAAGGGTCAAGAGCCCAACTAAAGCAAACACTACTCACCATGATGGTAACGTATGTTTCACTTGTATCTTATAACAGAAATCTGTTAGCTGGGCGTGCACTCATGAGCTGATCATGTGACACCACTGTGATATCTCTGTGATAGTGTTGAGAAACAGGAAGTAGAATGTCCCCCAGCGACTGATATTTGATCTGCCTCCTCTCAACCTGCTCAACATTTTGAGTTCACAATGAGCTCATATATTACTCACACTGTGAGGATCACCGTATGAGAATGGTGTGATGTCACTGTGATCATCGCGTGACCTCACGTGTTGACTGGGTGACCTGCTCATGTCTTTATTGATGCTTCATTGCAGTTGCCTTTAAAACAAATACAAAAAAAAAAAAATGCAGTAAATCTTAAATTCCATTAAAAACTATAACAAACTAATTCTAAAACTAGAAAGGCAGCTAGCCATGAAACTAGTTTAACTTAGCTAACATACGATTTTATTTTCTCAGGCTACTGGCCAACATTAACTAACACCTGAACTAAATTTCACATTAGTTAATCTGCTTGTTAAAAACAATTTTAATTCGGTAACTTAATTCAATAAGCTGACAAAAGTCGTTTGAAACGACAGCGCAGTTTTACCATGGTAAAGTTCTGTAACCGCCATGTTGACGAGTAAGGGCTTTCACACAGGACGCGGAATGCGCTGCGCTGCGCTATGAAACCCATTCATTTCAATGGCTTGCGCGGCGCGAAGGCGGTCAGTTGCTGCGCCGACCAAAGCGCACGCGCACCGGAGCACACCAGCGGCGAGCTTGCGCGCGGGCCGCGGTCAAAGTTAAAAATAGTTCAACTTTTGCCGCTGCGCTCTGTGACGTTTCCCCGCGCAGCCAATACAAACGGGGCATCCAAACAAGCGCCAAACTCAAAATGGATGAACAGTTGATTCTCTGTGTGTCTGAATTTCCAGAGCTATACGATACAAGTTTGCGGTCGTATAGGGACATCGGGAGAAAAGCTGTGTCATGGAGACACATCTCTATTCAAGTTGGCATGTCAGGTGTGTTTAAAGTTAGCACGGGACAGATACATGTTTTGCTGCTGACCGAAAGGTGGAACAACAATCCAATGACTAGACGTATAGAACTCCCGCTAAAAAATTTTGAAAACTCCGCCTACTTCGCTCTGGCGAGCATAGCGCAAATCGCCTTGTATCTGAAGGGCTGCGCTGAACCCAAATGTTAATGTTAGGTAAACTGGTGTGCAAAAATCTTACACGAACATACATATATTTTTACCTTGCTTGCTGGTCTTATTCTCTCTTAAGGTGCATCGACACACAGCGTAGATGTTCTCCAGAGCTCTCCCACACTCGTGGGTTCCGTGTCTTCCTCGGACGCGAGTGGCGTGGCGCGCGGCGCAACTCGACAACAGACAACAATATAAAACCCATTATATATACTATCTATAGTGGATGCGGACAGTAATGTGATGCCCTGGTATATTTCTGACGTGCAGATGTACTCCAAGCGCTCGCGCTGTTTCTGAGACAAAGTACAAACGGATTTTCCAATCATTACAAGCGATGTAAGGCGTCCAGTAGTCAGTCCCAAGCTGTTGCAGCCTGTTAGACACGATGTAGAGCAAATTGTGTCAATCCAAATGTAAGAAATGAGGAAAATAAAACGACCTCAGTATAATGGCGCCAAAGAGACGTTACAGTATATACAGCAATTTTAAAAAATACAATAAGTCTCTGTATGTGGGCTCTGACGTCACAGAAAATTCCCATGATGCAAAGGGTATTACAGTTATTTACTGTAAAGGGAATTTGCAGTATTACACTGGGTGATATACAGTATATAACTGTGGAAATTACAGAAATGTCTAACAGTGTACTATTTGGCTGAGATTTTGCCCAGTTATAGCTCATGTCTGTATTCCAGATCTGGGCCACACAAGGGCCGTAATTCTTTGTTGCATGTGGGCAGAGTGTAACTGCCTGTTTGGCCCAGAGCTGGGCCAGATGACAGTTGCTATGTGGGTTATTTGTTGTTATGGGTACTGATTACGTAGCTCATCTGTTTCTTATCTGGTTCCTCCTTCTGGGGTTGGCTCCTTCTATTCATTACTTTATTATCTCTGTTTATTATAGTCTGACTGCTACATTTCTCTTCCCTTTTCTACAAGTATCTGTGACACTGTCAACCTGTGTATTTCTTAATATTTTGTCTATAAGCCCAAGTGTGCCTGTAGAAAGGTGCAAAAACAAATTCTTCAGGTAAAAAAATGGTAAATAATTACACTGCTTCAAAGAGGATACCAAGTGACCAAGGTCTCGGTGTGGTTCCTCTTAAACTTACTCTGCTGATTCTACCCCTTGATTCTAGATTGCCATGATTCACCGTTATTCTAATATTCATAAATAGTGTCTGTGAAACTGCTTGAGTTGAAATTATTTATCTTTGAATAAAATGTTCAATTACCATCATTACCATAGTAAACTTGGCATTTTTGTTTTCATTCCATACTTCCTCCTTGTGTATCGGCTTTATTGTGGTATGGAGGAGCTTTCCTCCAGTCCAGCAGGGCGCAGCAGAAAGCAGGTTTATCAGTCTGAAGTGATCAGAGAGAGATTTAAAAAAAAAAAAAAACCCATCAGATCCAGAGCTCTTACTGCTGTGTTTCCTGCATCATCAATATAAAGGTCCAATTTGGCCTGTGTAATAATGTTTGAATTCATTTGATTGTTCACAGACTCCTCTTGTTGGCTTTTGAAGCTGAAAACATGTGGCTGAATGTACAAAACACAAACATGGTAGTACAGCTCAGAGTTTTTAATTGTGACTTGAGGACTTTATTCTCACCAAAGGCCAGTGTGAAATGAAACCACTTCCTCTGTAGACTTAACACTCTTAAAAATACTACCAGCATTTTTAATATCACAGATCACTGTGAAGACGTACTGTCAGATACAGTGAATAATGGAGTTAGAGGCTATTTATGAAAATGTTGAACGCAGAGATATTCAGAACACAAATGGACCTCAAACTCAAGAGTCACGGCCAGGATGAAGGAAAAGATCTAAAGCGCAGTAAGAAAAGAAAATTACTTTAAAGCTGACGTGATTTTGCAGATGGTGTTGTTAAAAGTGTATTAACATAGACTTATTTTTGTTAATTTTTTCAAAGTGTTCTTGTTCGCAAATTTCATCATAGCACTTCCACATGACATAAAAATATACTTATTAAACATAAAAAGACATGTCTATTACCAAAAGCAATAGAAGATTACCCTTACAGAGGTTGATTTGAAACTTAATTTCTAATAACACGAAGAGTATTAACGGATATTTGTGTGTTTTGTGTCTTGTTCCTCAGGAGGAAGTAGTTGTTTGGTGTTGATCACAGTGGGTCTCGGGCTCATTTGTGTTCTTCTGCTGATCTTCATCATACTGCAGCACATCACCATCACAGCAGAGAGAGACCTGATAAAGAGTTACAAGAACACAGTTGAAGAGTTCAATCAAACCATCAACAGCTTACAAGACAAGTACACTGATCTAATGACTGAAAAACACCAACTGCAGAACAACTTCAACTCTTTCAGTCAGAAGAAACTGGAGTTAGAAAGCAAAGTCACTTCTCTAAGTGAAGAACTAAAGAAAGAAGCGTCTAAACGAGGTCAGTATGCATGTGTTTTTATGATGTTGTTTCTTTTGTATCTTTCATGTAGAGAGTTTTATAAAGTGCGGGCTTTTGCATGGTTCAGGTTGTTTTTTCATGTCCATTGAGTTGAAGAACTGGTCTGACAGCAGGCAGTACTGCAGGGATCGTGGTGGTGATCTGGTCATTATCAACACTGAAGAGAAGCAGGTCAGTCTGTGTGAGTGTCTATTAATGAATGAGAGGAATCACACTTATTCCTTGTTATTCCTATTCACACACAGAGACACATATCTTCATTCACCACGGAGAGAGTGTGGATTGGTTTGTCTGACACAGAGCAGGAGGGCATCATGAAATGGGTGAATAATTCACCACTGAAACAAGGGTAAGTGCTAAAAATCACTGTGTGTTTGTTTGTTTTAGTGTTTTTGATTCTCATTATAAAATGAGGCCATCACAACCTTCAGAAAACCTTCTGAATACTAAACAACCACAAGTAAAGCCGCTTTAAAAACTGTCAATTTGATAAAGAAATATCTTCTTCTCTCTTTTATTTTTATTTTCACTTCTAATCAAACTTCAACTAAATTACTTTAGTTTACTCTTAAAAAATTGTTTTCCTGAAAAACTGAACATCTGATACATGTTAATCAGGTTTTGGTTCAAAGGTGAGCCGAATAACTACAATGGAGATGAAGACTGTATTGAACTGAATTATAAAAGAGAGACCCTGAACAGCTGGAATGATCGCAAATGCTCAGATAAGATAAAAGGCATTTGTGAAAAATAGGGTTCATCCCATCTTGTGGTTTTGCTTCTAACATAAACATTCTTATTGACGCATTCTGACGCATTAATATTTTGCTCCATCACAAGCAGCTCATTATAATCTTTTCTAGATGATATCCTGTTTCTCATTTGTTGGTCTGAGGTGTTGAGGAGACAATCAAGTCCAACGTGTCCAGTTGCATTGTTTATTTTCCCTGTTATTCTGATATTGAGTGTCTTTTAAACTGCTTTTGAGTTGAATTGCTTTCTGTTTGAATAAAATGTTCAATAACCAACATTACCATTGTAAACTTGGGATGTTTGTTTTCATTTCATATTGTACTTCATTCTTGTGTATCTGTTTTATTGCTGTATGGAGAGATTTCCTCCAGTCCAGCAGGACACAGCAGAGAGCAGGTTTATCAGACTGAAGTGATCAGAGAGGAAGAGAAATATAAGCTCAAAAGTAGTGATGGCCAGATGAAGCTTCATGAAGCTTTTCAACTTTTCAGCCAAGTGGTTCACAAAATCAGATGGGTATAAACGGAGGTCGGAGCCAGCTGCAAATGGGTGGGCCAGCCGCAAGTAGGTGGGACATAAGCTGCAAGTGGGCTGTACAAACCAACAGAAGATTTTGATTGGTTTATTTAATGTCATGTGGGTTGTAGTATCGGTTCGTGCTCCTGGTGGCAGTAGTGGGTGACTTTTGTTGTGATCCGTCAAAAAAACAAAGACGACGAGTTTCAGCGTTATTGTAGATGAGTGGAAAAGGTAAGCGTGTTGCACAATTTTTGTTTGTTTTGTAGAAAGAATTACAAACTGTGAAAAGTGCATTTTATTGGTGGCTTTTGTACAACATTTTTTTAGTACCACACACAGCTTACAATATATATTTTCTACAAACAACTACAATTTGCTCTGCAGGTTATGGATACCAAAGACCGTAAGCAGGTAATGCAACTTAATTGCTTGGCAATGTAATTTTTTTATGTTTTGGACTGCACTGATTTATAAAGTGTAAATGTTATAAACGTTTGTAAATAGATTTAGGATAGTTTTCTAAAGAATAAGGTACATTTTCAAAAGTATTAGAACACCTCTCCTAAAACCTCCTAATCCACATTGTAACATAATTAAAACATGGTTCAAATAATTTTTACTTTTTATTTTATACTACTAATAATCAGTTAAATAAATATGAAATATGTTAATGTGTTTTAGGATCACTTTTTAGTCTAGTTCAGGTTCAGTAGTTGTGGTTTTCAAAAGGAATACTTTGTCTAAAAATATTAATAAAGTCTAATTTACTTGGCCTCATGTCGTCCCTTGGGGCTTAAAAGTTCTGGACACCATTTACTTGCATAGCATAGACCTACAGAGCTGAGGAATAATCCTTGAAATGTTTGTACATGTTCAACAAGAGAAATAAAGTCATGCATATCTTGGATGGAATGGGGAGAGAGTTTTAAATTTGGGTCAACCCTAGTGCTCATTGTGCTTCTTGTGTACCCACCAGGTTAGTCTGTCATTTGCTGTAATTAGATTTTTAAAAATATGCAAAATAAAAAAATGTGCAGTACAGGTGGATGGTAAGTAACAGCAACATTTTCTATATGTAACACACATTTACCTCTCGAGTGCAACTGCATCTCACTTTAATATGTTCCTAAAATCTCCAGTGTTGAAATCCCAGTGTTAAGGACTTTTAGAGTAAAGAGTTAAAGTTGTGGTGTTGAATTTTAAAGGATTAACACTAGCTAGAGTAAACGGCACCCTCTGGCCGGTGTTAATACGGAGAATTACCCTCATTAACACTGTTGAGAGTTATTAGTGACATCCGGGACATTTTCTCGTGTGCGAGCCTAATCTGTCTGAAATATTTTTCACAGACGCCATTTTCTTTGCTTGCGATGCGGAGCATATTAGGACGGAAAACAGCGATATAAAGTGTTTAATCCTACTCACAAAGTGTGTTTTGTAATATCATATCGTTTTATAATTATTTCAATGTGGGTGCGCCTAAAAACGTTTATCAATTTCCTTTCACTCGCGATGCGGAACAGAGGACTTTTCTAAAAGGGAATATCCGAAAGTAAGTGTTTTAATCTCATTTAAAATATGTATTTTATAACATCATATTAATTTATAGCCATACTTATGTGTTGTGCTCTCCTAAATGTTTTTTTTAGAGAGATATTTTCTTTCTCTCGCGGTGCGAGCAGATGAGGAAGTTGGTTTTAACGAGGAAAACGCCAAAAGTAAGTGTTTTACTTCATTTACGATATGCATTTTATAAAATAATATTACTTTATGACAATATCTATAGATGTGCGCGCCTAAACGATCCGAAACGTTTCTCACAGATGACATTTGAAGGGAAGTGTTTTACCTCATTTATGTATATTGCAACGTCATATTGTCAAATCAAACCACTGTAAACTACCCAAATCTAAATGACAATATAAGTCATTTGTTCTAGTGTCTTATGACCAATTTTTGTGATTTCATTAAGCATGAATTGATGTGAATTTTGATGTGTCCTTATATTGGATTTGAGTGCTGTTTTCATTGAATTAATTTGAAAATAACACTTTCAGTAAACTCAAACTCTCTATACTGAGTGACTTACATTGTTCATCATTCAAAGTGATTTTGTGCCCTCACAAGTCTTGAAGAATGGCACATGAGTTGCAATTAACTACTTTAGACACTTTATTATCTTATTATCTTTAAGCATTAAATTGTGTTTTGTATTCAGCAAAAGTGTCCTATGGGTTTGGAATTACAATTTTTAGTAAACTAGTTCTTTAATATTGTTACAGATGGTTCATGCTGGCTTAACAGAAAAATCAAAAGAAGATGATGTGCTTGAAGAGTATGAAGCCACCAATACATGGGTAAGCCACAATTGCACATTTTAAGATTATTGATTGTCATGTTTATTTAAAAAAAAAAAAACATTAATAATAAAGAGTCTGATTTATTTCTAATATATATATATATATATATAAACTGTAAGTTTTTGATATGCTTGGACTGTCGTTTATTTATGTGCTGTCCCATTTATGTGCATTAATTTTGATAGGAGTCGTCCAACCTCAGTGCAGAGAGATCAATGTGCACTTGGAATTGTGACTTTGTCTCTGTCGTTAGAAGACCCATTTTCTAGTAAGACTGACTTTCTTTTTACAATATACATTTACAGTGAATTAAATGCTTTTCCTTAAAGGGATAGTTCACCCAAAAATGAAAATTAAAGGGTTAGTTCATACAAAAATTAAAATTAGCCCATGTTTTACTCACCCTCAAGTCATCCTAGATGACTTTCTTCTTTCAAAAGAATCCAATCTGAGTTTTATTATCCTGGCATTTCCGAGCTTTATAATAGCAGTGATTGGGTGTTGCTGTTCAACAGTCCAAAAGAAGTGCAATAAAGTGCATCTATCCATAATAAACAGTGCCTCACATGGCTCTGGGGAGTGAATAAAGGCCTCCTGTAGTGAATCAATGTGTTTTTGTTAGAAAAATATCCATATTTAAAACAAACACTTTCCTCTAGCTTGCGCTAACTGTCGTGTGCGCAAACCATTCCGGGTGGATGACTTAGGACTTTGGTGAAGTTTTGGCTCCAGTGAAATATGCTAGTCTCACGAGAACCAATGTTTGTTTACAGGAGCAAAGGAAGAAAATTTTCCTTACTTTAGCAAAGACAAACCACTCTCTTCTTGGCTTACATCGCAATCCTCCGACATTTCTCTTTACAAATCCTTGTTTTGTATTTCTAATTTGTGATTCGTTTGTTTTGCTCTCTGCTCTTCCGCTTTCGTCATTTCTCACCGGTGCATGCACTACACCGACGTCCTGCGTCATCCGCCCGGAAAGGCTTCCACGTACAACATTTAGCGCAAGCTAGAGAAAAGTGTTTATAACGTTTTAAATTTGGATATTTTTCTTACAAGAACACATTGATTCGCTACAGAAAGCCTTTATTCACCCCCCAGAGACGTGTGAGGCATGTTTTATTATGGATGGATGCACTTTATTGCACTTTGGACTGTTGAACAGAAACAACCACCCACTGCCATTATAAAGTTTGGATTAGCCAGGAAATTTTTTAATATCATTCCGATTGGATTCGTCTGAAAGAAGAAAGTCATATACACCTATAGGATGCCTTGCAGGTGAGTAAATCATGGGGTAATTTGAATTTTCGGGTGAACTAACCCTTTAAGTTATTATTTACTCACCCTTTTGTTTTTCTAAAGCGGTATGCACTTTTTTCTTTTTCGGACCTGCTTGTCCTTATAATGTCAGTATATGCCAATAAATATCAAGCTTTTGAAAAAGAGGCAAAAGGATCAGAGTGGTCGCATGTATTTCTTCTGTAGATTATTCAAAATATAACCTTTTGTGTTCCTCAGAAGAGAGAACGTCATACAGGTTTGGAACCACGCGAGGATAAATAAATAATGACAGAATTTTCAGTTTTGGGTGAAGTTCTTGTATTGCAATTCATACTTGTCTCTGACATTTCACCTGATAATAGTTTTGATAAATGGATGTGGAATGATCCTGTTTTGGTTTTGTCCTTATATTTATTTATTTTTCAATTTTACAGGGGCAGTTTTGTGATGCTGTAAATAGAAGTGGATATCTTGCTTGGCTGAAAACTGCAGAGAAACGCATCTCATCGTGCTGAAAAAAAGAATGAGAGTATTCTCTCCAAGGAGGTCCAAACACCAGCATAGACTTTGATTAGTGAGCATTAACATGCATTCAGCTTTTACGGTAATGAATGGAATGCTGTTGTTTAACCTCCTAAATGTCAGCATTATAAACCTTATGACATTAATGGACCAAATAAGAATGTTTTTTGTGTCTTTGCACTGATTTGCTTCTACATTATGATGTTTAATTGTTGTAAGAACATGTTCTTTACATGTATTGAAAACATTAAGTGTGAAGACATTTTGGTGTAGGGAAAAAATATTTACAATGTTTCAATAAAATAAATAAATGTAAACGTGTATTGTTTTGTGGGTTTATTTTTTAATATTTTCACCTGAACACTGGTGCAGTGTTGACCAGTTAATCCATAAGTGTTAACTTTCAACACCAACTTTGGTGTTCTCATCAGCTATTCTGGTTTTGATATTTTACATGTTAAGAGTTTGTTAGTTAACACTGTCAGAGTGTTAAAAATGTTAACTCTTTCAAAAGGGTTAATTTAACACTTTAGCAGTGATTCCCATATGTACACTGGGTAAGTGTTAATTTTAACTCTGAGGGAGTTAAATCCACTCTTTTAAATTTGCTGTGTAGGCTACTGTAGAAGAATTGTAGAAGTAAAATGTAATATCCAGAAATATGCTTGAATTACATTACAGTTAAAGGATTTAAAATGACACCATCAAGACAATGGCAAGGTGTAAAGATGTGATTTCTATATTGACAGTGAATGATATTGGATACACAATGATGACAAAACTATACATTTCAATTTAAAATACTATGGAAATGCGTTATATTTCTATCATTTTTAAAACTAAGATGAAATCCCGCCTACTTGCGGCATAAGCTCCTCCCACTTGCAGGTCTCCAGGCTGCAGCAACGACTACTTGGACAGAGGTGTAAAGTCCAGGGGTCAGAAAGTAAAAGTCCTGCCATATGTTTATTCCACCCATGAACTCAGCAGCTAATTTCACCAGAGGAGGAGCCAAGTCAGTCCTTTCAAGTCACAATCTCAAGTCCTCAAAGTGTTAAAGTTAATGAGATAATTAAGTGACTAATTAAATGATGATTGTGCATTAGTGATGAACACCTGCTGTTATTGAGCATTACAGAGGATCAGATGTTGATGTTTTATTGGTTAAAATGATGCCACCATCACACTGTAAAAGAAATTGTGGGAACAAGAAGCTCAGTCGATTATCGGCGCGAAAACAGTTCTTGAGCAGACGCCATTATTCACAGAGATAGTCTCGGTAAAAATTTCATTTTAAAGTCGGATTTCGGGTTTGAGGAACCGTTTTTACACTTCCGTGGTAAATTATATTTTGTTAAATGTAACAAACTGTAACATTAACTTAGTTGCTGTCTTCCCTGTTTGCCAAATGAATGTCGGAGCCGTCGCATTTGACATTTTCAGCACACCGTCACATCTCACTCGACGTGGAGGTAAGTTACGTGTTACAGTGTGCTCATATGGAGTCAATTTAATGCCGCATATATATGCAAAAGAAAATGAAAATAAGTTTTGCAAATAAAAATAAAGAATTGCAAAATAGATAAATAAAACAGAGCAAAAGCAATGATTTTGCAATACATATTTTCCATGGCCATATCTACTAATTTATTTGCAATGCAGCTTTTATTTTGCGTTTCAGTCAAGTTTGAGCTTGCGATACCGTTTTCCCTTTGCGCTTCACGTTTCTGCGCGTCTCACTTTGTGGCGCTGTTTTGACATGGGGGTGGAGTCAGGGGACGGGGGCGTGTCCAACAGGCCTGGGCATGCCTCCCTGGAAGTGACGTCATCGGCCCGAGACGCAGATCACAGCTGATCCAGGCACCTTCACTGAGCAGAGGCATGCGGGCGGATCGTTTCCTTTTATTCACTAGCTTTAAAACATGCATGTTTTCATTTTATTAACAAATGTATATGTGTATTAGCAGCGTTTGCTCAAGTTAAAGAAGTTGTTAATATGAACATCTGCTGTTTATTTCTCTCAATGTGTGCACACTTTTATAGCATTAAAATGTGTATTGTTTCATCTGGTTAACTAAATGTGCATTAATAGTGCTTGTTTAAAATCTCTTAACCTGTGCACAGCGCTCTTTGTTTACATTAGTTCAGAGTTACTGCTAGTTTTAATGTAAAATAATGCAATTAACTTCACAAACTATACATCATTAAAAAGGTCTAAGACTCAAGCTTCATATCCATCTCGACTTCGTTTTTCATTTACATAACTCCTGGCATAAAGGACACAGCGCTCTGAACACAGTTGTACGACACTTCAGATTTAACGTTATCACAGCTGCTTAACAAATACACCGCATCAACAATAATTAAAAGTTAATAAACTTATTTATAAAACTGAAAGTGAGCACACTGTAACTTACCTCCACGTCGAGTGAGATGTGACGGTGTGCTGAAAATGTCAAATGCGACGGCTCCGACATTCATTTGGCAAACAAGGAAGACAGCAACTAAGTTAAAGTTACAGTTTGTTACATTTAACAAAATATAATTTAACACGGAAGTGTAAGAACGGTTCCTCAAACACGAAATCCAACTTTAAAATGAAATTTTTACCGAGACTATCTCTGTGAATAATGGCGCCTGCTCTAGCACTGTTTTTGCGCCGATAATCGACTGAGCTTCTTGTTCCCACAATGCAAAGCGTAATTAAAAAACGGAAAAACACCTGTAAAAACCAAATATGGAAAATTCCTTCAAATTATTATGGTATATTGTACTGTATTTTTACGGAATTTTTTTACAGTGTAGGACTTTTTTTTGCGTTTCTGTAATAGCTGAATGTTAGTTAATAAACAAAGGGAGATACCTTGATGTTCATTCAAGTGACTTAAAGGCAGAAAGTGTAAATTCATCCGCTTTTTCAAGATTTTAATTCAGCAATGTGCAAATGCACAAATGTTTGTTATGAAGCAATATTGTAATTCCTTAAAAGCAAACCACTTTTAGTTATTAAAAGGGCCAAGATGATCTCCATGATGGTGGCATCATTTAACCAATAAAACATCAACATCTGATCCTCTGTAATTCTCAATAACAGCAGGTGTTCATCACTAATGCACAATCAACATTTAATTAGTCACATAATTATATTATTAACTTTAACTCTTTGAGGACTTAGGATATGACTCGAGACTTGCTTGTGACTTGAAAGGAATGACTCGGTTCCTCCTCTGGTGAAATCAGGTGCTGAGTTCATGGGTGGAATAAACATATGGCAGGTAGGGCTGTGACGGTCGCCGTGACAACCGCATCACCGTGATGGTCGGTTGTGACCGCGGTTGTCTATTGCCACCGGCGGTAGTGCACGTGACGTCACACACTCTATAACAAGCATAATACAAAGTTTTCTATACAAGTGTAATAATATACAGTTGCAGATTGTTTTATTTAGACTATAAATCTATGCTAATTCACTAATTACCTCAAACGCCATGCAGTGTTAATTTTGGCAGGCATTTTTGATTTAGTCTTAAGTCTTTATCTTGAGACGAAAATGCTTAATAGTCTTAGTCACATTTTAGTCATTTGAGTCTTTCATAGTTTTAGTCGACGAAAATTCATTGTATTTTTGTCAACTTTTAGTCATTACTTTTAGTCAAAGTACCGTTAACATTTATTTTGGTAGCTATTTTATATGTAGTATTCAAACAAAAATAGGCATAAATTCTTCTCTCTTTAGACCAAATCAATTAAACTTATGAGAAATTTGAATCAAGGATTGAATTTGGAAAAACTGGAATAAATTTTAATTTTTTTGGTAGAGATACAAATTAAACTCATTTTTCAGATACAGTAGCTTTACTTAATTATACATTTATTTAACATCTTTTGTTGGTTAACACGGATAGGAATGCTGTCCCTTTAAGACGGAAGGCATGCATGTAATACTGACACACATTCAGTTTTCACCCACCTGTTTATGCTCACTTAAGCTAGAACTGACTGTATTTATGTGAGATACTTTACACAATAGACATTTAAACTGCTGTGTGTGTATTTGAGCACCGAGAACTGATCGCGCGCAGTATGAGAACTGAAGAAGTGGAGCGTGCGCGAGGGAGGACGCTTCTATCAGCGCGATTCCGCCGTCACTAACTTTAAGTTAATCGACAACAAACTGTGACTCCCGGGAAAAACGGGACGTCTGGCCACCCTATCCCTTCTGGTGCAGAGGCCATTGTTTCAGATCGCTAGTTCGCGTTTTGGTAGCCTATCCGTCCGCTGCGGCTGCCAACTGACTGACTATATAAACGCCCCTCATCTGAATGCAATCCAATGACAGAGACGCACATTTTGAAAGACAATACAGTTAACTTAGCCTATAGAATGTATTTTGAATGTCCGGTAGTCCTCAAATAACATTTTAGTCCCGTCTCGTCTTGTTAATGAAGACGCGGCATAAATTTCGTCATAGTTTTTATCATCAGATATTAATTTTAGCTCGTCAACGTCTCGTCTTAGTCACAGAAAAAAGGTTCGTTGACGAGTATTTTTCGTCTTCGTCGACGAAATTAACAGTGCCCGGCTGGTCAGGTTTGTATTGGTGAGGCTTTCTCCAAACTGGTCAAATACGAACGAGACAATGGTAAATGGATGCTAACAAGTAATATGGCAACATATGCCGCGATTCTTATTCCACAGAGAGCGGGCGCGCAGACGAGGAGTTAACGCGCCCGCTTGCTTGGTGGCGGAACAGTGAACCACGTCTAAACCGGACGCATACTATAGAGACTAATATTATTTTATGTGGCCCAGACACTTTAAGCCAGATCTGGCTGAGACTCGGCTTGGTCCCCGGGCCGAATGTGGCCCAGAAACTGCTAAATGTAATTCAGCAATGAAACACAAATACAACCATTTAAAAACATTAAAAAGGCTTTAATTATAAAATGACCAAATACTTTAATATAAATATATATGAACAAATGCACTACAGTATAAACAGGCTCACTTTTTAAGCCACAAAGTAACAAATAAATTATATTTACTGTATATTATATATATATATATATATATATATATATATATATATATATATATATATATATATATATATATATATATATATGAAGAGTTCATTTACAGAAACAGATAACTTCGTTTTAACAATTTTTAAAAATCATGTTTGTTTTTTTTCATTGTGCATTCCAATTAATCTCAATCAAACTGCATTCAGGTTATTTTGATTAGGTAAAGAATAACTAATAAATACTAGCTAACTAATACAATAAAACAAAAACATGATTTTTAAAAAAGGAGTTATCTGTTTTTGCAAATAAACTCTTCATATATGAAACATTGTGTGTCATAATTCAGTTCAGTTCTTATCAAATGGTGTCAGTGCAGTCAAGTCAATAATATTGCGTCTCTTCAACAAAGCAAGACAAAAGGCAACAGTGACAAGGAACCCAAACAAGACCCGGCTCAGTCAGGAAACCAGTTCTCGTCTGGCCAAACGAATCAACGTGGTGTGATTATTCCAGGCTGCATCACAAGTCAGATTGTGGATTGATGATATTCAGAATATTTCATCCAACTTCTTCTGCTTGAAGAAACATCACGCCAGCAGGTGAAGCTGATAGAAAGGGTCTGTGCAGAGGGCTTGTCTGGTTCTCGTAGTCTTTGCTGAGGATCTGTGCTGGGGCCATCTTCACAGGGATCTGTCATCTAGCTGACATGGTCTCCGCTGACAGTCAGGGATGTGTTGTGGTCGTTCCTGGGTGCAGGTCCACCGTCTGGTCTGGATACAGACTGGATCAGCTGATTACTGTAACCTAGGGATAAGGGTGAGACAGTAGATAAGCAACTAATATAAGCATTGATGTCATTCTTCTTACAAATTATCAAGTACATTAGATATTATGGGAAGTGTTGCCAAGTGTTGCTGCTTACACTAATTGGTGCAGCATAAAGATCCTTGACTACCGTCCCATAGCACTGACTCCAATCATAATGAAGTGCTTTGAGAGGTTAGTCATGCACAACATCAAAACCAGCCTCCCCAACACACTCGATCCGCTCCAGTTTGCATACCGTCCGAACCGCTCTACGGACGATGCAATTTCCTCCACTCTCCACCTGGCTCTTACCCACCTAGAAAATAAAGACTCCTACGTTAGAATGCTGTTCATTGACTTCAGCTCAGCATTCAACACAATAATCCCACAACAGCTCATAAATAAACTCAACCTGCTGGGCCTTAACAATTCCCTCTGCAATTGGATCCTGGACTTTCTAACCGGAAGACCTCAGTCAGTCCGTGTCGGCCACAACACCTCGAGCACTACCACACTGAACACAGGTGCCCCACAAGGCTGTGTGCTCAGCCCGCTGCTCTTTACGCTGCTGACCCACGACTGCACTGCCAAGTCCAGCTCCAACCACATCATCAAGTTCGCTGATGACACAACAGTGGTAGGCCTCATCAGCAACAACGATGAAACGCACTACAGAGAGGAAGTGGCACAGCTGGCTGAATGGTGTGGCACTAACAACCTGTCCCTCAATGTGAGTAAGACAAAGGAGGTTGTGATGGACTTCAGGAGAAACTCCGGTGATCACCCCCCACTGACCATCGACAGCTCGCCTGTGGAGAGAGCCAGCAGCACTAAATTCCTGGGGTGCACATCACAGAGGATCTCACCTGGTCCACCAACACCATGTCACTCTCCAAGAAGGCACAACAGCGCCTACACTTCCTCCGCCCGGCTGAAAAGAGCAAGTCTCCCTCCACCCATCCTCACCACTTTCTACAGGGGCACCATTGAGAGTGTGCTGACCAGCTGCATCACTGTCTGGTACGGAACTGTACTGCAGCAGACCACAAGACCCTACAACGGACAGTGAACACCGCTGCAAGGATCATCGGTGCCCTCTCCCTCCATCCTGGATATTTTCCTCACACGATGCTCCAGCAAAGCCAATAGTATCGTGAAGGACTCCACACACCCTCCCACAGTCTCTTCCAGCTCCTACCATCAGGAAGACGGTACCGGAGCATCAGAGCCCGCTCTGCCAGACTGCTCAACAGCTTTTTCCCCCAGGCTGTGAGAGCCCTGAACTCAAATCACCCCGCCTCTCTGAACCCCCATACAAACCCCCTACCTCCTGTAACATGTAACGTGCAATTCGAAGTGTGCTACACACAGGTGAGTGGGCCTGTACAAACCACCTGTAGTAGCACACTCTCCTCCTCTATGCGCACTAGTCACTTTTCACACACACTGCTGTGTACACAAATCCCACAAAAAGAACTCCGTAACATATGTATGTTTACATGCTCATGCACTACAAATCCTCCTGCACTGTTCCCCAGCCAGCTGCTTGAACTCAATGTTTCTCCTTGCACATGTACAGTACTTATCTGAAGCATTCGTATAGTTTGTATAGTTTGTATTTTTTAGTTTGTATAGGTACTTTTTTATAGATTGTATATTTATATTTATAGTCAAAATCTATCAGTAGGATAGTTGTGTATAGGTTTATATTGTCTTACTCCATTGTTGTATGCCTGTATTTATGTAGCACCGTGGTCCTGTGAGGCACGACATTTCGTTCCACTGTATGCCCCCGCATGTAGCGGAATGACAATAAAGCTCAACTTGACTTGACTTGACTTTAAGGGATTTGAAATATAGAAATGTGATAGTGTGTCATGTGTATGGAAGGTTAAAGAGATGGGACATTTAAACTCAAAGAGTGTGTCTGCCTCCCAAAGTCCTCCCTTTTGATCTGCCAGCTAGAGCCACCTCTTCATAGTCCCCCTGACCTTCATTTCAGCAGCATTAGCTTGAAAGTTTTTTTTCCAAATTGCAGCCTTGAAATATGTATAAATATATATTGTAAGGTAATTATTTAATCTTAAGCATTACAGTTTTTTACAATCATTAGGACCAGACCCAGAATTCGCGCCTTATATGTTTGATGAATGTTCATGCAGCAGCTCAGAATTTCTGTAAAAAAAAAAAAAAAAAGTCAGATTACATATATATAGTGTTCAGATTAAACTTTTAAGTTTGTTTGCTCATAATAATCCCCACCAGAGTAAAATAAGTAAGATTTTAATCACATCATACGGCATATCTATGCTTCAAAAGTTTTCATTCGCTCTAAAAACTGAACCTGCTCAAGTGCAGCAGACAGATTAGGCCTCCATTCAAGAACAAAAGATGATGCACTTACATTTTACGGCTCTCTCTTACGTATCTATAGTGTTTTTCTCTGTCAGAGCTTCCCACACGGCAGTTACCACAAAATAAATATTATTAAATTCAGATTGCACATATTGAATTGTCTTAGCAGGTGTAATGCTACAACAGCGTGCTCATTTTGATTCACAAACAAATGACTCATTTGAATGGTTAAGTGAATCGAATCAGAGAGTCACTCGTATGTTTATGGCGCCACCAGCGCGGTCCGACTCCTTTGATTCAATAGCAATCACTCGTTAAAAAAAAAGAATCGAATGAATTCTAGCAAACAAAATAGAATTTAACTCAATTAACTTAATTACCTAACATTATCGTGCACTGGATACAGCTCATCGGTTTTTCATATTAAAAAATTATATATTGTTTTCCTAAAGAGACCGCGCCTGACAGTTAGGCTAAGTTACTCATCAACACTCAATATATCCGGGACCGAATTATTTTTCTGACGCTATTATCATCGCAAACCTAACAGAAACCATCTAAAAACTATACTCTTCGTGGCATTTAAACATCAAACAACACTAGATTGATCATTAAATAAATTAAATAGAGTCGGCGCGGCTCTGGCCCATTATCTTCTCACCGATGTAGTGACTGAGCCGACAGCACACTTTTGATGGACAAAATAAATATGATTTCACACAAAACGTGCTAAAAATGCACAGAATAAGCATGTCTAGTGTGTTTAAGACGAATTGGAGTATGTCAGGAAAGAAAATGAACAATCAAAAATATGTATAGAAGATTTACCCATTTTAACTTTTTTCATTTTTAATTGCCATAAGCAAATTATAACTTAAAGCATTTTATCAAACTCACAACGAACAATTCATCTTGCTCAGGATCTTAAGTTACAATGGAGTATATACAGTAGGCCTACATAATAAATTAATTACTCATTCATTATTGACAGCTTCTATAAGAAATGGAGATTATGAAAAAAAACAGTATATACACTTTCTATATTTGAGTATGACTGAAACAACACGATATAAGCGGTTTTCGTTGTTTAATATTTACAAGCGAATCCCCAAGACTTCAAAACTTTCAAGTTTATAACTAACCAACTTCTAAAAACAAATGTATAGTTGTCTTTGTAAAGAATTATGTCGCTTTGGAGCCGCTGCTGTGACGCTGAACAAACGCTTCCGACTCTGACGCGTCTGACGCTGCCGTGACGCTCACGCTTGCGGTGTGAAACGGGCGTAATGCTTCCAAATGATAGATTTTTACATATTATATGTATATTCGACACTAATGAAATAACCTACATTTAGTAGTACTTGAATTGATTTCAGCTATCAGCAAATAAAAACTACAAGTTATTTAGCCTCAAAACATCCCGTGGTTAAAAATCAAATAAAACACCCGGAAACAATTCCATTAATCAACTGAGACTGAAGATTTGTTTTTGGAGGTCGATGCAGTGGAGTTCTTTCTCAAAACAAAATATATTTCAAAGGACATTTTAGTTCCCTTTGGTGTATTTCCAGGCTTTATAGCTGTTGTAAATTTCACGAGCCAGCAGATGGCGCTGTTATTGGTACTCCGAGGCATTGAATCTTTTACAGTACAATCAGGGGAACTTCAGAGCATCAGGGATCACGAGGCAGCATTTCACCATGTTTAGAAGATATGAGAAAATGAAGTAAAGAAATGAAACGAGGATGTGCAGTTTATGAAATGAGAAGCAGCTCATGTGTCGCAATAAAAACCACCTTTTAGCTCAGTGCTAGAAAATTTCATACACTAGAGGGCGCTAAAGATCATTACTGATTATGTATTTATTTAATTTATTTGTTTATTTTATTTTTTTATAATTTGTACACCTGTTGAAACCGAAATATAGAAGCATATGCTATTTAGTCCATCTCTCGATTGTAAATGTACTACACAGAGAGTGTCACAAATAGCTCCCACGCATAAACTAAAAGCTTAACGCCTTATAAATATGTTTTCTTACTGCTGTTATATATTAATCTTAATTTTCAAGGCCCGTATCCAGATTGTTGAATTCTACCCATTTTTAGTGGTCAAAAGCCAAATGTGGGTCACTTACAACCAGTGTTGGGGAGTAACTAGTTACACGTAACGGAATTACCCACATACAGATTTAATTGATTTCTTTCATAAATTGCAGTAACTGCTCTAAATTATGAAACTCCAATGTTTCAGGAGTTTAGAACATGCTTATTCGATAACTCTTTTATTTCCTATATGGGTTTATGTATAGCTATGCTTCATTTTTTAAAGATTAACTGTTTTTTCCAAGGCATTGTTAGATTCCAGTGTTTCCTGTCATAGCGCAAAGATTTGATTTAAAAAACAGTATCATAGACAATAAAATATTTCTAGTTATGATTTTAAATATGTATTTAACCTCAGAATGATCTCAAAGTAAGTCTGATTTTGCAGTGGCTGTGCTTCAAAGGGGACATTGATCTTCCACAAGTTGGTATGATTCTTTAGGGTCTTCATGAAAGGCCTGCAACATACATTGGTTAAAATTCAAGTGATAAAGGATTTCAAAAGTCTGACAGAAATCAGTGTTGAGTAGTACTGTAAGGTTAACCCTGCTTGCTTTACATGTTTGAAAATGATTAACAGTTGAAAACATTAGAAATTTAGAAAAGTAATCAAAAAGTAATCAGTTACATTACTTTAATAAAGTAATTGAAAAGTTACACTACTTATTACATTTTAAGTAGGGTAACTTGTAATCTGCAACCTATTACAGTTCCAAAGTAACCTTTCCAACACTGCTTACAACAGATGCTTGTATTTAACAGGGACTGTCTGAAGAATAAATAATGTTAGAATTAGAAATGTAGCTTGTTTCCCTCTATCAAAACAATTGCGTAACATACATGTGCCTCATCTTGACTATATCGTGTTGTTTCAGTCATACTGAAATATAGAAAGTGTATATACAACAAGCATTGATGTATATACAAGATGAGGCACATTAACTTGTTTTTTCTGCTTTTATAAAGTGTATTAACATGGAATTATTTTTCCTGTTTTATGTTCTTGTTTGAATTTGACTTATGTTTGTCCTTTTGAAAGAAAACTTTTTAAAGCTCTATATTATCTAAATATGCCAAAGTGGATTGAAGGCTGATTTCAAATGTTATATTGAATAACATAGAGTGAAATGTTGTTAATTGATAATTGCTCTTTACTGACATAGACATGTGATGGAACTAAATACTTCACTAAAATATTTTACAAGTTTCTTAAAACATGACTGTTGTGGTTTTCATTTGTCAGAAGTATACGTTTGCATACATTTTGCTGACCCTTATGATTCAAAGAATTAAATGCACATGCAATAGAAACATAAAGATTACATCATCTGTCACAACGTCTTATGTTTTTGTAACCAGTTTAGGGATTGAAATCACTCCTCTGTAGGTTTAGGGTGTTTGACACATTATAGGCAACGTGCTAAAGATCACAACTCATCTGTGAAGACTGTCATCCACAGTGACTAATGGAGGACGAGGATGTTTATCAAAATGTTGAACACAAAGACATTAAGGACACATTTGGACCTCAAACACAGAATCCCAGGCAGGCAGAAGGACAAACTCAAAAATGCAGTAAGTTTATTAACAATTTAATATACTTGCTTTTCTATTTACTTTTTCAGCCTATGTTTTTGAATGCATATTTTACTTTATAGGAATGCAGATGTTTGTCGTTTTAAATAAACATACACTTTACTTACATGTCTAATACTTTTCAGCAAATTGTTATTAACTGATATTTGAGTGTTTTGTTCGTGTTTGTCAGGAGGAAGTAGATGTTTGGTGTTGATCACAGTGGGTCTCGGGCTCATTTGTGTTCTTCTGCTGGTCTTCATCATACTGCAGCACATCACCATCACAGCAGAGAGAGACCTGATGAAGAGCTTACAGGACAATAACACGGATCTAATGCAGAAGAAAGGTAAGTTAGAAAGTGGAGTCTTGTCTTTGAGTGATGAACTGAAGAAGGCAGCATCTAAACGAAGTTGGATCAAATCCGTTTTTATATCATTTTTCCTGCATATTTTTGTATCGCTTTGAAAAGTGTTTATGTATGAAAATCTGTGTTTTAGGTTGGTTTTTTATGTCCAATGAGTTCAAGAACTGGTCTGACAGCAGGCAGTACTGCAGGGATCGTGGTGCTGATCTGGTCATTATCAACACTGAAGAGAAGCAGGTGAATTTGTGTTAAAGGGATAGTTCACCCAAAAATGAAAATTTGATGTTTATCTGCTTACCCCCAGGGCATCCAGGATGTAGGTGACTTTGTTTCTTCAGTAGAACACAAACAAAGATTTTTAACTCAAACCGTTGCAGTCTGTCAGTCCTATAATGTCAGTCAATGCGACTCATGGCTTTGAGAGAAGAAAAAAAACAACATACACAGACAAAACCAAAGTAAACCCTGCGGCTCGTGGCGATACATTGAGGTCTAATGACACAAAACGATCGGTCTGTGCAAGAAACTGAACAGTATTTATATTGTTTCTTTTACCTCTGATCCGCTGCCCGCCCAAACTGTCCTGAGCACGTTCACAGCAGCTGACGCGTCGTCGTCTTCTTCTTGCTTTATGGCAGCTCGTACTCTTGTAAGTTCAGTACCGCCACCTAT